>NC_052165.1:55005985-55317944 GCF_902713615.1 Scyliorhinus canicula | reverse complement strand
AATAGCCTATAAATTATATTATAGCGCATTCCATCATCAGAATTAGTATTTTCTTAGCCTTCAAGCTGGAATGGGATTTTAGAAATCAGAAATAAGATTTATTGTAAACCTGCTTAGGCTGGAACTCATGGCTACAGGGCGGTGAGCAACAGAGGACACAAGAAAGTGACACTGAAGCTCTCTGCTCTCTGTGCTTTTAGTCAAGAGAATTGCTTAAGTATTTTTCCATGCTAAGTCATTTTGGAAAGGAAAATACATATTCTGAATATAATTCTTTACTATTAGAAATGTTGCTGTCCTTTGATTAAGAAATATGCATAGGATGAGGGTGTTTATAATTTTCATGTTATTCGTTCATGTACCTTATTTATGTCAATAAGGAGTTGGTGCAGGGAGGTGTGAGAGAGGAAGACGGCTTTTGCACTATGTTTATAAATGTATTTACACTGTTTCTTCTGTTATTGTTATAAAACCATAAATACCTCAATAAAATGTTTATTAAAAAAAAGAAGTTGGTGCAATAAACTGGTTCAAGAAAATGTAAGTTACTGTTGTTATGTCTGGCAATCAGAGTAAAAATGTTTGATTTGGTATTGCTACTGTTATTCAAGAAGCTAGTTCCAGTGAAAATTGTCTTGAGTTTATTTGAATAAATTGCATCTCTTGAGTGAGGTATCGTTTGTGAACTTATAATAGATATTGATTGCATGGTATTGGTCATTTGAGTCAGGATATGCAGTTTTATCTTGAGGTTACTTGTACCTCACAACCATGATTAATTACACTTCAGATTATTGGCTGCAGGGCACTTGAGAGGATGTGGCAAACGTGACAGATGCTATGACAATGCAAGTATGTTGTCCATCTGTCTCTGCCTCAGCCCCACACCCCCTCTCCACTTGTGATCCCTCAGTATCTCCTGACTAGGCTTTGGGCATCTTCCAAATGTCTCCCGTTTGGTTCAGTGTGAATTGTCATGGTGTACTTCCTACATAAAATTCAATTCACTCCATGTAATACCCAGCAAATGTTGAGTGTACTGGATACAGCAAAGACTATGGATGCTGACAACTTGTGCTCCAGAACTAGCTGCGCTCCTATAATTGCTGTTCCTGTGTACAGCTTCAATACTTAAAAAAAAAATGTTTTCAATTGTTTTTCACAACTTTTATGTTACATATTTCAGTTTGCACGATTAGTTTACAGGTTTGATAGCCACACATTGTGTTTGGGAAGGCAACTAAGGAAAGACTGACGTGACACGACCAATATGGAATAAAATACAACAAGGGAATGTATAAACAAACATAGATCACTGAGCGAACATACAAACAAACACTGATCACTATACATATTTACAATTATTTATTTCTCCCCTTTCAATGGCTGTGGGACCCATACGGTTGTTGGTCTGCCTTGGCTACCCTTTCTGATGCTGACCCACACACTTTACTGGTTGCAACTTGGAACAGGTCTTGGAACAAGTTGGTGAACAGCTTCCATGTCTTTTGGAAGTCCTCATCTGACCCATGCATGGCAAATTTTATTTTCTCCAGTTGGCCAGCCAGTCTGTGGCTTTGGGTGGTTTCGCCGATCGCCAGCCAAGCAGGATTCTTCGGCAGGCGATTAGGGAGGCAAAGGCTAGGGCATTGGCCCCTCTCCCCATAAAGAGTTCTGGCTGGTCTGATACCCCGCCGACTGCCACTTTTGGGCTTGTCTCCACCCTCATCCCCTCCACTTTGGACATTGCCTCAAAAAAGATCAGAACCCACCAGTCCGGGGCAAGTCGGGCCTCCCTGGGACCGTTCGCATTTGTTACAGCTACAACATTGCTCAACAATGTGGGAAAATTTCCCTGATATATTCAGTCGAAAAAATGTGGGATAAATTCAATCCTGCCAATAACCGCCCAATCAGTAAACTCTCAATGATCTGCAAAGTAATGGAAGACTGCTATCAAGGGTCTGTAAAGACTTCTTGATTTCAAATTTCATCAGAGCCATCATCTAAACAATTAGAAAATGGGCACTAAATACTGTTCTTACAGTGACATTTATCTTCTGTGACTGATTAAAAAATGAAAGGAACTGAGCAATTGCAAGGTTTCACAAGGGTCCAAATGAGGTTCATGAGTTTGGTGAGTGAATGAGTAAAATTCTACATTTTAAAATATTGGGAATCATTTCCTCATTTTCGGGATTGAATACTGCAAGTGAATGGCTTCCTAATAACAGAATGGCAATGTTGTTTAGTGTAGTGTACAGGTGAGGTGGAGCTGGAGTGTGAGTTTGGATCATTATGTGCAGCTGTTGCCATTTTCATAGAATTTACAGTGCAGAAGGAGCCAGTCCAGTCCTTCGAGTCTGCACCGACCCACTGAAAGAGCACCCTACTTAAACCCACGCCTCCACTCTATCCCCATATCCCGATAACCCTACTTAACCTTTTGGACACGAAGGGGCAAATTTAGCATGGCCAATTACCCTAATCTGCACATCTTTGGACGTTGGAGGAAACCAGAGCACACGGAGGAAACCCACACAGATACAGGGAGAATGTGCAGGCTCCACACAGACAGTGACTCGAGGCCGGAATTGGACCCAGGTCCCTGGAGCTGTGAGGCAGCAGTGCTAACCACTGTGCAACCGTGCCACCCCAATTTTAATGTTGTACAATCTCCTTTTATGTTTTGCATCATTTTTTAATTTTATATTGCTCCTCATCAATTTCCTGAACATTGCACAGAGGAGTTGAGAACAAGTATTGCTTTTAGGTTGCGCCTTCAAAACTTCTGCATTGCGGGTCTGCCGGAGGATACTGAGGGCAGGAGCCCCACGGAGTACGTGGCCCAGATGCTGGGCAAGCTTGGATTGGAGGCGATAGCTTCCCAAGCCCCCAGAAGTGGACAGAGCCCACTTGTCACTCCGGCCAAAGCCCAAAGCTAGGAGCAGCTGCAGGCCATCATCGTGAAACTGCACTGGTACCAAGTCTGAGAAAAGATCCTGAATGGGCAAGACACACACGGTCCTGTAAGTGGGAGTGACACTCAAGCCGTGGGGCAGAGTTGGCCAAGTGCCTGGCGGAATTCAACGCAGCCAAGGTGGCCCAATACAAAAGCCAGGTGCGGTTTAGGATGCTGTATCCCTCCAAACTCTGGGTGACTTTCCATGTGAAGGAAAGTACCGGCAGAAGCAGACAGTTCTGTGCATAGACACGGGCTGGGAAGGCATTGCCCCAGCAGTGAACTCGCTCTTGTTTGTGGGGGGAGGGGAGAAAGGTGTGTGTGGGGAAGGGGCACACTAGCAGGTGAGTTAGCACAGGGAAGCGGGAGGGGCGATCGTGGCACAATTTCTGATCGGGAGCGAGTGACTAGCAAGAGGGGGAAAGGAAACACTAGATGGGGGAAAGTAGGGGGACAAACAGGAGGGAAAGAGGCTGCTGGGTGTGGGGGGTGCGGCAGACAGGCCTAGGGGAGAAGCCGAGGCATGGGTAGTACGCTGGTTATGACCGATCGCACATGGGGACATGTCACTGAAGACACCATCTTGGTTGGCTCTTGGACAACAGGAAGCCCCAGAGTGCAGGAGCGCAGCAGTTGGTGGGTATGGTGACACCGGCGCAGGGACCCGACCTTTGTGGAGAACAGTGTCTGTGGCCATCTTGGATTGCCCTCAAACAAAGGGAAACCCCAGAATGCAGGGCAGCATCCACAAGGTAAGTATGATTGACCCTGCAGGAAGGGAGAGACAGAAATCCCCCATCAAAATAGTCACTTTACAGCTCGGTGAAAAGATCCCGAGTCTTTGTCCAAAGTCTGAGAGCCGGCATAGTCTTCTTCCAGGAAACTCACCTGAGGGAGAAGGATCGACTGTGGGTAAGAAAGAGCTGGGTGGGACAGACTTACAGATCGTGCTGTGGGACGAGGGCTTGGGGAAGGTGGCCATACTGATCAACAGAGGACAGCATTCACAGCAAAGAGGGCAGTTACGGACCATGGGGCACGATATGTCATAATTAGCTGTGCCCCCCACAAGGCGGGGGGTCATTGGCCACTCATGAGCGGGAGACCAGCGACCCGTAAAACAAGACCCACCCTCTCCCCTCTGCCAGAAGATTAGGGTTAGGGTCTGGATGGAAGAAGTTCGTCATGAGGGAACTGGAAGATATGAAGGAGGAGGTAAAGGCAGAAATCAAGGTGGCAGTGACGGAAGCGCGGTGGCCCTCAACAGAATGGGAAAGAGGCTAGAGGCCTAGGGGAACGCTATCAAGGAACTGGAGAAAGCCTCGACAGACCAGAACGACCGAATCATAGTCTTGGAGGCCGAAGGAAAGAGGTTGGTGGGGACACGGGGGAACCTGAAGGAGAAGGCGGAGGAGCAGGAAAACTGGTTGAGACGCCAGAGCATTAAGATAGTGGGCCTGCCAGAAGGAACCAAGGGCAGGGATCCAACAAACTACGTGGCCCAGATGCTCAGGTACCGAGTGGTGAGATTCAGTTTCCCCTTTCTCTATCAACCTTAAATTCTACTGAGTTATGGTCACTGTTTTCAAAATGCTCCCCCAGTGAAACTTCATCCACTTGCCTCACTTCATTCCATAAAATTGCATCCATCACCACCTCCCTTGTTGGACTTTCTATGTGTTAGCATAAAAAGCTCTCCTGGACGCATTTTTTTTTTTTTTTTTTTTTTAAATTTAGATTACCCAATTATTTTTTCCAATTAAGGGGCAATTTAGCGTGGCCAATCCACCTAACGTGCACATTTGTGGGTTGTGGGGGCGAAACCCACGCAGACACGGGGAGAATGTGCAAACTCCACACGGACAGTGACCCAGAGCCGGGATCGAACCTGGGACCTCAGCGCCGTGAGGCGGTTGTGCTAACCACTAGGCCACCGTGCTGCCCTACTCCTGGACGCATTTTAAGAATTTTTCCCCTCCCTGTTAATATTGGGGAAGTTGAAATCCCTGACTATTATTACCTAATTTTCTTACAATTTTCAGAGATTTTCCTACATATCTGGCTTCCATCTCTCCTTGATTGTGGGCTCCCAGCAATGTGATCGCCCCCTTTCTGTTAATTAGTTCTACCCATGTGGCTTCATTTGAGGAACCTACTAAGATATCATCCCTGACAACTGCCGTGATGTTCTCCCGAATCCTCTTTTATCTCCCCCTCTATCACGCCTGAAACCTCTATACCGTGGGACGTTCAGCTGCCAGTCCGCCCTTCTTTCAACCGAGTTTCTGTGATTGCAATCATGTTATAATTCCTTGTGCTGATCGACACTGAATTCATCAGTCTTATTTGCATTGAAATAAATGCAGTTTCGCCTGCCAATCCTCCCATGTGCCTTATCATACCCTTGTCTGCTCTGCCCATTGGACTTGCCTGGTTTATCCTTGAGTAACTTGATTAAAGTTTAAAAATTTTTGGCAAACTGATAGGTAGATAGAGTGAATCTATTTATTTTGTTCAGTACATACGGTGTTAGGGGTAATAGCCAAAAATAATAAGCAAAATAAGGAAACACATCTGTACACGGAGTAGTAGAGGTTTCAAATTTCTCGTGCAAACAGCGATTGATGCTAGATCAATTTCACGTCTAAAACTGAGACTGAAATTGTTTTGTTTATCAATGGTATGAAGAGATATGGGACGAAGGTAGGTCTATGTAGTTAGATCACAGATTAGTCATAATCTCACAGAACGACAGCTGTTCCTGTGTTCCATTTCATGTAAACAATCAAGTCCACATTTGCATCTAAAAGAGAAAACCCTATTATTGTTTTGCTGGTACGAGACTTGATATCTCAGTGCAAGCGCAGACCTGTGCGGTCTGTCATATTTTGGTCCAGGAGTCAGAAGACTCAAAAAGGCGGTTGAAGTCGTAGATGATGTTAAATTGGGTTATGAGGAAGCAACAGTTTAAATACGATACATACGAAATAACCGGTAATTTGTCAGGATTGGACAAATTGATGAGGAAAAAGGGATTGCGGATCTCTGTGGCTGGCTACGGTCTCCGAAGAGACCAGTTTACTGGTTCCAAGCTGAACAAACAGACAGATGAAGCTTGAGCTGATGACAGTGTCTTCTCTTCTTGAGATAGCCATAATGTAAGGCTGAAGCCACTCATGATCACTTTACAAAACTCTTTCCTATGCGAAGTGATTTTTGTCCCGAGAGATCCCGTTTTTTATATACTTTATTTCTCCGGAGGGGAGGAGGGGGGGCGGGGGGCAGAGACTTACTCAAAAGTATGAATATTAGTTATTTGATATTTTCTGTACAGATATTTATTAGTTAAGGGTATTGAGATATAGAGCAAAGATAAGTAAATGGAGTTGAGGGATGATCAACTGCAAACTAATTGAATGAGGAACAGGCTCGAGGGACTGACTGGTCTACTACTGTTCTGGGTATAAATTGTTTTTTGAATCCTAATTTGAAGTCATTATGTTGTAATTGGTTCTTTATCCATGAGTTCATTATCCTTTGTTGTGTGGGAGTGTAATGAAGGATGTATGAAAGTTTACCCTTATCATATCCTTGTCTGCTCTGCTTATGTTTTGTGAAGATAATCAAAAAATGAAAAGATTGTCTGAGAATGCATAGTGGAGTGATCGGCTGTACTGTAGAATGAATCATGACAACAAAGTTGATTAACTGTAGTTGAATAGTGAGCTAAGTCAGTTAATGAGCAGTGCATGAATTGTAGCTGTTACACTACCGATGCAAACAATGGTACAAAATGAGTATGTGGTATAGCTGCAGTTTGGGGACAATGGACAGGATTTACTGAGCAGTCCACTGCGTGTTTCGTGATGGCGGGAGGTGGCGCGCCATTGGCTGGCAGTGATCTTCTGGTCCCGCCATTGTCAATGGGGTTTCTCATTGAATGCATTGCTCGCTACCAGGAAACCCGTGGTGGGGGTGCGCTGTCGGCAGTGTTGGAAGATCCCACTGGTGTGAACGGCTGGAAAATCTCACCCATATCATTGCTCTTTTGGGGTCTATAATGTGGTAATTAGGAGATTTTCTTTTTCATTGTTGGACATAACTAAACAACAGCCTTTCTGCAGAACATTCCCTCTTAATATTTTGTCCCTTCCTGTGCTCTGGAAACACAATAGAGTCTACTGTCTATTGACCAGCAATAAATTTAATTCAAAAAGCTAACAGTGATTTTCCCAGCAGCCCCAAAGAAGCTTGAGATTCTGCAATGTGTGGCCCGAATGAAAAGACCTTTTGTACAAAAATAAGAGAAAAGTATCAATTGAGTAAAATTGCTATGTGTAATGAAGATGCAGGATAATGGAAGGAAAGCAATTCTCGGACAAAATTTGAACAAATGCATGTGTCAGTTTCTCAGTAGTTCAAAGGAAATTCCAGTGAATTTTTTAGAAACACAATGGCCAAATCTTGTCACTGCGTTTGTAAATTTCACTGAATCAACGCTGCTGTGCATTTCTATTGGGGTCTTCCAAGTGCGGTATTCATAGAATTGCGCAGTGCAGTGTCCATCAGAGAACTATGTCAGAGCGGTGTAGAGTTGGGGAAAGATGGGGCTTGTTAATTTTTAGGACACTAGATGCCATAAGTAAGTTTAAAGGTTCATTTTGAATGTTGATAAATAGATGGGTGGGGGGATTGAGTGGGTAGTCGGGTCGGGATGTTCGGATAGTCAGGATGGTAGTTGGCTTGGGTCGTGGCATAGTCTGGTTGGGGAGCTTTAGCTGAATGGTAGTCGGGTTGAAGGCTTGGTTGGATGGGATTAGGGGAGTGATCAATGTGAATGGTCAGGAGGGTCAATTGTGTAGTTTTCCTGATTTTAAATTAAGTTTTAATCTGTAACAATTCCTTGGTAATTTTTCAGGTAAGTTCTGTGGAACTGTCCACACAGTTAGAGTGTCGCCATTTGCAGAGGGCCTCTGGAATCATGAGAATTGCACGTCAGAAATGTATGCTTCCCAGGCAGTTTCCACACAAGATTCACAGGGTCCCAACGTGCTGGTTCTTAGAAAGGTATATCCACTTAGCCTCACTCTCTAAACTTCTCCAGAGCCCGATAATTCATCCAACTCATTTAGTTGCAAAGTATTGAACTGCTTCGTTATGTGTTGTCCAAGAATCCAAAAAATAAGAAGGTGGCCAACCCCCTTCATTTACTGTAGTGAGCAGTGACAATAAATGATTTTGAAGATGATGTACTGATCTCAATTTCATATGCTTATTTTCCACTGTATTTCAAATAGCTTTTGGTCACTTTTTGCTTGTTTGGATTATTTGATTGTATTTTAAGCAACAGTTTGCAATTGATCTTCATTGTGTACTAACGATCTGTACACAGTATCCATAGGGAAAGAAGCATTTCTCACTTCAGCTGGGATGGGGGTCAAGAAGGGCAGTTGGATGTTGAGTTCAGTGGGAATGGGGTCTGCGAGCACGGATTGGTCTTGTAGGTAAGATGAGCTTGGGAAATCTTCCAATTTGCTATATTGCATTCACTCCTCCCAATGTGGTCTCCTCTATATCAGACAGATCAATCGCAGACTGGGTGATTGCTTTGCTGAGCATCTCCGGTCTGTGCGCATTCAGGATCCTGACCTTCCTGTTGCTTGCCATTTTAACAAAACACTCTACTCCCATGCCCACATGTCTGTCCTTGGCCTACTGCAATGTTCCAGTGAAGCACAACACAAATTGGAGGAACAACATCTCATCTTCCGGTTAGGCACGCTACAGCCTTCTGTCTCAACATCGAATTCAACAACTTCAGATGATGAGCTCCACCCCACCTCAACCCATTTGTTTTCATCCCATTTCATTTTAACTGTCTTTTACCATTTCTTTCTTTCGTAATATATATTAACCACCCCCCCCCCCCCCCCACACACACGATCTTATCCACCCTTCCTTACCCGTTCTCCATTTTGCTTCCCCCTTCCCCTCCCCCCACATCTACATCTGTCAGAGTTTACCCTCTGATGTCAGTTTCTCTGGCCTTTCACATCTTTTGTTCTCTCAGGGACTGCCATTAGTACTCTTCCCCCTTGGTTTCAGTGGCTATTAGCACCTGGTTTCCCTGGGTTTCAGTGGGTATGACTCATCTTTCATTCTCACTCCGCAGTATAAATATTTCCCACTTTGTCGGTTACCTTTGACAAAGAGTCATTGGACTCGAAACGCTAGCTCTTTTCTCTCCCTACAGATGCTGCCAGACCTGCTGAGATTTTCCAGCATTTTCTTTATGGTCCTCTCAGCACCTGCCCTGTCAAGTCACCTCAGAATCTTGGATGTTTGTTAATATAAGAACTAGGAGCAGGAGTAGGCCATCTGGCCCCTCGAGCCTGCTCCGCCATTCAATTAGATCATGGCTGATATTTTGTGGACTCAGCTCCACTTTCCGGCCCGAACACCATAACCCTTAATCCCTTTATTCTTCAAAAAACTATCTATCTTTACCTTAAAAACATGTAATGAAGGAGCCTCAACTGCTTCACTGGGCAAGGAATTCCATAGATTCACAACCCTTTGGGTGAAGAAGTTCCTCCTAAACTCAGTCCTAAATCTACTTCCCCTTATTTTGAGGCTATGTCCCCTAGTTCTGCTGTCACCCGCCAGTGGAAACAACCTGCCCGCATCTATCCTATCTATTCCCTTCATAATTTTAAATGTTTCTATAAGATCCCCCCTCATCCTTCTAAATTCCAACGAGTACAGTCCCAGTCTACTCAACCTCTCCTCATAATCCAACCCCTTCAGCTCTGGGATTAACCTAGTGAATCTCCTCTGCACACCCTCCAGCGCCAGTACGTCCTTTCTCAAGTAAGGAGACCAAAACTGAACACAATACTCCAGGTGTGGCCGCACTAACACCTTATACAATTGCAACATAACCTCCCTAGTCTTAAACTCCATCCCTCTAGCAATGAAGGACAAAATTCCATTTGCCTTCTTAATCACCTGTTGCACTTGTAAACCAACCTTCTGTGACTCATGCACGAGCACACCCAGGTCTCTCTGAACAGCGGCATGGTTTAATATTTTATCGTTTAAATAATAATCCCGTTTGCTGTTATTCCTACCAAAATGGATAACCTCACATTTGTCAACATTGTATTCCATCTGCCAGACCCTAGCCCATTCACTTAACCTATCCAAATCCCTCTGCAGACTTCCAGTATCCTCTGCACTTTTTGCTTTACCACTTATCTTAGTGTCATCCGCAAACTTGGACACATTGCCCTTGGTCCCCAACTCCAAATCATCTATGTATGTATGTTAAGATGATCTCTTTCTTCTAAACTCCAAACGATGTAGGTGCTTATATTTGGCTAACATTTACCCATCAACCAACACCACAAAAACATGTTTTCTGGTCATTTATCCCATTGCTTTACAAATTGACTGCTGTATTTCATTACAATACAACAGTTGACTACATTTTGGTTGCCAAGTGCTTCAGTACACCTTGAGGTTGTGAAAGGGCATATGGAAATGCATGTTTATTATTTGCTTTTCGTGGGTGATTTTGATTTGAAGCATCAGTTCACAGAAATAGAAATAAATAAGTTAATTTATCCATGAGTATCAATATTTAACTGAATAAATTAGAGAGTATTGTAAAAAGTAACTATAATAGCGGAGTTAATAGGGAATTCTTGCACATTAGCAACAGGATTTATATAATGGGTGGGATTTTTAAATTTTTCTGCAGTGGCACAGCAAATGAGAAAATTAACGTTGAAGCCTCCAGCTCCAATGGTGGATTTCTCCACCATGTTGCTCGCAACTTGAAAAAAAGAATTGGAAGGGGCGGATCCCAGTGCCAAGGGACAGTGCTAGGGTACTGCCCAGGCATGACTCTCTCTCCCAGTGCAACATAGTCACCTGAGCTCCACTAGCAGGTCTTCCTGTCAGGTGCAAGGCATGGGAGACTAGCCGTAATTCACATTTGGACATATAACGTAATGCGGGAATTATCAGGGGTAGAGACCTGGTAAGTAGATTTAAATTTATTCTGAGGGTCAGTTACGTCACTGGTGGGGACAATTGCAACGGCACTTGTATAATATGATTTGGGCCTTTTACAAGATTTTTCCATTGCAAATCCTGCCCAATGCTAATGAAATTGCAAAATCCCAGTCGATGATTCAGGATGTGGAGATGGTGGTGTTGGACTGGGTTGGGCACAGTAAGAAGTCTGACAACACCAGGTTAAAATCCAACAGGTTTATTTGGAATCATAAGCTTTCGGAGTGTAGCTCCTTCATCAGGTGAGCACTCAATAAACCTGTTGGACTTTAACCTAATGATTCAGGCTTCACTAAAAAATATTTGATTGTGTTTTCACTGGGAATAATGTATTTAATACCTGTTATAATCCTCACAAGACCTATGGGATAGAAGCAACTAGCTAGAAGCAACTAGTACGAGCTCCACCGCGGAGGGGAGGGAGCCCATGGATACTCTAATAAACTGTAATATAAAGGTCGGCAGTTTTGACACTGACACCTTAAACCCGGCTGGGATCTGGAGAGTATTGTACATGCTATAACATTGTAATAAAACTACTTTCTCATTACCACTGGTCTCGGACTCGACTATGTTCACTAAAATAACAGACTATCGGATAGTTGATCAGTGAGCACAAAACGTTGTGCAAATGTAGGACTCTCTTGGATTGGATTGGATTTGTTTATTGTCATGTGTACCGAGGTACAGTGAAAAGTATTTTTCTGCAAGCAGCTCAACAGATCATTCAGTACATGGAAGAAAAGGGAATTAAGCAAAATTCAAGAAAATACATGAGAATACATAATAGGGCAACACAAGATATACAATGTAACTACATAAGCATTGGCATCGGTTGAAGCGTACAGGGTGTAGTGTTAATGAGGTCAGTCAATAAGAGGGTCATTTAGGAGTCTGGTGACAGTGGGGAAGAAGCTGTTTTTGAGTCTGTTCGTGCGTGTTCTCAGACTTCTGTATCTCCTGCCCGATGGAAGAAGTTGGAAAAGTGAGTAAGCCGGGTGGGAGGGATCCTTGATTATGCTGCCCACTTTCCCCCGGCAGCGGGAGGTGTAGATGGAGTCCATGGATGGGAGGCAGGTTCGTGTGATGGACTGGGCGGTATTCACGACTCTCTGAAGTTCCTTGCGGTCCTGGGCCGAGCAGTTGCCATACCAGGCTGTGATGCAGCCCGATAGGATGCTTTCTATAGTGCATCTGTAAAAGTTGGTAAGGGTTAATGTGGACATGCCGAATTTCCTTAGTTTCCTGAGGAAGTATAGGCGCTGTTGTGCTTTCTTGGTGATAGCGTCGACGTGAGTGGACCAGGACAGATTTTTGGTGATGTGCACCCCTAGGAATTTGAAACTGCTAACCATCTCCACCTCAGCCCCGTTGATGCTGACAGGGGGTGTGTGTACAGTACTTTGCTTCCTGAAGTCGATGACCAGCTCTTTAGTTTTGCTGGCATTGAGGGAGAGATTGTTGTCGTTACACCACTCCACAAGGTTCTCTATCTCCCTCCTGTATTCGGACTCGTCGTTATTCGAGATCTTGCTCCCATTCCCAACACCACAAAAGGGCTGCGGACGTTGGGTCAAATTTCTGAGGCTGTGAGGAATAAGGCCGAGGAGCTGAACCGCTCCACAGATGCCACCTGTGAATATTTCCAGAAATACTTTTTATTTTTGGTTTCAAGCATTTGCAGCATTTTCCTTTTGTCAGTATGTTTTTGCTATATGCATGAGGAATTTAGGGAAAAGTTAGGTAAATGGATTTTAGTTACATGTAAGTATGATTTTTCTTGTGTGGTGGAGCAGAGTTTGAAGGTCTTCTGTTGTTCTTGAAGATTTGTTGTTGCCTGTCCCTTGATTGAAGGATGTTATTTGCCCAGTATTGTGAGTATTACACTGGTAGAAGTCTGCAGATGACTTTGTTTAATGTGTGGATCTTGGGGTGTCATTATTATCAACATTATCTTGACGGGTTGGTGATCAGAATTCGATGATGTATCAAACCATCATGACCAGGACACCTTTGCTGTTTCAATCTCCTTCTACCTTTTCAGTCTTCCTTTGCTCGTTCAGCCATTTTGTTCTTTTTGAGCTGCACTTGTCTGACACTTCCTCCCTCGTCTTGCTACCAGGCGCAAGGTGGAATTGCTCAAGGATTGTTGAAGCACACAAACCTCCTCCATGTCAAGGTGCTGATCCACAGAGATGTTCTATAGTGTAGAGGAATTTGTTTTTCCTTCCTGCTTACTTTGGGCCTCTCAAGAGTGCCAATTGCAAGTGACAAAGCAGCAGAACAGCAAAACCAGTGAAGTGGCACTTTAGTGAGGGAAACTAAGCAGTTATAGAGAGCATGACTGCCCTGGATGGGGTGAGAGAGGAGACGCTCACCAGCTGTGGCAATGCTGCTCTCAAACAGAAGAGACTGGTAAGCAGAGTGGGCTCAGGGAGCTAAATGCACAGTACAAGGTGAAAATAGGAGTGGTAGCAAGGGAAATTTTTGTAACTCTGATAAGTATAGGAGAATTAACCGTTACCACTTCTCCCAAGAATGTGCATAGTGCCATCATGTGTCTAATGTTATTTATTGCAGTTAGAATGAATGGTTGAGCTCTGGTGATTATTCACTGAGTAAAGTGGTTCAAATTTATGCTCTGTTTTGCCTATGGATATTTGCATCTGCGTGGGCTACAAATGTCACATCATTAATGCAGTGATTCCATTTTTGACTCAAATTATTGTAGTTGAATGTGTCAATTGAAGGTTTAGAACATGCCTCTTTTGAGAAAGGACTTGCATTTATGAAGCACCTTTCATGACCACTGTACAGCCTAAAACACTTCAGCCAACACTTTTTGAAGTGTTACCACTGGTATTTTTTTCAATTTGTATATTGAATGTAAGTGTCACTAACAAGGCTAGCATTTGTTTTCCATCTCCAGTTGTCCTTGAAGATGAACTGCCTTCTTAAACCACAGTGGTCTTTAGGAAGGCGGTTCAAAGACTTTTATTAACGAAAACTGAAAGAAAAGTAATATAGTTTCAAGTCAGGTTGGTCTGTTTGGAGGAGAACCTACAGGTCATGCTGTACCCATGCAGATTGGGAGCAGATTGTTGATGGAGGCTTGGCGAGTTGCTTGTAGTACATCTTGTGGATGGTATACTACTGCAACTGTGTGCTGATAGTGGAGGACGTTGATGTTTAATGTGGTGATTGAACAGCCAATCAGGCAGGTGGCTTTGTCCTGGATGATGTTGTGCTTCTTGAATGTAGTAATGTAGAAAATGGCAATTTGTACACAGCGAGTCCCCTCAAACAGTATTGCTATAATGATCAGATAATCTGTTTTCTGTGACGATTAAAGGATAAATGTCCATCAGCACTCTGGGGACATATTCCCGTTTCTTCTTTGAAATAGTTCCGTTTGGATATTTTGCATCTACCTGAGAGGACCGATCGAGACAATTGGTTTAACATAGAATCATACAATCCTACAATGGAGGCAATTCGGCCCATCAAGTCTGCACCGACCCTCCGAGGCTACAGAGGCCCAATACCTGTCATCTCACCCAGGGGCAATTTAGCACAGCCAATCCACATAACCTGCACATCTTTGGAGTGTGGGAGGAAACCGGAGCATCTGGAGGAAACCCACGCAGCCACTGGGAGAAAGTACTAACTCCAAACTGTCACCGAGGTCGGAATCAAACCCGGGTCCCTGGCGCTGTGAGGCAGCAGTGCTAACCACCGTGCAGCCCCTCTCTTCTGAAAGGTGGCACTTACAGCAAATTGGCATTTTGTCAGCACTCCATTTGAGTGTCAGTCTGGCCCAGCCAAGTCAGTCTGGAAGGCAAAGAGATTATAGATCAGTTAAAGCACTCGGGAGTAGTATGGCAAGGCTGGATGGCATTTATTTTAATGCAAGAAGTCTTGCGTGTCAGACAGATGAGTTGAGAGTGTTCATTAACACTTGGGAATATAATATTGCTATCAGGGAGACCTGGTTCAGGGTAAGGCAGGATCTGGGAGCTCAATATTCCGGGTACAGAATATTCAGGCAAGGTGGGGGAGGGTGTAAAACAGGAGGTGGTGTTGCAATATTGATCTAGGAGTCGATTACTGCAGTAGGAGGGATTATATTTTATAAGGTTCCTCAAATGAGGCTGTATGGGTAGAACTTGGAAAACAAAAAATTGGCAATCACATTGCTTGCTGGGAGTGTAATATAGGTCCTCAAACAGTCACGGAGAGATACAACAGCAGATATGGAGGCAAGTCTCTGAGAAATGTTAGAATAATAGGGTATTAATAGTAGGGGATTTCAGCTTCTCCAATATTAACAGGGATAGCCAAAGTGTGAAAGACTTGTAGGAGGTGGAATTCTTAAAATGCATCCAGGAGAGCTTTTTATGCCAGTAGGCATAAAGTCCGACATCAGAAAGGGGGGGGTTGCGCGCGGTGCTGGACATGGTTTTAGGCAATGAAACTGGGCAAATGGTAGAAGTTTCAGTGGGTGAGCATTTTGGTCACAGTTACCGTAACTCAATAGGACTTAAGTTAGTTTTGGAAAGGGATAAAGATGGACCAGAATTAAAGGTTCTGCATTGGGGGAACACCAGTTTTATTTGGATAAGACAGGATCTGGCGAAGTTGACCGGGAACAGCTACTTGGGAAATCTACATCAGAGCAGTGAGATTCATTTAAAAAGGTATTAGAGAGAGCACAGTGCCAACATATTCCCGTAAAAAGGTGGGACCAACAAGTCGAGAGATATCCAGAGTTGGAGAAAGAAAAAGGGAGGTTTATGGCAGATACTGAGGGTTCAAAACTGCGGAAGCCCTAGAGGAGTATAGAGAGTTCAGGGGGTTACTTAAAAAAAATTAGGACAATGGGGAAGGGGGAAAGAAAAAACACTGGCAGATAAAAATAAATATAATCCAAAGGTGCTTTATAAGTATATTAAAGGCAAAAGGATGACCAGGGAAAGAGTAGGGCTGATTAGGGACCAATGTGGCAATCTGTGTGTGGAGCTGGAGGACATAGGGGAGGTTTAATATGAGTACTTTGCAGCTGTGTTCACTATGGAGAAGACATTGAGAGGGAGGAGGTATTAACTGTATTAACAAGCTTAAAAGTGAATAAATCTCATGGCCCAGATGAGATGTAACCCAGGCTGCTGTGTGTGCTTTGGGGGGTGGGGGGGGGGGGGGGAGAAATTGCAGAGGCTTTGACATTTTTCAAATCATCTCTGGCCAAAAGAGAGATACCAGAGGACTGGAGGGCAGCTAACGTGATACCATTATTCAAGAAGGGAAGTGGGGAAGAACCAGCAAATTACAGGCCAGTGAGTCTAACTTCAATGAGAAACTATTGGAAAGAATTCTAAAGAGCAGCATTAATCTCCACTTGGGGAGGCAAGGGTTAATAAAGGGTAGTCAGCATGGCTTTGTCAAAAGGAGATCAAGTCTTTACAAATTTGATGGGTTTTTTTGTGGCAGTGACTAGGTGTGTAGATGAAAGTAGTGCAGTTGATGTTATCTACTTGGCCTTCAGTAAGGCTTTTGACAAGGTCTCGCATGGGAGGCTGGTCAAGAAGGTTAGAGCCAGAGGACTGTGTGCCAGGCGTGATACACGAGGATCAGACAGGATTTGTCAAGGGAAGACAGCTTAACACGAATGTGCGGAGATTGTTAAATGTTATTATGATGCCGGCGGTGGAGGGGGAGGTGGAGATAGTGGTGGCGCTGGATGCAGAGAAGGCGTTTGATAGAGATGAGTGGGGGTACCTGTGGGAGGTGCTGGAGCGGTTCGGATTCGGGGAGGGGTTCATCAAATGGGTGAGGTTGCTCTACGAGGCCCCGATGGCGTGTGTAGTTACCAATGGAAGGAGATCAGAGTACTTCAGGCTCTACCGTGGGACCAGGCAGGGGTGCCCCCTGTCCCCTTTGCTTTTTGCACTGGCGATAGAACCTTTGGCTTTGGCGCTGAGGGAGTCGGGGAGGTGGAGGGGCCTGGTACGGGGTGGGAAAGAACATAGGGTATCGCTGATGACCTGCTGTTGTATGTGGCGGACCCAGAGGGGGGAATGCCGGGGGTTATGGAGCTGCTGGCTGAGTGTGGGAGCTTCTCGGGCTATAAGTTAAATCTGGGCAAGAGTGAGATATTTGTAGTACACCCGGGTGATCAGGAGGAGGGAATTGGGAGGCTCCCGTTTAAGAGGGCAGCTAAGAGTTTCAGATACCTGGGGGTGCAGGTGGCCAGGAGTTGGGGGACTCTTCATAAGCTTAATTTTACCAGGCTGGTGGAGCAGATGGAGGAGGAATTTAAAAGGTGGGACATGGTGCCGCTATCGCTGGCGGGTAGAGTGCAGTCCGTCAAAATGACGGTTCTCCCGAGGTTCTTGTTCTTCTTTCAGTGTTTGCCCATCTTTATCCCTAGGGCCTTTTTAGGAGGGTGACTAGCAGTATCATGAGCTTTGTTTGGGCGCATGGGACCCCGAGGGTGAAGAGGGTCTTCTTGGAGCGGGGTAGAGATGGTGGGGGGCTGGCGTTACCCAATCTCTCGGGGTATTATTGGGCGGCCAATGTGTCGATGGTGCGCAAGTGGGTGATGGAGGGGGAGGGGGCAGCATGGAAACGGTTGGAGATGGCGTCTTGTGGTGGCACAAGCCTGGGGGCCCTGGTAACAGCGCCGTGGCCGCTCCCTCCTACGAGGTATACCACAAGTCCGGTGGTGGCGGCTACCCTCAAGATTTGGGGGCAGTGGAGGCGACATGGGGGGGGGGGGGGAGTGGGGGGCTCGATGGAGGCTCCGCTAAGGGGGAACCATCGGTTTGTCCCGGGGAACATTGATGGGGGATTCCAGGGTTGGCACAGAGCGGGCGTCAGACAGCTGAGGGACCTGTTCATTGATGGGAGGTTTGCGAGCCTGGGGGAGTTGGAGGAGAAATTTGAGCTCACCTCGGGAAACATGTTCAGGTACCTGCAGGTAAAGGCGTTTGCTAGGCGGCAGGTGGAGGGATTCCCTTTGCTTCCCACGAGGGGGGTGAGTGACAGGGTGCTTTCGGGGGTCTGAGTCGGGGATGGGAAGATATCTGATATCTACAAGGTAATGGAGGAGGCGTCAGTAGAGGAACTAAAGGCTAAGTGGGAGGGGGAACTGGGGGAACAGATCGAAGATGGGACATGGGCGGATGCCCTGGAGAGGGTTAACTCTTCCTCCTCATGTGCGCGGCGTAGCCTCATCCAATTCAAGGTGCTGCACCGGGCCCACATGTCCGGATCTAGGATGAGTAGGTTCTTTGGGGGCGAGGACAGGTGTTCGGGGAGTCCAGCGAACCATGCCCATAAGTTCTGTGCATGCCCGGCACTGGAGGAGTTCTGGAAGGGGGTGGCGAGGACGGTGTCGAGGGTGGTAGGATCCAGGGTCAAGCCAGGCTGGGGACTCGCGATTTCTGGGGTTGGGGTGGAGCCGGGAGTGCAGGAGGCGAAAGAGGCCGGTGTGCTGGCCTTTGCATCCCTAGTAGCCCGGCGGAGGATCTTGCTACAGTGGAAGGATGCGAAACCCCCAAGCATGGAGACCTGGATCAATGACATGGCGAGATTTATCAAACTGGAGAATGTCAAATTTGCCCTGAGAGGATCGGTACAAGGGTTCTTTAGGTGGTGGCAACCTTTCCTCGACTTTCTGGCTCAGTGATAGGGTACTGGGTCAGCAGCAGCAGCAACCCGGGGGGGAGAGGGAAGGGGAAGGGAAGGGAAGGGAAGGGAAGGGGAGAGAGAAGGGAAGGGAAGGGGAGAGAGAAGGGAAGGGAAGGGGAGAGGGAAGGGAAGGGAAGGGGAGAGGGAAGGGGAGGGAAGGGGAGAGGGAAGGGGAGGGGGAGGGAAGGGGAGGGGGAGGGAAGGGGGAGGGAAGGGGGAGGGGGAGGGAAGGGAAGGGGGAGGGAAGGGGAGAGGGAAGGGGGGGAGGGAAAGGGAGGGAAGGGGAGGGGAGGGAAAGGGAGGGGAGGGAAAGGGAGAGGAGGGAAAGGAAGGGGGGGAAAGGGGGGGAACGTTGACTATGTTTGCTTATTTAATTTAATTTATTTTTGAGTTATTTGGTTGTAAACTGGGTTTGGGGGGTGGGGGGGGGGGTGTGTGATACATGCGTTGATACGGTCTTTGGGGTGTTACAGTTTTTAAGATGTTTTATTGTTGCTTTTCATTGTTTGTTATATTTTCTGTAAAAAATTTTCAATAAAAATTATTTATAAAAAAAAAAGAAGGTTAGAGCCCATGGGATCCAGGGCAATTTGGGAAATTGGATCCACAATTCCCTCGGGGGCAGGTGGCAGAGGTGATGGTCTGTACTTCGTGTTTTGCACGGATTGGTGCTGAATCCCTTGTGTACATTAATGATCTGGAGGTGAATGTAGGAGGTACGATCTGGAAGTTTGCAGGTGACACAAAAATTGTTGCTGTGATAAATAGTGAGGAGGAAAGCCTTAGATTGCAGGACAATTTAGCTGCTTAGATGACCAGATCGGTGGCAAATGGAATCTAACTCTGAAATGAGTGAGGTAATGCATTTTGAGAGGATTAACAAGGCAATGGAATATATAATAAATGGTAAAACCCTGGGAAGTACAGAGGATCAGATGGATCTTGGTGCGCATGTCCATAGACCATTGAAGACAGTCAGACAGGTAGATAAGGTGGTTAAGTTATGACGGCTTTTTAAAAAAAAAAATGTTTTTTAATTTTTCCAATTAAGGGGCAATTTAGTGTGGCCAATACACTTGCCCTACACATTTTTGGGTTGTGGGGTGAAACCCACGCAAACACTGGAAAAATGTGCAGACACCAGGTGGAAAGTGACCCAGGGTCAGGATCGAACCAGGATCCTCGGTGCCATGAGGCAGCAAAGCTAACCACTAAACCACCGTGCCGTCTTGGTTACAAAATCTTATGGGATACTTATCTTTATTAAACTGAGGCACAGACTATAAGAGCAGGCAGGGATAAAGTATAAAATGCTGTTTCGGCCACAGCTGGAGTGTACAATTCTGGTCATCACATTATAGGAAGGAAGTGATTGCACTCGAGAAGGTGCAGAAGAGATTCACCAGGATGTTGCCTGGGCTGGAGAGTTTTAGCTATCAAGAGAGATTGGATAGGCTAGGGTTGTTTTCCTTAGAGCAGAGAAGGTTGAGGGGGGGTCCTGATTGAGATGTATAAAATTATGAGGGAGATAAGGTGGTAGGAATGAATGTTTCCCCTTAGCAGAGGGGTCAGTAACCAGGAGACATAGATTTAAGGTGAGGGAATTTGATACATATTAAAAGGTAGGAGCAAGAGCCCTTTGAGCCTGCTCCACCAATTATCACGATCGTTCTCCCCAAGTGCGATATCTAGCCGCCTCTTGAATGTATTCAATGTTTTAGCATCAACTATTTCCTGTGGTAATGAATTCCACAGGCTCACCACTCTTTGGGTGAAGAAATGTCTCCTCATCTCTGTCCGAAATGGCTCACCCTGAATCCTCAGACTGCGACTCCTGGTTCTGGAGACACCCATCATTGGTAGCATCTACTCTATCTAGTTGTGTTACAATTTTATAAGTCTCTATGAGAATCTGAACTCCAGTGAGAACAATCCTACCTAGTCAATCTCTTCTCATATGACAGTCCCACCATCCCTGGAATCGGTCTGGTAAACCTTTGCTGCACTCCCTTGAGAGAAAGAACATCCTTGCATAGGAAAGGAGATCAAAACCGCACACATTCTCGGTGTGGCCTCACCAAGGCCCTGTGTAATTGCAGCAACACATCCCTGCTTCTGTACTCTAAGCGTCTCACAATGAAGGCCAACATATTATTAGCCTGCTTTACCGTCTGCTGCACCTGCATGCTTATCTTCAGTGACTGGTGCACAAGGATACCCAGGTCCCGCTACACAGTCCCCTCCCCCAATTTACAACCATTTGAGGGAAAATCTTTTCACTCAGAGGGTGGTGGATTCTGGAACCCCCTCCCTGCAAGGGTGGTAGAGGTGGGAACCGTCACAATATTTAAGAAGTATTTATATTAGCACTTGAAATGCCATAGCATACAAGGCTATGTCGCATAAAAGTGGATATAAAATTTTGTGTTGCTTGAACAAGCATTGCAGCTAATGATCAATAATTAGTAACTATCTTGGGTAGAATGTTTGATTGCCTTGCTTTTTGTCCACTGGAGAGCAAAACTGCTTGGACTATTGTATTAGTTTGACTAACCTGGGTTAGTAACACGACCAGTATACAAACCCAAAATGTCTGTGTCTTCTCCAGGGCCCACCAAAATAATGAAGTGGATTATTCTAGACATTACTGGTAATTTAACTGGTAATTAAACAAAACAAATAATTTTGTACTTTATTAAATTGGATGTTTTATAGACTTATTTAATATATTTTTTTCTCCTTTTTGTATACAGCACCTTCAGCTGACAATTCAGGCATTGCAGGATGAGCTCCGAATTCAGCGAGATCTAAACCAGCTCTTTCAGCAGGATAATTGCACCAGAACAAATGAACCATTTGTTGCTGAGCTAACTGAGGAAAATTTCCAACACCTTCACACTGAACATGAACGCCAGGCCAAAGAACTATTCCTATTACGCAAAACTCTGGAGGAGATGGAACTGCGCATTGAAACTCAGAAGCAAACACTCTGTGCCCGTGATGAGTCTATCAAGAAGCTGCTGGAGATGCTTCAGAGCAAGGGACTGTCATCAAAGGTGATGGAAGAAGACCATGACCGAATACGCCGTCTAGCTGAAGCAGAAATGCTCGTGAACCAGTTAGAAAACATACTTGAACACAAAGAAAAGGAAAACCATCAGTTGAGAGAGGTCAGAATTATTTTGTACTTAAACAACATTTCTCCTCTTTGAAAATGTTTCTTTTCATTCTTCAGATTTCCTTACTTTGAGTACCATTCAACAGTATCTCAACTAAATGAATATCTTTTGCCACATTCTATTTCAATGTCTAAACTGGAAACAGAAGTGCAGGCGAGCTCTTGATCATTTTGCTTATGAGACCCCCCCCCCCCCCCCCCCTCCCCACATAGCGTGAAAAGTATTTTTTCTGTAGAAAAAAATGATGTTCAGTTAAACATGTTTAATTGTTAAGGTGACACAATGTCACAGTGGTTAACACTGCGACCTCACAGCGGTAGGGGCCTGGGTTTGATTCCGACCTTGCCTGACATAGAACATCCATTGCAGAAGGAGGCCATCGGCCCATCGGGTCTGCACCGACCCACCTAAGCCCTCACTTCCACCCTATCCCCGTAACCTAATAACCTCTCCTAACGAAGGGCAATTTATCATGGCCAATCCACCTAACCTGCACGTCTTTGGACTGTGGGAGGAAACCGGAGCACCCGAAGGAAACCCACGCAGACATGGGGAGAGCGTGCAGACTCCGCACAGACAGTGACCCAGTGGGGAATCGAACCTGGGACCCTGGCGCTGTGAAGCCACAGTGCTATCCATGAGCGCTACCGTGCTGCCCTATGTAGAGTTTGTACATTCTCCTTCTGTCTGCATGGGTTCCTTCCAGATGCTTTGGTTTCCTCCCACAGTCCAAAGATGTGCAGTTTAGGTGGATTGGCCATGTTAAATTGCCCCTTAGTGTCCAAGAGTTAAGGTGGGGTTAAGGGATAGGGTGGGAGTGTGGGTCTATTTGGAGGCTTGGTGCAGACTAGATGGGCCGAATGGCCTGCTTCTCCATTGCAGGATTCTATGTTCATTATTTTTGTTTAGGTTATTATGAAACTGAATGTAGCCAGCATTTTCAATGTTTGAAAATTGAGTACCACCATCCAAAATTAGCCTTTGTTGATTGAGAATTGTGTAGTAAACTTAGATAGATTTACTCTGAGTTGTTTTATCTAAGTCATCAATATTCATTTTAAATAGCTGAGGCCCCAGCATATATGTGGCTTGGAAATGTGGGGTGATGAAGCACTTTAGAATGTAAAGTGCAGAGAGAAATTAAGGATGTGCAACTGCACTAGCTCTATGGAAGGCTTGTGGCTAAAATGGCAGTGCCTCTTGAGACATAAGATCCTGGTTTGAGTCTCCCTCTAGGACTTGTTAACCATAGAAGGAGCATTCAGGATGCCGTTTAATAGGTTGATTATCAGCCTGCACATCCTTCCAATGCTTTACCCACTATTACTCAAAAAGATAAAAAGTGTTTGTGTGATGATACAAAATCAACCAACTAGACCTATAAATATTAGCAGCAAGTCTCTGTTTTTTGTTGTTGTTGCTTGTTCCATGACAACCTGCTTAATTTCCAAGTTAATTTATTTATATCTATGATGGCTTTGACATGAGCATTGAGGTCAGACTAGCTTCCAATACTTGTCTGAATGTTTCTGTTATTTGACAATTATCTTCCCATAGACTTATGATTATAGTACTCCAGGTTGTGGTATGATACATTTGGGAACGATATACCTGGAGCGGGATTCTTCGGAAACCGGCGGGGGGGGGGGGGGGGGGGGGCAACTCCGGCACGAAGGAGTGGCGTGAACCACTCCGGCGTCGTGCCGCCACAAAGGTGCGGAATCCTCCACACTTTGAGGGGCTAGGCCAGAGCCTGAGTGGTTTGCGCTGCGCCGGCCGGCACGGAAGGGGCTTGGTGCCGCGCCAAAGGGCCTCCGCAGACCGGTGCGAGTTGGCACATGCGCGGTAGCGCAGTGTGTGCTGGTGTCATCCCAGTGCACGCGCAGGGGGGGATTCATCTAGGC
The DNA here is from genome assembly GCF_902713615.1 of Scyliorhinus canicula. Lineage (NCBI taxonomy): Eukaryota > Metazoa > Chordata > Chondrichthyes > Carcharhiniformes > Scyliorhinidae > Scyliorhinus > Scyliorhinus canicula. The sequence goes on along the minus strand of NC_052165.1, from coordinate 55,294,131 downwards.
GCCGGCCATTGCGGACCGTTACACTGGCCGGCGCGGAGGCATTGAGTGCCCCCACGGGACAGACCCGCCCACGGATCGGTGGGCTATAGCGGGCCAGGGGCCACCATGGGGGCACCCCTCCCGGGGGCCAGATCCCCCCGTGCCCCCCCGAGGACCCCAGAGGCCGCCCGCGGAGCCAGGTCCCACCAGAAAATACCTGTCGTAACATATGCCGGCGGGACCCGACAAATTTTATTGTGTTTCAATCATGGCCTAGGTTTAAGATTTTTAAACTCAAATTTATCCACAAGGTTTAAAATTGAGCATATTGTCAGCTGAAATGTGGGACCGGGGTTGGGGAACCAGGGAGGAAGCTGTCATAGCCCCAGATTTTCTTGGAGGTCGGCTGCTAATGGCTGGTGGATGGGTTGAGCAGCTGCCGTTTGTCTGAAGCAGTGGATCCATCAGTGATATAAGGAAGGCAGAGGTCTTGCAGCGGGGTGGCACGGTAGCACAGTGGTTAGCACTGCTGCTTCACAGTGCCAGAGTCCCAGGTTTGATTCCGGCTTGGGTCACTGACTGTTCAGAGTCTGCACTTTCTCCCATGTCTGCATGAGTTTCCTCCGGGTGCTCCGGTTTCCTACCACAAGTCCCAAAAGACGTGCTGTTAAGTGAATTGGACATTCTGAATTCCCCCTCAGTGTACCCGAACAGGTGCAGGTAAAATAGGAGCTTTTTACAGTAACTTCATTGCAGCGTTAATGTAAGCCTACTTGTGACACTAATAAAGATTATTATTATAAGTAGATCCTATACTGAGCATATTGGCTCCATTGTCTGCCTGCCCTTTTTCCTTCTCTACTCCCACCCTCGAACTTGGGGCTTTGCCCCTCTGTTGCAGATGTTGCTCCTCATCACCACAAAATCCAAAATCTGAAGATCGCACTCTAATTGCCAGCTTTTGTTCATCTTGAAGCCTCACCCCTCCTTCTTATGCCCCTGCGATGTGAGGAGGCAGATGCTCCATTGTATTGCATGATCCTATTCAGAACACTTTCCCTGCTATTACAATCCCAGACCAGACCTCAACAGTGGCTAAGATATTGGACAGAAACCCCAATATTTTATTTTAATTTGGTAAGACTTTGAAGAAAGGATACTTCGTTCCAGGAGTAATTACACAAAGAAATAGCCATACGGTATATTAAAAAACAACTTTATAACGAACACAGTATTAAAATCTTTAATATCACATCAGAAAATAGCTCACAATTACCCCTTATACAGTACTACTCAATACAGAGAATACAATACCCTGAACTGCTATCTTTATTGACAGGAAAAAAACATCTTCACTCTCAGTCCACTTTAACTCCCAATGGTGCACAGGAAACTTGCTTTACAGAGATGTTCTTTGAGAAAGAGAGATCTCTTGTCACTGCTTTAAAGAAGCGATCTGAATCCTGCCATACCCATGAAGAAACTGTCAGAAGAAGTTTCTCAGCTTTTTTCAGCTCCCCCTTGTTCTCAGACGTGTCTCCACTGCTTTAAAGACTGTTTATCTCTTTTAACTGAACTGCAGTGAGAGCAAACTGTTTGACTTCTGGATACAACTTCATTCAGATCAGACTGAACTGCCTTCTCAAAATGTCTGGTGCCTTAGCTCCATCTAGCAATGATATCATCTTACCAAACTGAAATGACTAATTCCACAGGGAGTCCTCTTAATTAAAACAACATTCCATTCGCTTAAGCTATTTACGATGCTTTAATTGCATCCCTGGCTCCCAACCTTTTTTTTAAAAGCATGATTGCAGTACACAAACGCACTAACCCAGGCTTTTAACCCTTACTGCACCAAATACCTACAATACAATACATTTGAAAATCACACTGCAAACTGCACACCGGGTGGCACCCATATGTTAATGGGTGAATGTCCCTCTTGGCCATGCCTTTTTATGGCCCACCTGGTACGACAATGACTGGTTCTGCACTTTGTTTCTCCCTCCATGCATGTTGTCTGCCCCTGAAGCAACCCTGGTGCCATTCTGAGAATCCGACACTGTCTCTCCATCATCTTGTTAACTTGTTAATTGACCTTATTCTTGAATTGGAAGGGTTTTCAGGGCTTATTTTTCCCTGTCTTGATGAAACTCACCGGTGGTAGGCATGCTGACCAGTGTTATTCTTTTTAGAGTCTACCGATCTGTGTTTGATCCAGAGAGGGACCTCAAAGTCTTGTCCAAAGAATCTGCTGTCTGGTTAGGTCTGATGGTGTTATCTAGAAAATTGTCCAAATTATAGTGGAATGGTGCATATTATGCTCCACTATTTGAATGTGATCATCATGCAGTAGTTTCAAAGTGTCAGGATGGTGAAGTTGATGTGTTACCACGTCCATTAGAATTTTGCAGGGAAGATGTATACATACTGATGGGGCATGCCTACATCATATTCCTAATGACATTAGGTTCCTGTACTTAACGTACTCACCTAGTAATTGTCTGACTGCGTCGACTTTGTCAAAAGTCTTGTGGTATGCGAGTATCTTCCATCCTGCCGATGTGCCCAAACCAGCAGAGTTGTTTCTGCTTGATGAATAGCAACATACATGGTAGTTTTGCCTTTGAGAGAACTACTGCATTTATGATTTTGCCTTTTCATGAGATGCCCAGAATATGCTGCAGACATGAAAGATGAAAAATGTTGATATCCTTTCACCAAGGCCCAATATAATTGCAGTGAGATTTCTAGACTACTCCAATCCATTTTGCAATAAAGGCTATCTATCATTTGCTTTCCGAATTGCTTGATTTTAACTGCATTTTACTTCTGTACAAGGACACCACGGTTATTTTGAATACCAACTTTTCTCTCTCTCTTTCCCCTGCTTTTCTATTCACAACATTTTTGTCCACTTAAATAATAATAAAAACTTCAGAAGCTGGAAATCTGATTTAAAATAGTGCTGGAAACATTCAGTAGGTCTGGCAGTCTGTGGAATGGAAGGAAAACAAATGTAGTTTTAAGGGATTTATAGTTGTTTTGGTAAATATTAGAAATAAGGTGTAGTTTTAAGTGTGCTTAATTTAATGTTTCTGTGCCTATAGTTAGATTCAGGTTGGACAAAGGTGTTTATATGTGTGGGGGTTGCTTAAGTTCCAAATGTTTCTACTTTGCTTAGAGAGGGCTACGGCATAAAGATATAAGCATGCGGGTGTTGCTCAGCAACTGGGGTCTTGTAAGGTAGAGAAGCTTTTTAAGTTTTCGTTTAGCTAATTAGATTGCAGTTGGAGATAGATAGCGAGAGAGAAGGCAGCTCTCGCAGCTCTGCTAGAAGCAATTGGTTTTAGAAGGCTAAAGAGACAATGGGCGGGATTCTCCCAACAGGAGACTAAGTGCCGACGCCGGAGTGAAAACCGGAGTGTTTCACTCCGGCGTCGGAGGCTGCTCCTCGCCCCCTATTCTCCCACCCCCGGGGGGCTAGGAGTGGCGCTGCGTCATTTACGCGCGCTGGGCTTTGGCGCCGCGTAAAAGTGGCGGCGTGTAAATTACGCAGCCGGTGCTGCATAAATGATGTCACCCACGCATGCACAGGTTGGCCGGCGCCAACCCGTGCATGCGCGTTTGCCGTACTCCCCGCGGGCACCCCGCAAGAAATGTCAGAGTGATCTTGCGGGGCGGCGGAGGAAATGAGTGCGTCCTTCAGAGAGGTCGGCCCGCCGATCGGTGGGCACCGATCGCAGGCCAGACCCCTTTTGAGTGCCCCCCCCGGTGCATACTGCAGGTTAAGCAGACATTCAACTTGCTCAGAATCTGTCCAAAAGCATTTTGCAGAGGCTTTACTTCTGTTCTTTTCCTTTCTCTGCCTACTTTAAATTTTGGAACTCTCTCACGGTGAAATTTTATTCTTTGGTGATTCTTCCTCTAGCGCAAGCTGGGTGAGTCTTCCGGCCTTGTTTTAATTCCTCATTAATTTGGTCTTTCGAAAATGAGCATGAGCTTCCACCTACATTCCTGTATGGTGAACCATGGCATCCTGTTGCCTGTAGCTATGCTCCCTCTCTCAGATCCTGACAGACTAACTCATTTGTCTGAGGTTCAGTGATTGAAACCTGTCATTCTTCATACCTTCATGGAAATTGGAGACTGCAGTCTGCCCACCAGCATTTGGAATTGTCTGCAAGTGTGATTACCTTGCACCGCCTTCCAAGAAAAACAATCTGGGCCTTCCTTTAATTTTTTACAGCCCAGTCACCAAACGTATAGTCAGACAGACGTCAGCAAAGGTCATGTGACCCCTTTCATTTTGTGCTAAGTTTAAGAAATCCCAAAACATCAGAATCTTTTCAACCTCATCATTGCAACAATCATTTCTCCCTTTAACTCTTCAGGATATTCAGCGGAGAATTGAAGTGGCACCAGAATCAGCCAAGACAAAGGCATTGCAAACTGTCATTGAAATGAAGGTAAATGACTACCTTTACTTTGTTTATCTATTTTTATTGTCATACAGTAGATGCAGTAAATACTGAGCACAATGGGATATCAGAAAGGGAGTGCAATCATACGGTATTAAAAGGCAGGTGACTGCCACTGCACACCACATAGAATTGTTCATTCAAGCTTTGCAGATAGGGGCAAAAAATGTTTTAAAAAGTTTTTGAATGTCTGTTTCCTACTTTGGCCAATTTTGTATAGGGAGAGTGTTGATTTGGGCAATTGAAGAAATCCAGGTATGTTTGACAACCTTTTACAGTTGCACCTCAGGACTTGTATATTCATCTTTTTTAAAAATCTGTTTCGTGACACCTACTCTTAGTATTAGATTTCCGTGTATGAGGGCTAATGGGAATAAAAGCCGAGTTGATAACCAAGATCGGGAGAAGACAGGAGAATGGGGATAAGAAACATATCAGCCATGATTGAATGGTGGAGCAGACCCGATGGGCTGAATGGCCTTATTTTGCTCCTATGTCTTATGGTCTATGTCTAAGATAATGCAAAAAGCTACTTAATTCCTGATCTTGTGAGTGGTAACTCTTTTGCATATTTGGTTTGTGGTATCCACCTTGTCGAGATTTTGGACTGTGACCATTGAATAGAATGATTATTTAAGAAAATAGGATTAATAATTCACTGACTGTTAGCATAATTTCAGGCTGGAAGCGCCAAAAGGCTCTCCTGTCCTACAGAATGCATTTATATAATTGGGGAATTCTGGCAGTGCAGGCAAGTTTTTTTTTCTGGGTGGCAGAACCAATTCTGTGGACACTAATGTTGGTGTCAGCCTTTCCTTTGTACTAGAAGGTGTATCTTCCTGCTTATTCCTTTAGCTGCCCCTCCACAGGTCTCGTTGAGAGTGCTAAAGTCAATCAGGAGTCTTGATACCTCACGTGATACGTTTGCAGTTCTTATTTCTGTCCTGTTACTCTGGAGATTATCCATGAGTATTTGAACATTCCAAATTGCAAAATTTTAAATTTTCTTTCTTTGACTACAAAGGTGGTAATCTTGTAGGGTGTAATCAGAATGTGGCACAGCCTATTTTTAGGGCACCTTTTCTAGCCCCCTCCCCATTTGGGGTTAGCAGAGGGAGACTGTGCAAACTCCACACAGTCACCCACTTAAATTGGGCAGCACGGTAGCATTGTGGATAGCACAATTGCTTCACAGCTCCAGGGTCCCAGGTTCGATTCCGGCTTGGGTCACTGTCTGTGCGGAGTCTGCACATCCTCCCCATGTGTACGTGGGTTTCCTCCGGGTGCTCCGGTTTCCTCTCACAGTCCAAAGATGTGCAGGTTAGGTGGATTGGCCATGATAAATTGCCCTTAGTGTCCAAAATTGCCCTTAGTGTTGGGTGGGGTTACTGGGTTATGGGGATAGGGTGGAAGTGTTGACCTTGGGTAGGGTGCTCTTTCCAGGAGCCGGTTATGACTAGATGGGCCGAATGGCCTCCTTCTGCACTGTAAATTCTATGATAATCTATGATAAATGCAAGGCGTATAGCAAACAGGCAGATGAGCTGAGGGCACCGTTATACTTGTGGGAGCATGATGTCATTGCAATAATGGAAACTTGGCTTTGCAAGGAGTCTCAAGAGTACCTTTCAAAGTCCCACTTAGGTTCAAAGCCATACTCTGGACATAACAGGAATGCGTGACTGTGACAAGTATTGTGTTTAAAAAAGCAATTTTATTGAATAATAATATGACAATAAAATAGCTTTGTGGAAGGTGAAAGCACTTAGTTTACACCTGAAGTAAATAACAGTAAGAAGTCTTACAACACCAGGTTAAAGTCCAACATGTTTGTTTCAAACACTAGCTTTCGGAGCACTGCTCCTGAGGGAGACCTGAGGAAGGAGCAGTGCTCCGAAAGTTAGTGTTTGAAACAAACATGTTGGACTTAAGACTGGTGTTGTAAGACTTCTTACTGTGCTCACCCCAGTCCAACGCCGGCATCTCCACATCATGAAGTAAAGAAGAAAGACAGATTTTTGCTGAAACATAGAGAACAACCCTAATTTGGTCTGTTCCACGACAGCTTCTCAAAATGTAGAACCCTCCATTAGTCTCATCGCAGTACATGTATTATCAAGTCGCTGATTAATCTTAACTAGTGGGCATTATGATCAGTCACTCTGTTCCTGGCCATACCTCCCCTTAAGTGCTCCCTTATCCCACTATTCCATCACGGCTACAGCACCGAGTCCCGAAACGATTTTCTTTTAAGCCAAATTTCTGGCTGCATTCCAACCTTTTGAAAACACATATCAGCTATTTTCAGTTCTTTTCACAGGGACTTCAAGGCTATGCAGACTTCACAATATCCAAGTTTTTTTACGCAGCTCTTGATACTATCTCCTCATCTACCATCAATTGGATGTTATGTCCATAAATTAAACTTTATCTTCTGATGCTTTGGGTGACCATGCCTTACACGATTACTCAGCATCCTGGCCTACAGTCCAAGGGTCGCTGAATTCATTAAAAAGGGATTTCTGATAAATAAAAGATGACATATTTTAGTATGTTGACTTGAAAAATGAAAAACAAAGATGTAGCAGAAATACCAGCTGCATGGCACTTAAAAAAAATGTGTATTATTCCAAACTCAAGCCAATCATAGTTACAGAGAATATCCATCGTTGCCATGGGGCGCACGGCCTTACCCCAAACCCCTCCCAATTTCTCACACCTCCATAACATATGGGCATGCTGCATGGCCACTATAACTGAAAATGAGGTCTAGAAAAATAATTCACTGCTGATTATCATTGATTAATCAAAGTGCATTCATAGCTGGGCTAGGATCAAGGTCTACCAAGATGAAATATAAAGTGACTTTAAATATTCACCATAGACTTAAAATTACAAACTTGTGGTTGCAGACCTCAGTCCTACAGCTTAAAGAGGGGCAAAAAAAGTAGCTCAACATCCCTGATTATACTGTTTTCAGATAGGATAGAGAGGGGACTAAAAAGGTGGTGGTATAGCTTTATTGGTTAAAGAACCAATTACAGCTGTGAGGAGGGATGATATACTAAATGAATCATCAAATGAGACTATTTGGGTTGATCTCAGAAATAAAAAGGAGCAGCCATGTCACTAGGGGTGTTCTATCAAGCCCAAAATAGTGAGAGGGCAGTAGAAGAGCAAATATGTAGGCACATTTGAGTGTAAAAACAATAGGGTAATAATAGTAAGGAACTTCAACTACCCTAATGTTAACTGGTATACGAACAGTGTACCAGGCACAGAGGGCACCAATGTCTTGAACTGCATTGAAGAGAACCTTTTTAGCCAGCAGGTAATATGCCCAACAAGAGGCAGTGTGATTCTAAATTTAGTCTTCGAAATTTGGGCTGGGCAAGTGGATGAAGTAGCAGTAGATGACCATTTTGTAGAATTATGGAAAAGGGTAAAAAGAAAGCAGGAGTAAAAGTTCTAAATTGGGGGAATTTTACTAAGCTGAGGGATGATCTAGTGAAAGTGCACTTGCTATACATACTTGAAGTGAAATCAGTGACAGGCATTCGAAAACAAAATTCTACAGACACAGTGTTGATGTCCCCACAGAGAAGAAGTGTGGCACTGGAAAATCTGTTTATCTGGAAGCATACAAGGCAAGAAGGAGCAGTAAAAGAAAGCTTATCTTCTAAGAAGAGCCAAATGTTCTGTTAATTGGAGGTGTCTAAAATACAACTTTATTGCTAATTAATTCACTTTAATACACTTGCATAAGAACCAAATCAAAACTTAGAAACAAAATGTCAAACAGTACATAAGTTAGTCAATGCATTGCAAAGGAAAATATTAATCATAAAAGCATAAAGAAATCACTTTATGAAGTGGTAAATAACTTATTCACACCAAAGAGTTGAGTCAAGTCAATTTATTGGTAAAAGCTTTTGGGCGAAAGCCAGGCACTCCACAGTGCTCGTGGTCACCTTCTCAATTATACAACGGCAGTTAGCCTCTTTTATACATGTACACACTTCGTTAGTTCCTCATTAGTTTGGGGCGTTACATACACGACCAATTAGGCCCCCCTAGCAACAATTAGCTTCCAATCACATTCCTCTGAAACCATTTGTTATCTAAGGTCCACAACTTCTTTTCCACAATTACAAGGATAACAGGTGTCTCACTAGTTAACGGTCAGTTTGTCAGTTACAGAATGACTCAGCAATTAATCGGATCATTGCAGATGTCAGTAGGTCAGTTAGACAATGGCTCGCCGGTAACCTTCCTTATCAAGTCATTGCAGAATTAGATTGCCATGGTGAGTAAGCTAGTATAGAATGACTCAGCAGTCCACACTATTGCAGCCATAAGCTAATAATTAAACATAATAAAATAGCGAGATTCTTAATGAATAACCTCTTATGTGAATTTCCCTTCACCCTTTAAAATAAACAAACGGATAGATGATTCAAGAATTCGGGAAGGCAAAAATTCAGGAGTGAGCCCTTGACCATGAGGTCTTTTAAGGGAATCCTTATCTATGGTCATTTACTCTCATTGGTTTCTAATTCTCAGCTGAGACCTCCTGATTTGTTCAAATAGATGTCTGTTTCTCAGAGGAAAATTTATTAATTAAATATTAGCCTTTACTTAAGATTGACTGGTATCCATCAGGAATAATTCAGTGTCTACGTGCGCCACTTTACAAGAATGGGATTCTCACGCCACTGCTAGCCATCAACCACTAATTATTTGATGCATTCTTATTACTAAATGCACTGGAATACAATGATCTATTCATTATATGAAACATTTGTTGAGACAATGTCTGAATTTATCCAGACATAACCCTAAAGTTCACCTGTTAATTCATTATCTGAAACAATGACCATCTTTTCACAGTCATGGCATTTTGAATAATTCCATTCTTGGCTATGCACTCAATCAGTACCTAAAGACATCAATAAATCAATGAATCAATAATCTATCAAAAACCCAAAGATGATTTGCCAGCCCATTTGAGAGCCAAGAGGATAATTAAGGAAAGTGTATGGCCTATCCGAGCTGTGCATGGTAATGTGTGCGCTGATGCATTGATAGTGAGATGTTATTGTTTTGTTACATCTGTAAAGTCTAAAAAGAAAATTATCTTCCTTTACTTAAGTGTTACCCTATAGAATAAATAAATCATAATGTGCTTATCCAAAATGTTTTTACAGTTGGAAGAGCATAGTATTTTGCCATCAGCTTTTTGATGAAGATGTAATCATCAGTGGGGAGGGCGAAGGAAGGACTTCAGACTATCTTTTCAATGTATTTTATTTGAATTAGCCAAGTAATTTAGGTTTTACAATGTAATTAAATGTTAATTTTGCAAATTGATAAATTAAGAAGTCACTTTTATGGTTAACCTCTTTAATTGATATTGTGCAGTTTTAATCAGGAGAAAAATTTCTATCAGGATGACTGCTGTGTTGTCATGTATGGTGAGTTTTGTTAATGTTTTGCAATTAACTGTGTTTTTGGTGTAGGTATGGAGTTGAATTGCAATTAAAGTTTGAATGGGTGATGGATGGCATTGAATTGAATTGGTTTCATTGAAATTAAGGTGGGCGCATTGTTTGATGTTTGTATTTGATGAGCTTGTCACAGTCAGAAGTTCAGCTACAACTTTACAGCGGTTTGAGACCTTTCCTCAATATACACTTGAGTTTTGCGAGAAACATGTCACGGATGCAAAATGCTTTAATGGATCCATATGCTCACTGTGTTATTTAAACTGTGATATGTCTTGTTCGCTATTGATTTTGGGATCTGACTCCCTAATTGCTTGGAAAACATTGAGTCAAGCAGGCAGTGTGGGACGGAAGTTGCAAGTAAAGCATATCAGGTGGGTGATAGGTTCTCTTTCGAAAGACAGTGAACCAATTTGATTTATACAACAATCATACCTTTTCTAGTGCCAGCGCACAAATTATCACATTTATTGATTTCAAGTTTACAACTTGCTATGGTAGGGTTTGAACTTGGGAGATCCAGGTTTCTCAGGTTGTGTATCAAAGGCTTATGTACTATTTCCTGAATGCTCTCAAAAACTTCAGTGGTGATGTGGTACGCATTTATAAGCTGAATGCAGCTGTGTCCATACTGTAGCTTACTAAAACTTGCATATTAATTGCTGTGTCATATGGTTATAAATTTATGCAAATATAAAACAAATGCTATTATACTAGAGCAGTCCATAAAAGATCTGTTTTGAACTCTTGTGTTCACTGCAGGATAGTAAAATATCCTCACTGGAACGGAACATTCGAGACCTTGAGGATGAGATACAGATGCTTAAATCAAATGGAGCTCTGAGCACCGAGGAGAGAGAAGAAGAGTTGAAACAGATGGAAGTGTACAGAAGCCATTCCAAGTTTATGAAGAATAAGGTAAAGAACCCTGGTTAAATATTTAACAATTGCACCAAGTATCAATGTGCTTTATGTGACCTGTTTCCTTCCACTTGTGGAAAAAGTGCTGTTGCCAGGATTCAGTGCAGAAAATAAATTTGGCCTTTCTTTTCAGGGCAAGATTTTTGGTTGTTAGAACATCAATAAATAATATCAAGTTCTGAGTTTCAGAAGTTTTGTTACCGTAGTCGATTATCTCTGATTTATACCTTCAAAATTCCCATCTGTTTTGTTCATAAAAGGCAAACAGTACATGCAAAAATATAAACTTTTTAATGAAGTTAATTTGTATTTCTCTTCCCCTTTGAGTTCTCCCGACCAAAAAGGTTAGGAGGGGTAATTGGGTTACGGGGATAGGGTGGAAGTGAGGGCTGAAGTATGTTCTATGTTCTATAACAATATTAACTATGGCCAGTGGAAGCCTCTGCTTTTGCACTTCTAAAATGGCTGCAAGATCACGATAAATGACTTATTAATGGATCCCTCTTTGTTGAAGTATTATTTTGGTTATTTGATGATGACACATTGGTAACATCACTACAATGATAATCCAGAGGCCCAGGCTAATGTTCTGGGAGCATGGGTTCAAATCCCAGCATAGCAGCTATGGAATTTAAATCTGATTGGTAAATCTTGAAGATATAGTTAATCTCAGTAATGGTGACTGATGGAACCATCAATTCAGCGAACACGTGTAGTTGGATCTGAACAGAGGCTTTAATACACTTACAACAGAGCCAGCCTCTTCGTCATTGAACTTCAGATGAATTGCAGGCTGGCTCTAAGGCACTGATCTTTATACATCGGTCCCAGGGGGAGGAGTCCTGGGTGGAGCCAAGGGAGGAGCCCAGTACAAACTCTCGCGTACTCCCAGAGCAACTCCCCCTGGTGGTCGGATAGTGCAACTGCACTTACAATGGTGGATAGTGAACATATATACACGGAGTTATATTGGCAACTATATACAGCATTGATCTTACAACGGGTAGATAACGAACATATATACATGGAGTGATATTGGCAACTATATATAGTGTGAATCACATTCACCACAGTGACCATGCCAACTATTATAAGATTGTTGTTAAAAACTCATCTGGTTCACCAATATGAAGGAAATTTGTCATTCTTATGTGGCTTACATGTGACTCCAGACCCACAACAATGTGGTTGACTCTTAACAGCCCCCGAAATGATCCAGCGAGCCACTCAGTTGAAAGACAGTTAGGGATCAGCAATAAATGCTGTTTTTGCAAGCAGCACCCATATCCCATGAAATAATAAAATAAATTGTGTTCCTACTGCTTATTTCCCCCATTATCATTAGAGTTTACATATTGCAGTATATTAGAACAATGAAATTGCTGGTTCTTGGTAATCCCTTCGAATTGCCATTTAGTGGAAGCTATGCATCTTGCCTATCATTGTTCAATCAAGATTACTTTACCAGTGATTGCTTTTGATTTTTAAATTTGGTTATTTGAGAAGAATAACAACAGATGGAACAGGTACCGGAGAAGTTGTAAACAAGTGGTGCATGTGTAATTTCAAGAAGGAATTAGATTTGGCTCTTGGGACTAAAGGGATATGGGGGAAGGCAGATCAGGGTATTGAACTTGATGGTCAGTTATCTTCATAATGAATGGTGGAGCACGCTCGAAGGGCCAAATGGCCTCCTGCTTCTGTTTGCTATGTATTTGCTTTGCCTTGTTTCCAGGAACCAGTCTTGGAGGGCGGAGAGGTGAGTATAAAGTAACTTACCTCAGGGATTTACGGCCTTGTTTCCAGGGAGCAGTGTCGGGAGGCGAAGTGGTGAATTCAAAGTATATACAATTAGTATATACTTTGGGGATTCCACTGAGCTGAAAAGAAATGAAAAGGTGATGCCATAGGAAAGCGGAGAGTGATTGGCTGATGAGAAAACTGTGCTAAATTTGAAATAGAACAGTACAAAACAAAGTAACAAATTGATTAACTAAGTGCAGATGGCTGGGCTAGTGATGTGGTGTAGCTGCATGGTGTGGGAACTGGCAGATCCTATTGCGAACTGCAGTGACCACATCTGCAGCAAGTGTTGGTTCCTTGAGGAACTTCGGCTCCAAGTTGATGAGCTGGAGTCTGAGCTTAAAACACTGCAGCACATCCGGGAGGGGGAGAGTTACCTGGACACTTTGTTTCAGGAGGTGGTCACATCCCGTAGATTAAGTATCTCAAATTTGGTCAGGGACAGCAGGCTGTCATTGTAAGTGAGGCAGGTAGAGGGATCCTAAATTTAGGAACGGAGGAGCCTCAGCTCTTGACCTTGTCCAACAGGTATGAGTTAATTGCTCCCTGTGGGAATGAGGAAAAGGGAGGATGAGCTAGCTGACCACTGCACCGTGGTACAGGAGGCCATCCATGCGGGGGAGCAAAAAGACATGTTGCAATTGTCGGGGTTCTATAATTAGGGGGATAGATAGCATCCTTTGTAAGTAGGATCGAGAGCCCTGCATGGTATGTTGACTGCCCAGTGCCAGGGTGAGGGACATCTCTGACTGGCTTGAAAGGATATTGGAGTGGGAAGGGGAAGATCCAGTTGTTGTCATCCACATTGTTGTCCACAAACAACATAGGCAAGACTAGGAAAGAGGATCATTGGGGAATTATCAGGCACCAGGAACTAAATTAAAGAACAGACCCTCAAGGGTCATAATTTCTGGATTACTACCCGAGCCACGTGTGAATTGGCATGGGGATGAGAAAATTAGGAAAGTAATCACGTGGCTGAAGGAGTGGTGTGGGAAGGAGGAGTTTCAATTCATGGGGCATTGGCATCACTATTGGAACTGTTGGGAGGGTCTCCACTTGAACCGATCAGGGTCTAGTGTTCTAACGGAAAGGATAAATAGGGTGGTCTCAAGGACTTTAAACTAAAGGTAACACTACGGAAGTAAAATGGTTAATGAGAAGCAAAGCAGCAGGTTAGCACGAGGGAAGGTGGGTTCAACTATATGGAAAGTTTTGATAAAAGATTAAGGGAAGAAGATCTAGGAGATGTTATTAATGGAGGAGTTAGGATTCAAAAAGAAGGTATTAAAACTAGCATAAAGGCACTTTATCTGAATGCTCATAGCATTTGAAACAAGATAAATGAGTTGACAGCACAAATCATCGCAAATGAGTATGATTTAGTGACCATTACAGAAACATGGTTGCAAAATGGTCACGACTGGGAGTTAAATATCCAGGGGTATCAGACTATTCGGAAGGACAGACAGGGATACAAGAGAGGTGGTGTAGCTCTAATATTTAATTAGATGACATCAAGGCGGTCGTGAGAGATGATGTAGGTTCTGTGAAGAAAAAGGTTGAATTTGGGTGGAAATCAGAAATAGTAAGGAGAAAAGGTCACTGATAGGCGTAGTCTATTGGCCACCAAATAACATTACGGTGGGGTGGGCAATAAACAAAGAAATAACTGATATATGTAAAAATGGTACGGCAATTATCATGGGGGATTTTAATCTACATGTCGATTGGTCAAACAAGATCAGTCAGGGCATCGTTGAGGAGGAATTTATAGAATTATCTGTGATAGTTTCCTTGAACAGTATGTAATGGAACCCATGAAGAAGCAAGCTATCCCAGATCTGGTCTTGTCTAATGAGACAGAAATAATTAATAATCTCATAGTCGGAATCCTCTCGGGCGGAGCGATCACAGTATGGTTACATTTAAAATACAGAGCATGTGAAAGTATAACCCAATACCAGTATCTTGCGCTTAAACAAAGGAGACCACAATGGAATGAGGGAGGAGTTGGCGAGGGTAGATTGGGAGCAAAGACTTTGTGATGGGACAATGAAGGAACAGAGGACTTTCGCAGCAATTTTTCACAGTGCTCACAAAAAGTATGCACCAGTGAAAAGGAAAGACTGTAAGAAAAGGGATAATCAGCCATGCATATCTAAGGAAGTAGAGGAGGATATCAAATTGAAAGGAAATGCATTCAAAGTGGCAAAGGTTAGTGGAAAACAAGAGGATTGGGAAATCTATAACAGAAAGCCACGGAAAAAGCTGTAAAGAATAGTAAGATGGATTATGAGAGTAAACTAACTCAGAATATAAAAACAGATAGCAAAAGTTTCGACAAATATATAAAACAAAAAAGAGTAGCTAAGGTAAATATTGGTCCTTTAGAGGATGAAAGGAAGACTTAATAATGGGAAATGAGGAAATGGCCGAGGCATTGAATGGGTATTTTGTGTTGGTGTTCACAGTGGAAGACACAAATAATATGCCAATAATTGTTGGCAAGGAGGTGAGGAACTAGAGGAAACGATCGTTATTGCTAAGGAAGTAGTGTTGGGCAAGCTAATGGGGCGAAAGGTAGGCAAGTCTCCTAGCCCTGGTGGAATGCATCCCAGGATACTAAAAGAAGTGGCAGGGAAATAGCATGTGCACTCGTGGTAATTTATCAAAATTTGCTGAATTCTGGGACGGTTCCGGCAGATTGGAAAACAGCATATGTGACGCCACTGTTTAAAAGAGGAGATGGACTAAAGGTGGGTTAACTTTAATTGACCGGTTAGCTTTAATTTAACTTCTGCAGTGTGCAAAATGCTTGAATCTGTCATTAAGGAAGAAATAGCGAGACAGATGCAGCATGGGTTCATTAAAGGCAGGTCATATTTGACTAATTTAGTGGATTCTTTGAGGTCATTATGAGTGCGATGGGGAACTGGTGGATGGGGTGTGTCTGGATTTCCAGAAGGTCCAGAAGACCAGGTGCCGCACAAAAGACTGCTGCATAAGATAAAGATGCATGGTGGTACGGCTAATGTATTAGCATGGATAGAGGATTGATTAACTGACAGAAAGCAAAGAGTGTGAATAAATGGGTGTTTTTCTGGCTGGCGATCAGTGGCTGGTGGTGTGCCGCCGGGATCAGTGTTGGGTCCACAATTGTTTACAACTTACAGAGTTGATCTGGAGTTGGGGACCAAGTGTACTATGTCAAAGTTCGCAGATGACACTAAGATGAGTGGTAGAGCCAAGTGTGCAGAGGACACTGAAAGT
This sequence comes from Scyliorhinus canicula, assembly GCF_902713615.1. Classification (NCBI taxonomy): domain Eukaryota; kingdom Metazoa; phylum Chordata; class Chondrichthyes; order Carcharhiniformes; family Scyliorhinidae; genus Scyliorhinus; species Scyliorhinus canicula. The sequence continues at coordinate 55,278,167 of NC_052165.1, read as the reverse complement.
ATGCAGAGGGATATAGAGAGTTTAAGTGAGTGGACAACAGTTTGGCAGATGAAGTTCAATGTTGATAAATGTGAGGTCATCCATTTTGTTAGGAATAACACCAAAATGGACTATTATTTAAATGGTAAAAAAAGTATAGCATGCTGCAGCGCAGAGGTACCTGGGTGTCCTTGTGCAGGAATCTCAAAAAGTTGTTTTTTTGGCAAAAAAAGTTGGCAAATGGAATTTTGACCTTGATGGAGTTTAAAAGAAGGAAGGTTATGTTGTAGCTGTACTATGTAGACTTTGGGTCTCCTTACTTGAGAAAGGATGTACTGGCACTAGAGGATGTGCAGAGGAGATTCACTAAGTTGATGCCGAAGTTGAGAGGATTAGCTTATGAGGAGAAACTAAGTAGACTGGGACTATACTCATTGGAATTTAGAAGATTGAGGGGGGATCTTACAGAAACATTTAAAATTATGAAGGGAATAGATAGGATAGAAGCAGTGAGGTTGTTTCCACTGGCGGGTGAAAGTAGAACGGAGGGGGCATAGCCTCAAAATAAGGGGGAACAGATGTTGGACTGAGTTGAGGAGGAACTTCTTCACCCAAAGGGTCGTGAATCTGTGAAATTTCCTATATAAAGGCAAATTACTGCGGATGCTGGAATCTGAAACCAAAAGAGAAAACGCTGGAAAATCTCAGCAGGTCTGGCAGCATCTGTAGAGAGAGAAAAGAGCTAACGTTTCGAGTCCAGATGACCCTTTGTCAAATTCCCTACCCAGTGAAGCAGCTGAGGCTAGCTCAAAGAACAAAGAAAATTACAGCACACAACGGGCCCTTCGGCCCTCACAGCCTGCGCCGATCCAGATCCTTTATCTAAACCTGTCGCCTATTTTCCAAGGATTTACTTCCCTCTGTTCCCCGCCCGTTCACATATCTGTCCAGATGAATCTTAAATGATGCTATCGTGCCCACCTCCACCACCTCCGCTGGCAAAGCGTTCCAAGCACCCACCACCCTCTGCATAAAAAAACTTTTCACGCATATCTCCCTTAAACTTTCTCCCTCTCGCCTTGAAATTGTGACCCCTTGTAATTGACACCCCCACTCTTGGAAAAAGCTTGTTGCTATCCACCCTGTCCATACCTCTCATAATTTTGTAGACCTCAATCAGGTCCCCCCTCATCCTCCGTCTTTCCAATGGAAACAAACCTAATCTACTCAACCTTTCTTCAAAGCTAGCACCCTCCATACCAGGCAACATCCTGATGAAGCTCCTCTCCACCCTCTCTAAAACATCCACATCCTTCTGGTAAAGTGGCGACCAGAACTGCACGCAGTATTCCAAATGTGGCCGAACCAAAGTCCTGTACAACTGTAACATGACCTGCCGACTCTTGTACTCAATACCCCGTCCGATGAAGGCAAGCATGCTGTATGCCTTCTTGACCACTCTATCGACCTGCGTTGCCACCTTCAGGGTACAATGGACCTGAACTCCCAGATCTCTGTACATCAATTTTCCCCAGGACTCTTCCATTGACCATATAGTCCGCTCTTGAATTAGATCTTCAAAAATGTATCACCTCGCATTTGCCTGGATTGAACTCCATCTGCCATTTCTCTGCCCAACTCTCCAATCTATCTGTATTTTGCTGTATTCTCTGACAGTCCTCCTCGCTATCTGCAACTCCACCAATCTTAGTATCATCTGCAAACTTGCTCATCAGACCACCTATACCCTCGTCCAGATCATTTATGTATATCACAAACAACAGTGGTCCGAGCACGGATTCCTGTGGAACACCACTAGTCTTCTTTCTCCATTTTGAGACACTCCCTTCCACCACTACTCTCTGTCTCCTGTTGCCCAGCCAGTTCTTTATCCATCTAGCTAGTAAACCCTGAACCCCATACGACTTCACTTTTTTCATCAACCTGCCATGGGAAACTTTATCAAACGCCTTACTGAAGTCCATGTATATGACATCTACAGCCCTTCCCTCATCAATTAACTTTGTCACTTCCTCAAAGAATTCTATTAGGTTTGTAAGACATGACCTTCCCTGCACAAAACCATGCTGCCTATCACTGATAAGTCTATTTTCTTCCAAATGTGAATAGATCCTATTCCTCCGTATCTTCTCCAATAGTTTGCCTACCACTGACGTCAAGCTCACAGGTCTATAATTCCCCGGATTATCCCTGCTACCCTCCTTAAACAAAGCGACAGCATTAGCAATTCTCCAGTCCTCCGGGACCTCACCCGTGCTCAAGGATGCTGCAACGATATCTGTTAAGGCCCCAGCTATTACGTCCCTCGTTTCCCATCCGGTCCTGGGGACTTGTCCATCTTAATGCCTTTTAGAATACCCAAAATCTCCCCCTTATGCTTACATGACCGAGAGTATTTAAACATCCATCCCGAGCCTCAACATCCGTCATGTCCCTCTCCTTGGTGAATACCGATGCAAAGTACTCATTAAGAATCTCACTCATTTCCTCTGACTCCATGTATAAATTCCCTCTTTTGTCTTTGAGTGGGCCAATCCTTTCTCTGCTTACCCTCTTGCTCCTTATATACGAATAAAAGGCTTTGGGATTTTCCTTAACCCTGTTAGCCAAAGATATTTAATGACCCCGTTTAGCCCTCTTTATTGCGCGTTTGAGATTTGTCCTACTTTCCCGATATTCCTCCAAAGCTTCATCAGTTTTGAGTCGCCTCGATCTTATGTATGCTTCCTTTTTCATTTTAACTAGTCTCACAATTCCACCCGTAATCCATGGTTCCCTAATCTTGCCATTTCTATCTTTCATTTTCACAGGGACATGTCTGTCCTGCACTCTAATCAACCTTTCCTTAAAAGACTCCCACATTTCAAATGTGGATTTACCCTTAAACAGCTGCTCCCAATCCACATTCCTTAGCTCCTGCCGAATTTTGTTATACGTGGCCTTTCCCCAATTTAGCACTCTTCCTTTAGGACCAGTCTTGTCTTTGTCCATGAGTATTCTAAAACTTACGGAATTGTGATCGCTATTCCCAAAGTAATCACCGACTGAAACTTCAACCACCTGGCCGGGATCATTCCCCAATACCAGGTCCAGTATGGCCCCTTCCCGAGTTGAACTATTTACATACTGCTCTAAAAAAACTCTCCTGGATGCTCCTTACAAATTCTGCTCCATCTACGCCTCCAACACTACATGAGTCCCATTCAATGTTGGGGAAGTTAAAATCTCTCATCACAACCACCCTATTGCTCCTACATTGTTCTATAATCTGTCTACATATTTGTACCTCTACTTCGCGCACGCTTTTGGGAGGCCTGTAGTAAAGTCCCAACAATGTTACTGCACCCTTCCTATTTCTTAGCTCTATCCATATTGCCTCAGTGCTCGAATCCTCCATCATGCCCTCCTTAATCACAGCTGTGATATCATCTCTGACTAGTAATGCAACTCCTCCACCCCTTTTTACCTCCCTCTCTATCCCTCCTGAAGCATCTATATCCTGGGATATTTAGTTGCCAGTCTTGCCCTTCCCTCAACCAAGTCTCAGTAATATCAATAACATCATATTCCCAAGTACTAATCCAAGCCCTAAATTCATCTGCCTTATCTGCTACACTTCTCGCATTAAAACAAATGCACCTCAGACCACCTGTCATTTTGAGTTAATCGTCACTTCCCTGTCTACTCTTCCCCTTAGTCACATTGAGTTTATTATCTAGTACCTTACTGGCTTTAGTTGCTGCCTCTTTACTGTCCTCTAACATCCTAATCTGGTTCCCATCCCCCTGCCACATTAGTTTAAAACCTCCCCAACAATGTTAGCAAAAGCACCCCCTAGGACATTGGTTCCAGTCCTGCCCAGGTGTAGACCATCCGATTTGTAATGGTCCCACCGCCCCCAGAACCGGTTCCAATGTCCCAAAAATCTGAACCCCTCCCTCCTGCACCATCTCTCAAGCCACGTATTCATTCTGACTATTCTTGAATTTCTACTCTGACTGTCTCGTGGCACTGGTAGCAATCCTGAGATTACTACCTTTGAGGTCCTACTTTTTAACTTATCTCCTAACTCCCTAAATTCTGATTGTAGGACTTCATCCCTTTTTTTACCTATACCGTTGGTGCCTATCTGCACCACGACAACTGGCTGTTCACCCTCCCCCTTCAGTGTGTCCTGCAGCCGATCTGAGACATCCTTGCCCCGTGCGCCCGGGAGGCAACATACCATGCGGGAGTCTTGTTTTCGACCACAGAAACGCCTATCTACTCCCCTTACGATTGAATCCCCTATGACTATAGCCCTGCCAGTCTTTTTCCTGCCCTTCTGTGCAGCAGAGCCAGCCACTGTGCCATGAGCCTGGCTACTACTGCCTTCCCCTGGTGAGTCACCTCCCCCAACAGTATCCAAAACGGTATATCTGCTTTGGAGGGAGATGACCGCAGGGGACACCTGCACTGCCTTCCTGCTGTTTCTCTGCCTTTTAGTCACCCATTCCCTGTCTCCTTCACCAATCCTAATCTGCGGTGTGACCAACTCACTGAACGTGCTATCCACGACCTCCTCAGCATTGCAGATGCTCCAGAGTGAGTCCATCCGCAGCTCCAGAGCCATCATGCGGTCTAACATGAGCTGCAGCTGGACACACTTCCCGCACATGAAGGAGTCAGGGGCATCGGCCGCGTCCCTGAACTCCCACATTGAGCACGAGGAGCATAACACGGGTCTGGAATCTCCTGCCTTTTTTACACTTTACCTTAATTGATTACAAATATAATATCAAATAATGAATAAGTGAAAGGAATAAGGATTCTACTTACCAATCACAATACTTACCAACACACAAAGAGTCACTTGACAACAGCTCCTCCACAAACCACCTTGAAGTTCCGCTGACCGCAATGACGTATGCAAATTTCCCCCGCAACAGCCAATCAGTAGCTCCGTTCTACTGCCCTCTGCTGGATCGTTAAATATTTTTCAGGCAAAGATAGATAGATTTTTGAACAGTAAAGGAATAAAAGGTTATGGTGAGCAGGTGGCTAAGTGGAGCTGATTTCACAATAAAATCAGCCATGAATGTATTGAAAGGTGGAGCCTGTTCAAGGTACCAGATGGCCTACTCCTGCTCCTCGTTCTCATGTTCTTATATATGTTTCAATATAAAAGTTATACTTTTTTTTCTCGCCAGCTCCAGACCACCCTCACCCCCAGAACCTCACCCTGAGACTCCCCTCCAGAACCTCCTCCGTCTTTTTTTTTCTTTCCTTTTTTAAAATTTAGAATACTCGATTATTTTTTTCCAATTAAGGGGTAATTTAGTGTGGCCAATCCACCTACCCTGCACATCTTTGGTTTGTGGGGCGAAACCCACGCAAACACGGGGAGAATGCGCAAGCTCCACACGGACAGTGACCCAGAGCCGGATTTGAACCTGGGGCCTCAGCGCTGTGAGGCTGCAGTGCTAACCACTGCACCGCTGTGCTGCCCCTCAGTCTTGGACACCTTCAGAACATGTGGACGTAATTCATGAGCCCCCCTACGCAATGCCCACAACTATCCTCCATCCCCTCAAAAAACCTGCTCATAGGGCCTATGGGCCCGATGTGCCATTTAAAACTGGATGAGGTTTAACCTTGCACAAGACGAGGATGCATTCACCCTCCGCAAAGCCTCATCCTATGTCCCAGCCCCTAGCTCCCCTCTCAACTCCTTCCACTTCTGAACCTGCACATACCGAAACCTAATACACTTTGGCAACTCAAACAATTCCTCCAACTCTTCCAGCCCTGCACATTTGTCTCCTATAAACAGGTGAAAAATTCAATCCCTACCTACCACCACCCCCGGAACCTCGCATTCAGCCTTGTCGGCACAAGCTATGGCTGTCGCAAATAGGCACCCACAACACCATGCCCTCAACCCCAAGTTCTGCCTATACTTCCCCACAATCTCAGAGCTGACACCACCACTGGCTGGCAAGAGCGGCAGAGGCGCCAACAACAAAGCTTTCAAGCACGTCCCCTACACAATTCCACCTCCACCCACCCCAAAGTCGACCTTGCTTCCACTGCCTATTTCCTCACTGTTACAATGTTTGATCAAATTTGGCAACGCCGGCTCCCTCGCCCCCGCTCCAGAAAAGCCCGTCGCACCCACGGGGCCTTCCACGCCCACGCAAACCCCGAATCAACCCATTGTCCTTTCCAAAAAACGACTTGGAGACAAAGATGGAGAGGTTCTGAAAAACAAACAGAAATCTAAGCAGCACCGTTGTTTTAACTGTCTGCACCCGCCCTGCCAACGTCAACAGCAAAGCAGCCTACCTCCTAAAATCCACCTTCATACCCTTCACCAAACAAACTAAATTCAATCATTCCAGCTGGGCCCAGCTCCACGCCACCTGAACACCAAGGTATCTAAAGCTCGCTGCACCATCCGAAACGGCAGCTCCTCTAACGTCCTTTCTTGCTCCCGAGCATTGATCGAGAACACCTTGCTTTTTCCCATACTCAAGTACAACAAAACCCTATGCTCAATCCCCCCCCCCCCCCGCTCTCAATCCCTCTCCAATTCCTCAACACTCTAAGCACCATTGCCAGCCATTGCCAGTGGCTTTATTGCCAAGCGAAAAGCAGCAAACACCCCTGTCTCTTCCTGTGATGTAACCCAAAATACCCCCCCCTGCCCCGCGCGCCAGGCCATCGTAATCACATACAATAACACCCCCCCCCCCCCCTCCACGTAATCATGTGCAATAACGTCCGGACATTTGCTGGCAATCCGCAAAACCTGTCTGATCCTCTCCAGGCGACCTCGGCAAACTGTCCTCAATCTGTGATGCAAGCACCTTTGCCATTAACTTGGCATCCACAGCAATGATATCGGTATGGTAAACCACTGTTGCACCTATATTAGGTGATGTATGGTAGGACCTGTACTACAGGTACGTCGGTAGTCCCTTACTGCTGACTCTGCCCAGTAGGCAGAGTATAAATGTGTGTGTCCTCCATGCTGCAGCCATTTTGCCAGCTGCTGTGGAAGGCCACACTTCTTAGAGCAATAAAGCCTTAGTTGTATTCAACTCTCGTCTTTGTGCAGTTGATCGTGCATCAATCGGGTGGCAAGACCGCACTGCTCCAGGTCTTTATCAGGGAGCTAGAGGCCTGCGACAAAGTAAGATGGAGTTCTGATCCAAACTTCTTATAAAACTCCACGGAGATCCCGTCTGGACCGAAGCCTTTCCTGTCTGTCCCCCATGCCATCCACCACCTCCCGTAACCCAATTGGTGTCTCCACCTTGAGAAACTGCAACCTATCCAACCTAACTGCCTTAAAGCCTCCTATACAAGGCCTCAAATACTCCATTCACCCCTCCTGGATCCATCGCTACTTACCCCCGTCGGCGCAAAAGCTATAATTTTATAAATACAATCTTTTGATTAACTGCTGACATTGTTTGAATAGTGATTGAGATTCTTCAATTTGAAGTTCAAATACTCCCAGGTTTTGCGGTGTAGATTTGCATCCAAAATTGTTTGTTCACCTTTTGTTTTCTTGCCTTTGTGCCCTTCACCAGCTTCTTCATCAAGAGATAATATTTATAGGAGGCATCCAAGGATGGTAGATCCTGATGGCTTTTCTTTCTCTTCCCCCAACCATGCCTTAAGGATAGGCATATTTTCACAGTATGCTGTGTTTTTTGATGAGACATTAAACCTGGCCCCATCTGCCCTTCAGGGGGCAAAAAAAATATCCATGGCAATATTCAAGGAATAACAGGGGAGTTCTGGTGTCCTGGCGAACCAACATTTTAACCCTCAGACACGAGCATTAAATGTGATTTCTAGTCCTCTATCTTGTTGCTGCTGTGGAATCTTGATGGAAAGATTCTTGATATTATAGTGGTGATTGAAACGCTGGCTACACTTTAAAAGTATTTAAATTCTTTGGGATATCCTGAGGTTGGCAAAGGTACTATATAAATACAATCCTTCCATAATGAGGTGAAGAAAATGCACGGAAAATATGAATGATTTTGTTACCTTTTTAAAAAAAGTTGTTTGTGGAGAATTCTTGTTAATAAACATTATTGAATTTGGAAGCAATAGTAATGACAAAGTGCACACACACTTTCTGCCTAGTAGATTGTTAACTGTGTAATAACGCATTTATGGTAGTATAGATTAGTCCTGTAACTAGTGTTCTTGCAGTTTGAGTAGAAGATGCTCCTTCGTAATGATGAAGCATTTTCCAGAGCTGGAATAAGAATTCTTAATGTCATGGACATCACCCATGCAACATTCCTTTCTTCCATCACTCCCTTCATCCTAATAACACAAATATGTTGTAAAATGCCTGAAGTAAAAGCTCTTAGAATTAACTTCTCTTTCTCTAATTATCACTAAGGTCCCTTATTTGAACAATTATGTTTTATAACTTGTGGTTTATAATGACATGTCCGCAGTTAGATGGTAACAGACTTTCTGGCTCTGGCGTGGCCTCTTCTCACTGTAGTTTAAATGTTTGAGCTTTTTGTTCCAGGAGTTATTCTCTATTAAGGTGTGTTTTACCAGAGCTCCATTTTTGGCTGGGGCGTCTTTATTGTAGATCCATGTGTTTAATCTGCCCTTAGAAGTTTCTCATAATCTAAAGTTGATTTGCCATTATTCCCTTCCTACCATATTCCAAATAAATGCATATCAAAGTGCTGCTGTTAGGTCCAAAGTGTGTCTTCAATAACAGCCTAAGTACTGTATATCAAAAAGGTACTAATAGAAATTCTGTTAGGATTGTGCTTCATGTACCAATCAAGAAAATTGCAATAAGTGTTTGGAGGTAATTGAAAATTTGCTTCCAATATGACCTGTCCTTGGTTCATAGACCTTCCGAACCAAAAACATTCACCTCCCTTTCATGTGATTGCTCATAAGTGGTTGTCATTTTAAGCTTTTTATGTCCATTCAGTTCTGAATGAATAGCTTTGTTTGTGACACTAAACTGCCTCTGGATAATGAAATATTTGATCAATGAATGCCCTCAGTTTTCCTGCTATGAAAAGAAATTGAGATTCATCTAGGTGCTATGTTATTTCAAATTATAGTTGACCAATACACTGGTATCTTCATATCTCCAATTGTGCGAATCCATTTTTCTTTTGGATCCTACATCTGTCTATAAAATATTGACATTTTTGTGCATTGCTTGTTTTATGTTAGACATTTAAAAAAAAAATGTATTTTATTACAAACATGTATCAAAACAGGTTAGTGAAGAAACACCCTGGGAAACATGCGTCCCAACAATCAACTATACAGTCTGTACAGATTTTTCCCCTTTTTCACCCCCCCTTCCCCTGCGACGAACAGTCCCTCAAACATGGTCACAACCATCCCCCACCTTTCCTCAACCCCCCCTGAAGAATCCCTTAACTCATATTTATCTTCTCTAATCGCAGGAAGTTATACAGGTCACCCAATGAAGCCGCTACCCCTGGTAGCGATGCCGACCGCCACTCCAGCAAAATTCGCCGCCGTGCAATCAGAGAGGCGAAGGCCAAGACATCGGCCTTCCTCCTCTCCATGAGCTCCGGCTTCTCTGAAACACCAAATATCGCCACCACTCATTCTCACCCGAGTCATATATACCCTGTGCACCACCTTAAACTATATCAGGCTCATCCTTGGACATGAGGAGGTCCTGTGTTTTACACATTTAAAAAAAAATATTTTAAATTCTCCTTTTTCACATTTTCTTCCAAATTTACACCCACCACCAATAAACAATAATCAGTAACAAATATGTCAATCCCCATATCAATAACAGTGATCCCATCCTCCCACCAAACCCCAGACATTAGCCCGCATGTTCACACTAACAAGTGACAAAAAGGAATTAGGGATCACCCATAGTCGCCATTAACACACACAGCCTCCCCTCCCCCAACCCTCCCACCCACACGCCCCAACTAATGTTCGATGTTATCCAGTTCTTGAAAGTGCATAATGAATAATGCCCATGAATTGTAGAGCCCCTCCATCCTTCCTCTCAGTTCAAACTTAACCTTCGCAAGAGTCATGAATTTCAAAAGGTCCCCCTGCCTATCAGAATCCACCTTCGAGCGATCAACGAGGCGAAGGCTACAATATCTGCCTCCGCACCCGTTTCCAACCCTGGCTGGTCCGACATCCCGAATATGGCCTCCGTGGGGCCCGGGTCCAGTTTCAGATGCACCACTTTAGAAATTACCCTAAAAACCTCCTTCCAGTAATCCTCTAGCTTTGGACAGGACCAAAACATATGAACGTGATTAGAGGAGGCAGCCCCCCGCAACGTTCACACACATCTTCTACTCCTCAAAGAATCGGCTCATCCTCACCCTCGTGAGGTATGCTCTGTATACCACCTTCAGCTGTATCAGCCCCAACCTCGCGCACAAGGTGGAGGCATTCATTCTCCGGAGCATCTCACACCAGAACCCCACCTCCATATCCTCTCCCAATTCTTCTTCCCACTTTGCTTTGATCCCTTCCAGTGGTGCCTTCTCCTCTTCCAAATTAGCTCCGTAAACCGCTGACACTACCCCCTTCTCCAGTCCCCCTGTCGTCAGCACCTCCTCCAGCAATGTGGAGGCCGGCTCCACCGGGAAGCTCTATCTCCTTTCTGGCAAAATCTCGAACATGCATGTATCTAAACATTTCCCCCTGCTCCAGTCCATGCTTCACTTCCAGCTCCTTCAATCCTGCTTTACAGAGTTATTCTTTGAGAAAGAGACCACTTGACATTGCTTTACAGAACAGATCTGACTCCAGTCTGAAACCCTGCAGAAACTCTGGTTGAATGTCTTCACAAACAGTTTTAACCAGCTTGGTTCAGCTCCTCCTCATTTTCAGACAAGACTGCTCTGCTTTAAATATAGATTATCTCTTTTAACTAACTGCCTTACATGGTCTCGGCTTCAGCTAGAATCACAATTGAAACTGAAAAATGCTGTTTCATAAATGCTTGATGCTTTAGCTCCACCCAGTAATTAAATCATCTCACCAAGTTCAAAACTAATTAACTCCCCAGAGAATTCCCTTAATCAAAACAAAATTGCATTAGCCCAAGCTTTTATGATACTTAATTGCATCTCAGGCTCCTAAAAGCTTTGTTGTTTTTCAAACCAAGATTCTTTTAAAAACAGCAGTCAAAACATTCTAACCCAGGCTTTTAAAAACATGACTGCAGCAGTCAAACACACTATAATCCAGGCTTTTAACCCTTACTTCACCAAATTCTTAGAATCCTATATCTAAAGTCCTACATTCATTAGAACTGTTAACTTTCTGCTTGTTTTTTGAAATTCAACACAAAACTGGTCATTTTTCAAACTCGTGTTAAAATGAGAAATTACAGATTTTATTCTGTTACAGAAAAGTACTTGCAAAAAATCATACCTTTGTGAAAAATATAACTGAGCAAAGTTTTATCTCTGATAATGTTCAAGTTTGATATATTGCTACTTTCGCAATCAGTTAAAGTAACTTGAAAATGATGTCAAGAACTCACCTTCTAGTTTTTACAGTGAGCCATTGCTTTTGTTGCCAGATTGATCAAGTGAAACAGGAGCTTTCCAGAAAGGAAACGGACCTTCTTGCCTTGCAGACAAAACTTGAAATGCTGACAAACCAATTTTCAGACAGCAAACAACATGTGGAAGTGCTCAAAGAATCACTCACAGCAAAGGAACAGAGAGCTGCCATACTGCAGACAGAGGTAAAGTTACTGGAGTGAATTTCATGTACATGAAAGTTTGAAGACTTGGAATGAAGGAGTTTCTTTGTCCAAGATTTTTTTCAATTTTGATTGAACAGGATTACTTGAGGCAATAATCTGCAAGTTGTTTTCAATCTTCATTAACTTTTTATGTATTTCTATAACATATATGCATTTGTGTAATTAAAAATATAGTGTGAAGCATACATCGCATGGACTTGGTAAATCTATAGCATGGATATTGCATCAAATAAGCACTATCTGCTAACCATGTTGAAATAGAGGATCAGATTTTGATAAGAACCCTCCTGAGGTTAGATACACGGTTATCCCAATCCCAGAAGGATAACTTGAAACAAGGTTTCTTATGAGTGCTTAAAATTTTTTTGGTATAATGTGAGGATAGATATGCAAAACAGTGAGGGAAAGGTCCAGTCTTGTAACCGGTCAAATAAAAAAAGTTTAACATATAAGAACACACAACAGAGGCTAAAATACAAAAACAAAGGCACACTTAACTAAAACAATGGCTACACCCACACACCAAATTCTGGAATAAAGCCCGTTCCCATCTATCTATGTTGCTGAACTCTGAGAAATGTCCCTTGTTGCAAAAAAACATCCCATTCGCTATAACTCTTAATAGCGAAATCCTGTAAATAGCTACCACCCATAAGTTATCTTTACGTTCAGAAAATCCTCCTCGGTTCAGCGTGGCTTTTCTCTTAGCTTTTCAAATCAGCAGCTTCTAGCTTGGAATTTTGCATTCTGGGAGAGTTCAGCTTTCCAACTGGGTGTGGCCGTGAGCGTAACTTTTCCAGCTGCTTCTCTTCTTTCTCCTTTCCACCTTCGTATAGGACTACCTGGCTACTGATGTACCATATTTTCTGTTTAATCTGCTATCTGAGTGATTTGCCTGAGAAGCCAGGCTTTTAGCATTTGCATGTGAACTGCATTCTCATGCCTCCACTTTGAACTCCTCTCTTTGAAAGTTTCAACATCTAAAATTCTATACTTTATTGTTTCCCACTTAAAGTAAATATTTGTTTACTTTGCTTCTAAGCTAATTCACATATTAAAAACCCTTCAGACAGCTGCACTCCTATCAATTCCTCTTTTGTTCCAATCTTCAAAATTTATTTTATCCAAACTTCTTTGATCTTTATTTTACTTCATTCTTAAACTTCAAGCTCCTGACACTATGATCATGTTGAATGGTGCAGCAGGCTCAAAGGGCCAAATGCTCCATTTTTGCTCCTATTTTCTGTTTCTTTATGCCAAATGTGGATAGATGCAAAAGCTATTAACCAGGAAAGGAGAACACAGTGCTTTGTTGCTCATTTTTCTGAAGTACCAATTTGGTACCAGCAACCACATAATTAACCAAACCGTTTTGGGTCAATTGTTTCCGTTTGGTTTCTGAGCAAGAGCATAAGTAATAGGAGCAGAGATAGACCATATAATCCTTTTGAGCCTGCTCCACCATTCACAAAATTTTGATTAATTGTCTACCTCACTATCTCCATTTCCTTTATTCCTTTAGTACACAGAAATCTAGTGACCTCTGTCTCAAATACACTGGAACTGCCTTTTCATGGATTCATTAAGGATTACAATGTTGCAGTGTTGGAGAGAGAGGATGCCCACAGGGTCAAGGGACAGAGTCTATGTGGCTCAAACCAAGGAAAAAAAGGTGCAATTGCATTTCTCAGCGTGGTCAATAGATTAACTCGTGAAAAAGATGCGGAGGAACCAATCTATAAGGATATTACAGATGTGTAAGAATTGTAGTAGTTATATTGGGGACTTTCAATTTTCTGAATATAAACTGGGATATTGGTAAAGGGCAGGGAAAAGTAAGTGTTCTTAGGGAACATTTTTAACAGCAGTATGTTTCCAGTCGAATGTGAAAAGAAAAGTGGCTAGACCCAGTTCTTGGGGATGAATTAGGTCAAGTGGATTTAGGGGACCATGATTGTTGTGTCATGAGGTTTAGGTTTGCTAAGGAAAAGAACAAATAACAATCTAGAGTAAAGATAATTAAATGGGGAAAAGCCATCTTCCGTGGGCAAAGGTATACATTCACATGTAGTGGAAAGGCAGGGCATACAAATCTGTGGATGACAAAAGAGACTGGTGAAGAAGTGTGCTTATGACCTGTCAGGTGGACAATACAACCAAAAACCAGGCTGAGTATAGAAGGTTCAGGTGTGAAAAGACCACAAATGGGAAACAGAGAGAGATAGGAATAGGGAGTAACAGCTAACATCAAAGGGAATTTAAAAGTTTTCTATCAGTATATAAATACTAAAAGGGTGGCAAATGGAGCAGGATTGATTAGTGAGTTGGGATATGGAACTTACGCATTGAGGAATCGGGGCATGACTGAGGTGTTAAACTTGCCTCTGTTTTTACCAAGGAGGAAGATGCTATGCAGGCCATGGTGAAAGAGGAGGTGGTTCAGACATTTTAATGGTTTAAAATTGATAGGAGGAGGTATTAGATAGGTCCTCTGTACATAAAAAGTTGCTCATGTACCAGGGCACAGATGAGATGCATCCAAGGATATAGTGGGAGGTGTGGGTGAAAACTGCGGATGCAATGGCCATAATTTTCAAACCGTCCTTTTATTGTGCAGTGGTGCTAGAGGACTGGAGAATTGCTGGCATTAGGTGTTGGTCAAAAAGGGTGTAAAGATAAGACCAGCAACTACTGGCCAGTCAATTTTACCTTGGTGATGGGGAAGATAGAAACAATAATTTGGGACAAAATTAATGGCTGCTTGGGCAGATGCGGGTTAACTGAGAAAAGCGAGCATGGTTTATGACGGTGGATTCATGTTTATCTAACTTGCTGGAGTTTTTTGAAGAGGTAACTGAGAGGGTTGGACTTTCACAAGGCTTTTGATACAAAGTCACACAGCAGACTTATGAACAAAGTTATAGCTCATGGAATAAAGGGGATAGTAGCAACATGGATATAGAATTGGCTGAGTGGCAGGAAACGGAGTAGTGGTTAAGCATTTTTAGGACTGTCTGAAGGTTTGTGGTGGATTTCCCTTGTGCGCCAGTTTTCAGACACTTCCTCTTCTGATGTACCTTAATGGCCTATACCTTTGTGTACAGGGCATCATTTCAAAATTTGTGGATGATACAGAACTGGGCAGACCAGTGGCAGATCAAATCGATGCAGAGAAGTGTGAAGTGGTTCATCTTGGTAGGAAGAACGAGGAGATACTGTATGGAACAAGGAGTAGAATTCTATTGGGGGTGTAGGAGCAGAGGTGTATGGATGTGTGTGTGTGAATAAATAATTTCAAGATGGCGGGACAGGTTGAGAGTGTGGTAAATTCCTCGGCTTTATTAATCGGGGCATAGTGTGTAAAAGCAAGCAAATTATGTTAAACCTACATCGAACACTGGTTCAGCCTCAACTGGAGTATTGCACCCAGTTCTGGACGCCACACTTTAGGAAAGATGTTGAGGTGTGTTGAAATCTACCATGCGGTTTAAGTGTAGTCTCGTATACACTTTTAACTCAGTAGAAATTTAAGCTGCACGTCTCGGGTGCGAAATGAAATATTTTATTGTGTCTATTGATTATAATTGAGAGTTTAAAATTTTGTGTTTACAAATCAAATGTTCTCAAGGAAGCCCCTGCAGAAGACTTTAAGAGATATAATAAACTTAGTGGTTTACAAACAAATTTAATTTTCAAAATACAGTAATGATTTCTTGCTCAAAGCAAAACAGCTTGCGCAGACTTTAAGTGTTAGAGTGGTAATATGAAAATACGAAATAAGGATAGTGAGTAGTTAGGTAAAAGGTTAGAGTGATCCTGGATGGAAAATGGCTGCCCAGACCTCTATCTTTAAGGAAAATATTACCAGTCTGACTCCATCTGTCCGTACCCTTGTAATGTGCTGGTTGGATGGATGAGTCTCAAATGTATTTGATTGGATGGTTAGTTGTCAATCATCATTGTGAATGAATTTGTTGCATCTTTGAATGTTTGTTGTGTATTGGAATGTGATTTATACTTTTAATCAGCTCTGGTTTCTACTGCTTTTTTGCTGACCGCACATTTTGGACAATGGCAGATTAATTTTATCCATGTTAACTTATTGTGACCTTCATTGAATTGTTTAATTCGCTTCAAGTTAGACTGTAGATGTTGTAAATGTTTCTTTCATTATTTCAAGCTGTACAATTTATAATCTGAAATTATGTTTGCAGTCTTATGATGGAGTTCATTTTAAAAAGTGAATTTTGACATGGGCTTTTCTATTTACATTAAAATGGCTAAATCAATGACCCTTTTACCTATCAGATATAGCTGTTTCCCTTCAAGGTGTCAGAGAGAGTGCAGAAAAGATACTGAGAATAATTCCAGCGATGAGGATCATCGGTTACATAGATAAATTGGAGAGGTTGGGACAGTTTTTCATTGACGGAGAGGGGATTGAGAGGAGATATGATAAAGGTATTCATAATTAAGAAGGGTCTGGACATAGTGGATAGGGTAAAACTGTTTCCATTGATAGAAGGATCAAGAACAAGACAGCACAGATTTAAGGTAATTGGCAACAGCAGCAATGGCAACATGAGGGGGGGGGGGGGAAACCTTTTCAAGCAGTGAGTGATTAGGATCTAGAATGCACTGCTGGAGTGTGTGGTGGCGGCAGGTTCAGACGAAGCATTCAAGAGGGAATTGGATTATCTGGAAAGGAAGAATATTCAAAGTTACAAGGAGAAGGAGGGAAGTGGCACCAGTTAAGCAGCTTGTTTGGAGAACTGGCACAGAAATGAAGGACCAGACGGCCTTCTGTGTGGAGATTATTGTGGTTCTGAGATTACAGTCCTAAATGGCCAACTCTTTACTCTGTGCCTGTGACCCAGTGTTCTAAATTCCGTAGCCAGGCAGGGGAAAGGTTTTCTCAGCATTTACGTTGTCAACTCCTTAATTTTATATCTTATTTGTATAATTTCTCATTATTCATGACTTCATGGAATGTAGACCTAATCTGCTCAATCTTGCCTCAGAGGATAAAGCCCTCATCCCAGGAACCAGTCTATTGAATCTTTGTTGCACTCTGTCGATGGTAGATATGTCCTTGCTTTAGATAAAGAGACCAAAACTGCACGTAATACTCGAAGTTTGGCCTCACCAATGCCATGTATAATTAGAATATATCCTAATCCCTTTGCAATGAAGGCCAACATATCATTTGTCTTTCAGATTGCTTGTGGTTTGCTACATCTGCAAATTAATTTCTGTGATTCACGTATGAGGACACCCATGTTCCTCTGAATGCCCACATTTCCCAATTTCTTGCCATTCGAAAAAATATATTATTTTTCCTACCAAAATGGTTAACTTCACACATTGCCACATTGTATTCCATCTTTCATGTTCTTCTCACTTCACTCAACCCGTCTTTATTCCTTTTCAGCCTCTTTGTGTCCTCATCACTGCTCACTTGCCAATTAACTTGTTTTTGTCAGCAAGCTTGGATACAAGCAGTCGGTTTTCTCATCAAAGTCATGAATGTAAATTGTAAATAGCTGAGACCAAAGTACGGGGGCGCGATTCTCCGCTGCCCACAACGGGTCGGAGAATAGCGGGAGGGCCTTCCCGACAATTTTCACGGCCTCTCGCTATTCTCCCCCCCCCTCCAGCTGCCCCCCGACATGAATCGCTGCTCGCCATTTTTTACGGCAAACAGCGATTCTCCGCAGGCCGATGGGCTGAATACCGTGGAGTTTACGGCCGTTTTCACGGCCGCGATCACACCTGCTTTCAGCGTTGGTGAAAACGGCCGCAAATTGCCCGTCCCGGACAACCATGGCACCGATTGGCACGGCCACACCACGGCCGTGCCAAGGGTGGCATGGGCCTGCGATCGGTGGGCACTGATCGCGGGCAGCGGGTCCGATAACCGCGCACTATTTGTTCTTCCGCCGCCCCGCAGGATCAGTCTGCGGGGCGGCTGAGGGGCATGACGGCCCGCGCATGTGCGGGTTTGACGCGTCTGCGTGATGACGTCATCCGCGGGTTGGAGCCGTCCAACCTGCGCATGCGTGGCTGACATCATCGTGGCGTCAGCCACCGTGACTCTTGGCGGGTGGAGTTAGCGACGTTCGCTAACTCCGTGTCGCCGTGATTCCCCCGGCCCCGATACTAGCCCCGCTCAGGGGGGAGAATCGGGTCCCGGGACGGAGCTCCGAGGCTGGCGTGAAACACGGCCAGTTTCACGCCAGCCTTCACGGCACGCCGGATTTGCGGAGAATCGCGCCCGATCCTTGTGGTACTTTGATAGTTATAGCCTTCAGGGCTAAGGGGTGGGTTTCTCTTAGCCAGGGGCTGGGCCGGAGAATCCCCGCGACTGAGGATTTGCGCCACGCCGCCCTGATGTCAGCACACGATCCTCCACTGCGCCATTGATTGGGGCCAACCGATCGGCAGGCTAGCCTCTCTGGCTGGGGGCCTCGTTTCTACCGCGCCGGCCCCTGTAGACCTGCGCCATGTTGCGTTGGGGCCGGCGCATTGAAGGAAGGCACTGTGCATGTGCGTGTTGGCGCCGGTGCCACTGCGCATGCACGTGAACCGCTCCAGTGCCGTGCTGGCCCCTTTTGCGGGCCAGAATTAGTCGTCGGGTTGGCCCGTTCATGCCGTCGTAAAATGCGACTGTGTTCATGACGGCGTGGACACTCTGCCGCGGGATTAGAGAATCCCGCCCAAGATGTCCCATTCATTCCTGATCTCTGCTTTCTGTTCATTAAACCAGTTAAGCAAGGTAATAGATTACACTTAATCCCATGAGTTCGAATTTATGGCAATAACCTCTTGTGTGGCACCTTTTCAAATGTTTTTGTTTTGATAATCCAAATGCATTACATCTATTGGCTTCCCTCTTACCATCCTCCAAAAATTCTCCCTGTCATAAATCACTCCGCTTAATAATATGATTTTCTAAATGCCCTCATCACATTCTAAATAATAGATTGTAGGATTTTGTCTCCTACTGATGCCAGGTTAATTGGCCTTTAGCACCCTATTTCCCCTCAACATTTTTAAGAAGATAGGAAATGCTTACCACCTTCCAATCTTTGAGAACTGCTCTAGAATCAAAATAATTCTGGAGTAGTGCAGTGCCATAAATCAGTGAGAAAAGCTTGAATTAGGAAGAGTAGAGCAGGGTCACAAATCAGCGTGCAAAAGCAACAACTTGTAGGTGCAAAGTGAGACTTGCAGTAACTTGTCACAGCCTGTGTTCAGAAACCAGAATCAAAGTGACATGACATAGAAGCAAGGAGATGATTGGCTGATGAGTTTTTCTTATTCTTATCTAAACTAGGGAATAAGAACATTGAAATAAGAATATAAGCACACACCAGGCTTGATGCATTAATTAAAATTTAATTCAGAAAGTAATGAGTTAATTAAAACACAATAAAGAGTGGGGGTGAGAGGTATATGTGGTAAATTAAAGGCAAAGGAGCAACCAAGAGAGAAAGGTAGCAGTAAGGGAAATGGCCATCAGAACATGGCAGGAAGGGGCAGAACTCACAAATTTAAATGTGTAACTGCATAAAAGACCAAGGTTTTCAAAAATAGTCAAAAGGCAGTCCAAGACTAGTGGCTTAAACTTAAACAAAGGCACCTCAAGGGTACGAAGACAAGAGATGGCTGACATGAATTGTGAAATTAGTCTAAGGAGTAGGTCAGTAGAAATGCAGTGCCAGACATTTAAGGAGATATTTTATAATACTCTCAAAAATAGATGTCAGTGAGAAAGACTGACTTTAGGCGATGAACGCATCGCCAACAGCTATGTAAGGAAGTTGAGGATAGCATAATTTAAAAGCAGCGTGCAATTCTGTGAAGTTTAATGGTGGGAAGATTTAACATAATTCAGCAGAGTGACTAAAAATGAACGTAAGTACGAGAGCAAACTGGTTAGAAATATAGAAGTATTTAGAAAGGAAAAGAGTAACTACAGTGAATGTGGGTTTGCTAGAGAGACAGCCTGGGGAATTAATAATGGGAAATAAAGAAATGGCGAAAGAGTTGAACAGAATACTCTCCACTTTCCTTGCACGAGGGCAGCACAGTAGCATAGTGGTTAGCATTGTGGCTTCACAGCACCAGGGTCCCAGGTTCGATTCCCTGCTGGGTCACTGTGTGGAGTCTGCACGTTCTCCCGTGTCTGCGTGGGTTTCCTCCAGGTGCTTCGGTTTCCTCCCACAGTCCAAAGACGTGCAGGTTAGGTGGATTGGCCATGTTAAATTGCCCTTAGTATCCAAAAAGGTTAGGAGGGGTTATTGGGGTAAGGGGGTAGGATTGAGGTGAGGGCTTAAGTGGGCCGGTGCAGAATCGATGGGCCGAATGGCCTCCTTCTGCACTTGTATGTTCTATGTTCTATGAGTGCAGCTCTAATAACACTCGAGAAGCTCAACACCATCCTGAGCAAAGGACCATGCTTGATTGGCATCCCATTCACTACCTATTTCCTCCCCCAGCACCGGTGTACAGTGTAGCATTATGTACCATACAAGATGCACTGCAGTAACCTGCCAAGTCTCCTTTGACAGTAGCTTCTGAACCCACAACTTTTACCACCTTGAAGAAAAGGGCAACACACTTAAGCGAACATCAACTGCAATTTCACCTTCAAGTCACACACTATCACTTTCATTGCATTAAAATCCCAAAAACTTATACCCTAACAACACCATAGGTGTACCTATACTAGTTGACTGCAGAGGCTGAAGAAGGTGGCTTGACGTCACCTCCTCAGGGTCAATTATGGATGGTCAACAAATGCTGGCTTTGCCAGCGACAATCACATTTGAAAACCTGGGTATTTCCTCCCACCCACCGGCCCCATATTTTAGGGAACCATTCAATATAGGCCAAGACTTGTGTCTCATCAATGATTATCACCATATCTGGCTAAACCACATCGAAGTGTTACATGATTCCTTTCCAAATGCCAAAGCTATCTGCTAGGGCGGCACGGCAGCACAGTGATTAGCACTGTTGCTTCACAGCGCCAGGGTCCTAGATTCAATTCCCAGCTTGGATCACTGTGTGAGTCTGCACGTTCTCTCCGTATCTGCTCCGGTTTCCTCCTACAAGTCCCGAAAGATGTGCTTGTTAGCTGAATTCGATATCCTGAATTCTCTCTCAATGTTTTTTTTTAAATATAATTTTTATTGGAATTTTTTACAGAAAATATAAAACATAACGACAAACAATGAAATGCAACAAAATAACCCATAATAACTGTAACACCCCCAGACCGTATCGACGCATGTATCACATCCCCCCACCCCACCAACCCCAATAAACAACAAAAGAACTTAAAAATAAATTACAATTAAATAAACAAACAAACATAGTCATTGTCCGCCCCCCCCCTTTTCCCTCCCCCTTCCCCCCCCTTTTCCCTCCCATTTCCCCCCCCTTTTCCCTCCCCCTTCCCCCCCTTTTCCCTCCCCTTCCCCCCCCTTTTCCCTCCCCTTCCCCCCCTTCCCTCCCCCCTTCCCTCCCCCCTTCCCTCCCCCCTTCCCTCCCCCCCTTCCCTCCCCCCCTTCCTCCCCCCCTTCCCTCCCCCCCTTCCCTCCCCCCCTTCCCTCCCCCCCCTCCCCTCCCCCCCCTCCCCCCCTCTCCCCCCTCCCCCCCTCCCCCCCCTCCCGCCCTCCCCCCCCCTCCCGCACAAGAGGAGGAAGAATTAACCCTCTCCAGAGCATCAGCCCATGTCCCGTCTTCGATCTGTTCCCCCAGTTCCCCCTCCCACTTAGCTTTCAGCTCCTCTACTGACGCCTCCTCCGCCTCCTGCATAACCTTGTAGATATCAGATATCTTCCCCTCTCCGACCCAGACCCCGGAAAGCACCCTGTCGCTCACCCCCCTGTTGCTCACCCCCCTCGCGGGAAGCGAATGGAATCCCTCCACCTGCCGCCTAGCAAATGCCTTTACCTGCAGATACCTGAACATGTTCCCCGGGGGAAGCCCAAATTTCTCCTCCAACTCCCCCAGGCTCGCAAACCTCCCATCAATAAACAGGTCCCTCAGCTGTCTGATGCCCGCTCTATGCCAACCCTGAAATCCCCCATCAATGTTCCCCGGGACGAACCTATGGTTCCCCCTTAACGGAGCCTCCATCGAGCCCCCCACTTCTCCCCTATGTCGCCTCCACTGCCCCCAAATCTTGAGGGTAGCCGCCACCACCGGACTCGTGGTATACCTCGTAGGAGGGAGCGGCCACGGCGCCGTTACCCGGGCCCCCAGGCTTGTATCTCCACAGGACGCCCTCTCCATCCATTTCCATGCTGCCCCCTCCCCCTCCATCACTCACTTGCGCACCATCGACACATTGGCCGCCGAATAATACCCCGAGAGATTGGGTAACACCAGCCCCCCCCCCCCCCCATCTCTACCCCGCTCCAAGAAGACCCTCTTCACCCTCGGGGTCCCATGCGCCCAAACAAAGCTCATGATGCTGCTCGTCACCCTTCTAAAAAAGGCCCTAGGGATAAAGATGGGCAAACACTGAAAAAGGAACAAGAACCTTGGGAGAACCGTCATTTTGACGGACTGCACTCTACCCGCCAACGATAGCGGCACCATGTCCCACCTTTTAAATTTCTCCTCCATCTGCTCCACCAGCCTGGTAAAATTAAGCTTATGGAGAGTCCCCCAACTCCTGGCCACCTGCACCCCCAGGTATCTGAAACTCTTCACTGCCCTCTTAAATGGGAGTCTCCCAATTTCCTCCTCCTGATCACCGGGTGTACTACAAATACCTCACTCTTGCCTAAATTTAACTTATAGCCCGAGAAGCCCCCAAATTCCGCTAACAGCTCCATCACCCCTGGCATTCCCCCTTCTGGATCCGCCACATACAACAGCAGGTCGTCCGCATACAGCGATACACTATGTTCCTCCCCACCCGAACCAGACCCCTCCATCTCCCTGACTCCCTCAACGCCATAGCCAAAGGTTCAATCGCCAATGCAAGGGGGACAGGGGGCACCCCTGCCTGGTCCCACGGTAGAGCCTAAAGTACTCCGATCTCCTTCCATTGGTAACTACACTTGCCATCGGAGCCGCGTAGAGCAGCCTCACCCATTTGATGAATCCCTCCCCGAATCCGAACCGCTCCAGCACCTCCCACAGGTACCCCCACTCAACTCTATCAAACGCTTTCTCCGCATCCAGCGCCACCACTATTCTCTCTCAATGTTATCGAACAGGCACCGGGAGTGTGGCGACTAGAGGATTGCAGTGTTAATGTCAGCCTACTTGCGACAATAATATAGATTATTATTATACTCTGAGACATGAAATAATGTTTGTGGGCTAGGCATAGGCAAAGCAAGACTGAAATAAAGACATAGTAATAGCAAAATGCATACCGGTTCGTGAATTATTTAGAACATCTGAAGAAAATAACCTGAAGATAAGTTATACCCATCTGGACAAGGGGCAAAATATTTCCGAGCTATTGAGAGAAAATTAGTGTAAGTGAATCTAGCACCCACACTTGTTGAATGAAAACAAAATACAGTGGCTGCAGAAATTTAAAATTAAAACTGAAAATGCCAAAAATACTCAGCAACTTGGGCAACATCTCTGGAGGGAATGACAGTTCATGCTTCAGATAGAATACCTTTCGTCTGAGCTCAAATAATTTGGAGATCTAACCACTCTAAACAAGTAAAGGAGGAGGAAGTTCTGTGAGAAGGGTAAAAATTGGGGGTGACTGAATGATGAGGGACAATTATACAACGCATAAAGTTGTGTTGATGGGACAGGTGAAGCAAAAAATTGGTCCAGGGGAGTTATATATGGCAACAGCAGAACCACTACTAGCATCTACTGTCAGAAAAAAATGAGTGATCTGCAATTGTTGAAATTAATGAGTCTGAAAGATTGCCAAGTGCCTAATTAAAAGGTGAGGTACTGTTCTTCAAGATTCCATTGAGCTTCATTAGAACCATGCTGAAGTGTAAAATATAGTAGTTTGAATGAGATGGAGAATTAAAATGCTATGTTGCTGAAATCTTTTTGAAATTCATTTCAGTATGCACTTTGTTTTTCCGCAATGGCTAAATAGTTTATGGACCAATAAGAACAAGGAAATTAATGATGTGATTTTATTTCTTCTGAAATTGGGAGTGAGAATGACATGCTTCCTGATAGGTGCATGTGTTGAATATTAATTTTCTTTTTTGGAATTTTTTTGTTTTTTACTTTGTGCATTTGTACTATATTGACAGCCTTCTGCCTCATGAGATGGTTTTCAACTTTGATAAGCATTGCCTGGTGTGGCTCAGAAGCCCTACTTTGGCATGGGGTCTCTGCATTTCTTGCAGAGGAAGTGTGTGAACACAAGGTGAAGGATTCACTGACTTCTTTGTGCTTTGAGCCCTTTTTCCAGCTAGCTAAGCCTTACGTTTCGGCTCACCTCTTCCAATGCCCCTCCAAGCATTAAGCTTCCAGAGAGTCATGGCAGTCAACAACTGTCCCCCGGTGTCAGTGCCAATGTTTGCTTTCTTCATATCTTACTTACAGTTATCCTTGTAGCAGAGATATAAACATTCAGAAGTTTTTGACCCAATGGCCAGTTCACTGTACCGGTCTTTGGATTATATGGCTGTTGTCCAATTAATGAATGTAGCCAAACCGGCGCAAGTGGCGTTGGCTTAGCAATGAGTGTATGCTGAAAGAATAAGCGTGCTCCACCACCTTTGAGGTGGTTACGTTGTCCAGCCACGGATGTTTCAGAGACAGAAGGCTTTTTCTCTTGCCTCACATATGTCATCAAGGCTCCATCTCTGTAGAGGAGTGTGCTGAAGACACAGGCTCGATAGAGTCACCTCCATCAGTTCAGACTGTTCAGTAAGAACAAAGAAAAGTACAGCACAGCCTTACATCCCTCCAAGCCTGCGCCGACCATGCTGCCCTTCTCACCTAAAACCTTCTATACCGAGGTCCATATCCCTCTCTTCCCATCCTATTCATGTATTTGTCAAGACTTCACTATTGTACCTGTTTTCACCACCTCGTCCGGCAGCGAGTTCCAGACACCTTCTACCCTCTGTGTAAAAAAACTTCCCTTACGCATCTCCTCTAAACTTTGCCCCTCACACCTTAAATCTATGTCCCCTAGTAATTGACTCTTCCACCCTGGGAAAAAGATTCTGACTATCTACTCTGTCTATGCACCTCATAATTTTGTAGAC
Organism: Scyliorhinus canicula; assembly: GCF_902713615.1. Taxonomy (NCBI): domain Eukaryota; kingdom Metazoa; phylum Chordata; class Chondrichthyes; order Carcharhiniformes; family Scyliorhinidae; genus Scyliorhinus; species Scyliorhinus canicula. The sequence goes on along the minus strand of NC_052165.1, from coordinate 55,253,159 downwards.
TTCTATCAGGTCGCCCCTCAACCTCCATTCTTCCAGTGAGAACAAACCGAGTTTATCCAACCTCTCCTCATAGCTAATGCCCTGATGGTTTGTGTTGTTTCACACACACACAGCTCGGACATAACATGCACCTTTTGGAATGCAGTTTGACGACAGGAATATCACAGTGAAGTTCTAAGCCACTAGAGTGTGCTGTGATACAATTTCTATTTAAATTTCACACAAATATACTTAGTTTCAAAGGTGCATTCACAATCAGTTGGTATTTGGATGTAATTTAATACCTTCCTTTTGAGTTTTTGATTCAAAATCTCAGTCTGTCTCAGAAATCTGGACTGGACTTGATACTTTTCTATAGGCGTAACTCTTAAAAGTTCAAAGTAGAGGTTCTGTTGCCTGAGCAATGTGCACAATTTACGAAGATGGAATCAGCAGATTTTAATTTAATCAAATTATTTGATACTATTCCAACAAAAACAATTAGATTGTAGAAACAGAATAGAGGAGTAGGCCATTTGTCCCGTCGAGCCTGTTCCGTCATTCATTACACTCATGACTGATCATCCAATTCAGTAACCTGTTCCCGCTTTTGCCATATCCTTTGATCCCTTTATCCCCTCGAGCAATAACTAACTTTATCTTGAAAACATACACTGTTATGGCCTCAACTACCTTCTGTGGTTGTGAATTCCACAGCTCACTATTCTCTGGGTGAAGAAATTTCTCCTCATGTCAGTTCTAAATGGTTTAGCTGTATTCTTAGATGCGACCCATGGTTCTGGACTCTCCCACCATCGGGAACATCCTTTCCTGTCTTGTCCATTAGAATTTTATAGGTTTCTATGAGATCGTTCCACTCATTCTTCTAAACTACAACGAATATGATCCTAACTAACTTAATGTCTCCTCATCAGTCTGTCCAGCCAAACCAGGATTCAGTCTGGTAAACCTTCACTGCACTCACTCTATAGCAGGAATATCCTTCCTCAGATAACGAGACCAAAACTGCACACAATGTTCTAGGTGTGGTCTCATCAAATCCCTGTATAATTGCAACAAGACATCCCTGTTCCTGTACTCTAATCCCCTTGCTATAAAGGCCAAAATGATAGTCGATAGTCCTCAACACCGGGGCCCCGCAAGGCTGCATACTTAGCCCCCTACTATACTCCCTATATACACACACGACTGTGTGGCAAAATTTGGCTCCAACTCCATCTACAGGTTTTCTGATGACATGACCGTAGTGGGTCGGATCTCAAAAACGATGAGTCAGAGTACATGTGGGTGATAGAGAACTTAATGGTGTGGTATATCGACAATAATCTCTCCCTTAAGTCAGCAAAACTAAAGAGCTGGTCATTGACTTCAGGAAGCAAAGTATTGTACACATTCCTGTCTGTATCAATGGTGCTGAGGTGTAGATGGTTGACAGCTTCAAATTCTTAGATGTGCACATCACCAACAATCTGTCCTGGTCCAACCACGTCAATGCTACGGCCAAGAAATCTGCAAACTAAGAAAATTCGGCATGTCCACATTAACTCTTAACAATTTTTACAAATGCACCTAGAGAGCATCCTATCTGGCTGCATCACAGCCTGGTATGGCAACTGCTCAGCGCAAGACCGTAAGAAACTACAGAGTCGTGAACACAGCCAGGTCTGTCACACAAACACGCCTCCCATGTATTGACTCTGTGTACACCTCCAACTGCCTTGGGAAAGCAGGCAGCATAATCAAAGACCTCTCACACCCAGGTTATTCTCTCTTCCAACTTCTTCCATTGGGCAGAAAATACAAAAGTCTGAGAACACACACTAACAGGTTCAAAAACAGCTTCTTCCCCATTGTTACCAGACTCCTTAATGATCCTCTTATTGACTGAACAAATCTCTTCACACATCTTCTTTACTGAGTGGTACTAAATTCCGCATGCTCACCCGATGCCTGTGCCTATGTATTTACATTGTTTTTATGTATGTCCTGTTTCTTTCATGTATGGTATGATCTGCCTGGACTGTACGTAGAACGATACTTTTCCCTGTACCTCGGTCCGCTTGACAATCAATTAAATCCAATCCAATCCAAAATACCATTTGCTGCCTTTACTGTTTGCTGCACCTGCATGCTTACTTTCAAAACTGGTGTACAAGGGCACCCAGACCTTGTTACACATTCCGCTCTCTTCATCTATCGTATTTCAGATAATCTGCCTTCCTGTTTTTGCTACCCAGAGTGGATAACCTCACATTTATCCACATTATACTGCATTTGCCATGTATTTTCCCATCACTCAACTTGTCCAAATAACACTATCTCTCTGCACCCTCCTCACAGCTCACCCTCACATCCAGATTTGTGTCACTTGCAATTTTGGAGATATTACATTTAATTCCCTCTAAATGAGTGTTTTTTAAAAAAAAAATAATTCCCAGGACCTACTTTTGGCAACCAGCCAACATTTGCGAAACACACTGGCCGACCGTCGTGACCCACGCTGGCTAACTTTCGTGAAACACACCATGTTTGCTTACCTTTTAATGTGAAAGGGGGGTACCTTGCTTTGTCCTCACTATCTTACTTGAATTTGATTCAAAGGAAGATAGGGTAATGCGCATATCAGGTGCAGACTTCAGCCAGTTCCTATGTGCTGTCTTCATCTTTACAAAAACGGAAAACCTAACCTCACACATGTAGGTCATCATGAAGTGTAATAGCAACAAAATGGGTGTTTTACTCAGCACTGAATACTCCTGCAAGATGCTACACTAAATGCTGACAACCTTGAGGGCTTTAGATGTGTTTTTAATGCGGTATTGCAAGTCAGCTACAGCAACGTCGTCTTTTAATTTGGAGTCACCTCTACGTTAATAACGGAGTCTGTGGTCTCAGCCTGTAAAGGAATTTATCACACACCACTTCTCTTTCAAATTCTGAAACTTCTCTCATTTGCCAGTACTTCCCTGCATATAACACACATTTGCCTCTTATTTGCATTGTCACATTTGAAAAAAAACCATACCTCAAGAAATCATCTTTATGTTTCAATGTTCCGACTTAAGTTTATTTTTTCAGAGCCATTAACCAGAGGCCCTGGAGCTCTAAAACTACCACTGCCCTGGACTCTCCTGAGATGCTCTCCCCAGAAGATTCTGTTGTGAGATCCTGTCCAATAAGTAAACTGCCTATTTGAGCCTCTGGCCATCTCTTTCTTTTAAGAAAACTCTTGATCTTCAAAATTCACTTGCCTTGCTTACCAGCAGCTGTAAAATCAAAGCAAATCTGCTCCCTGCTTTGGCGCCAGAAACACCTGCCTAGATGGCGCTTCACATCAATTCAATGTACAGGTTGCGTGGCATTTATGGCTAAAGGAATAGAGTATAAAGGTAAGGAAGTGTGTTGTAACTATACAATAAGAAGTCTTACAACACCAGGTTAAAGTCCAACAGGTTTGTTTCAAACACGAGCTTTCGGAGCACGGCTCCTTCTTCAGGTGAATGAAGAATGAAGATTCACCTGAAGAAGGAGCCGTGCTCCGAAAGCTCGTGTTTGAAACAAACCTGTTGGACTTTAACCTGGTGTTGTAAGACTTCTTACTGTGCTCACCCCAGTCCAACGCCGGCATCTCCACATCATGGTAACTATACAAGGCATTGGTGAGGCCATACAGCGCTTCACATCAATTCAACATGCAGGGTGTGTGGCATTTATAGCTAAAGGAATAGAGTATAAAGGTAAGGAAGTGTGTTATAACTATACAAGGCCATACCTGGAGTATTGTGCACAGTTTTGGTTCCCTTATTTGAGGAAAAATGAGATTGGAGGCAGTTCAGAGGAGGTTCACTAGGTTCACAGTTTAGGCCTATACTCTCTGGACTTCAGAAGAATAAAGGGAGAAAAAATGGAGGTATACAAGAGGGTAAAAGTTATGGATAAAGTAAACGTAGAGCAGCTGCTTCCTCTTCGGACATTTTAGAACGAAAGGTCTTAGGATAAGAGGTAGCAAATTTAAAACGGAGTTGAGGAGAAACTACAGCTCAAAGGGTTGCAAGCATAATGAAGGAAAAAGGTAGTTAAATGGAGTTGAGGTTCAAATTAGTATGATCTGATGAATTAACTTGAGGGGCTAAAAGGCCTCTTCCTGTACCGCCGCGTTCGTCCCTTGGATTCCTACGAATGGAGATAATGTCCTTGTGTGAAAGTTTATGTGCCTAGATTTAAAATTGAATCTCTATAAATGGAGTGTATTGCACACTGGGCAATACATGGATGTCCATTTAATGTTATGTACCTCTTAGGCCAGGTGACTATAAGTGTCTAGAAAACTGTGGTTATGGAACAAGGTGAGCACAGTAAGAAGTCTTACAACACCAGGTTGAAGTCCAACAGGTTTGTTTTGAATCACTAGCTTTCAGAGCACAGCTCCTTCCTCAGGTGAATGAAGAGGTGGGTTTCAGAAACATATATATAGACAAAGTGAATGATGCAAGATGATACTCTGAATGCGAGTCTTTTCAGGTAAATAAGTCTTTACAGGTCCAGATGTAGGAACTGGAGCGAGTGATAATCACAGGTTAAAGAGGTGTGAATTGTCTCAAGCCAGGACAGTTGGTAGGATTTTGCAAGCCCAGGCCAGATGGCGGGGTTGAATGTAATGCGACATGAATCCAAGGCCCCTGTTGAGGCCGTACTCGTGTGCGGAACTTGGCTATAAGTTTCTGCTCGGCGATTCTGCGTTGTCGCGCGTCCTGAAGGCTCACCTGATATTATAGGTGGAATGCCCTTGACTGCTGAAGTGTTCCCCGACTGGAAGGGAACATTCCTGTCTGCCGATTGTCGCGTGATGTCTGTTCATCTGTTGCAGCAGTATCTGCACGGTCTTGCCAATGTACCACACTTCGGGACATCCTTTCCTGCAGCGCATTAGGTAGACAACGTTGGCCGAGTCACACCAGTATGTACCACGTACCTGGTGGGTGGTGTTCTCACGTGTAATGGTAGTACTCATGTTGACGATCTGGCACGTCTTGCAGAGATTGCCATGACAGGGTTGTGTGGTGTCGTGGGTCGCTGTTCTGAAGGCTGTGTAGTTTGCTGCAAACAATGGTTTGTTTGAGGTTGCGCGGTTATTTAAAGGCAAGTAGTACAGGTGTGGGGAAGACCTTGGCAAAATGTTTATCTTCATCGATGACGTGTTGAAGGCTGCAAAGAAGGTATCGTAGTTTCTCCACTCCAGGGAAGTACTGGACGACGAAAGGTATTCTGTCGGTTGTGTCCTGTGTTTGTCTTCTGAGGAGGTTGGTGCGATTTTTTGCTGTGGCGCGTTGGAACTGTCGATCGATGAGTTGAACATCATATCCCGTTCATACGAGGGCATCTTTCAGCATCTGTAGATGTCTGTTACACTCCTCCTCGTCTGAACAGATCCTGATTATACTGAGGGTTTGTCCATAGGGGATGTGTTCGGGGCTGTCTTGTGAGTGCGGCTGATGAATCTGGCATTGACGCGATTCCTGACGGCTTGAGCATACATGTCGAGTCTAGGGCAGCGGCCTTCCGGAAAGGTCCAATTCGACTCTTTCCTCTTCGGTTGCCGCACCGCAGATCTCTCGGTCTGCTGTACTGGTTCATTGGTTGTTTCATTGGGTTCGCTGTCGGTCTTTTGGCGTCTGTGGAAGAACTTCCGGAGCCTCATTCGCCTAATGAATTCCTCCGTGTCTGCCGCGAGACTGATGGGTTCCATTTTGGTGGTTGTGCAGAAATTGAGCCCTCTACTGAGGATTTTAATTTTGTCTCACTCTAGTGGCTTAGAACTTCACTGTGATATTTTTGCCTGACAAGTTGACAATCGATTTCCTGCATTGTTTTCTACAGTGTTACTGGGGGAGGCTTGGTTGCTGCTGGTGGTGATGCCGAGTTTCTCAAGCATCCCGTTCTTGCTGTGCATATAGGTGACGTAGCATCGTTTTCTCATCTGTTTGGCAGTGTTCCGCAGCTGGTCTGTTGCGTCTTGAGTGCAAGTTGAGAATATGGACTCTCTTGGTTTCCAGGTTGCGGCGTCTGCTGTTGAGCTGCTGTAAGAGATGCTTGAGGAGTGTGAGAGAGGTGCGACCGCAGAGACCCTCAGCGTAGTCTGTGTTGTAGGTCGACTTGAGTGGGTTTGATATCTGTAGCCCTTACGGGATCTTGTCTGCTTTCTTGCACCTTTGTAGAAACTTAATGTCAGTGTTTACATGTGTGATCTTCTTGGAGATCCTCTCCACTTTGAGCCGGCAGTTTGCGGCGTCGATGGTAGCCATGATGTGGAGATGCCGGCGTTGGACTGGGGTGAGCACAGTAAGAAGACTTGCAACACCAGGTTAAAGTCAATAGGTTTGTTTTGAATCACTAGCTTTCAGAGCACAGCTCCTTCCTCAGGTGAATGAAGAGGTGGGTTCCAGAAACATATATATGATCCAAGACGATACTTTGAAAGCGAGTCTTTGCAGGTAATTAAGTCTTTATAGAAATTCGGGTAAGCATTCGCCAAGGCGGCCTTCAGGACACGCGACAACGCAGAATCGCCGGGCAGAAACCTATAGCCAAGTTCTGCACACATGAGTACGGCCTCAACCGGGACCTTGGATTCATGTCATGTTACATTCACACCCCCCCCCCCCCCCCCCCCCCCTCCCCCCCAACCATCTGGGCTGGGCTTGAAAAATCCTACCAACTGTCCTGGCTTGAGACAATTCACACCTCTTGAACCTGTGATTATCCCTCTCTCCAGTTGCTCTGTCTGGACCTGTAAAGACTTAATTACCTGCAAAGACTCCCATTCAAAGTTTCATCTTGCATCATTGACTTTGTCTCTATATGTGTTTCTGGAATCCACCTCTTCATTCACTTGAGGAAGGAGCTGTGCTCCGAAAGCTAGTGATTTGAAACAAACCTGTTGGACTTTAACCTGGTGTTGTAAGACGTCTTACTGTGCTCACCCCAGTCCAAAGCCGGCATCTCCACATCATGGAACACGGTGTCATATCTGTACTCCTGATCACACTAAGTAACACCCCACTAGCAGTAGTGGGCAAATTCTGCTGCCTTGGATCTCTATACACACACACACACACACACACACACACACACAGAAAGCAACTCTCAAAACTCACATGGAATAACGTCAAGCTGACTTTTCAGATCAAGATTCAGGTTTATGGGTCCAGGATCAAGATGCAGGCAAGTTCATGGGTCCTGTGTTCTCAGCACCTTGCTGCATGGCTGTGAACTGTAAATAACTTGTTTATCAAGAAAGGAAATTCAACAAGTTACACCTCACTGTTTGCAAGACATTCAGGGCATCTCATGGGAAGTTAGACTCATGAATGCAGCAGTCCTCTTAAAGGGAAGGATCTCCCAAGTATGTTAACAACTCATCAAATAGAGCTCACTGCTGGCTCAGGCACATTGTAGGATGGACGATGACTGCATACGTAAGAATTACTTGTGTGGTGAGGTGGCTGGAGTCAGACGACGAGTAGGATACACAAAGCTCCATTTTAAGATTGTTTGCAGGTGTGGTATGAATACTCTGAACATCGATCTCGCATCTCAGAGATGATAGTTGAAGAGGAAAATTACAATCTCAACTGTTGGCTTGTGTGCACCACCATGACTGTCAGTGGCAACAGCGGCTTGGCAACAGCTGCCAACACCCAAAACAACCCACACTGATACTTGATAACCACTTCATATGCAACACTTGTGGGGGAACATGGATATCTCAGTTTGGTCTCTTAATCCACCAGCAAAGTGCAACATATTAAGATACTTCATCTCCAATTAATTTGATTTGTTCCACGTTCATCATCACACCGATGGGAGGATGCCATGGCTGATCTTAAAGGCGACAGAATATGAGAATATGTGCTATTAAGCTGGTGCATTAAGAGTCAAAGTACTTGGTCTGACTTATTTACGGATTAAGTAGTATATTGGAAAAACAAGGCATGCGAGATATTGGAAAAGCACAACACCATAAATAAACGTGTTGAAGAGGCCAGCACAGTTCCCAGGACCTATTGCAGAGGGCATTAGTGTTTGGTGTGATCTGTCCCCAGTAAACAGTGAAAGCATGAAGTGTCAGATAAAACCAATGTCAGTAGCTAGTTTGGCTTCCTGTTCCTAAATCTGACCAAGGTCCCTTGATTGCAAGGCCAAAGGTTTTATGGACCGAGCTCTTTAGCAATGTTCCCTTTAACTTCTTTTTGCTGTGTTTGCCTGACTTGTTGCACTGCGCAGTACCTTTTAAGATTAATCTGCAGCTGTACATGCCAACATGCTAAAGGGGACGTTGCTTGTGTGTGGCCTGCTTGTTCCCTACGCCGCATGGTCCCAATTGCTGCCTGATCAGACTTCTGGCAGCTCCGAGGGAATATTACTTTTAAGTTACTGGATATTGGACTAAAACAGAGCTAACCACGGCCCAACTTCTAATATAGCATCGAAGGAGATCTCTTCACCACACTTGCTACCAAAGGGATATACTGGCAATTTAGCTACGTCCCCTTAAATGTTACAGAAAGAATGGCAGTGAAAACCTAGATGGTATTTATGCGAGACAAAGTGCTTCAAACAAGGTGAACAGTTAACAGAATTCAATTGCACTTTAACGAGGTGCAAAAGGATGGCAGAATTACCCCAAACGTGTTATCAGCGGCGCCTTCGTTTTGACTTCAGTGGAAATGGCAAATGGTTTTTGTAAGTGGTTGAGATTGTGTACCCTTTTTAGATCGGGTTTATAATGAATTCTAATGAACTGAAAGACTTTTGGATGAGGAGTCATATTTGTTTTGTCGATCTTCAAGATGAGCTGTGCTTGGACAATGTCAAATGCAGCTTTCCCATATTTTGCCTTGCCTGCCAGAGTTAAAGTTAAACACTCAGAGCTCTGATTTTTCTTGTGGGCCATCTATAAATTTATGGTGTGCTATAGTCCTGGTAGATAGTAACATTTTTAGTTTATTTTTAGAATCTAAAAACCCAGGTATTTACTGAAGGGAATTAAACCACAAAGCTCACTTTTAAGCAACTTTTTATGGCACAAAAATTGAAGATCAGAAACTAAAGTAAATGCACTATATTTTAAATCGTCAGTTCCTTTAATCGTGATAAAAATACAATTAGCATAATTACTTGTACTTTAAATTGATTGTCTTAACTCCACTTCTGGATTCATTACACCTATTCCTCAAAACCCTTACGTTAGATACTTGGCCAATCGGTTAAAGTGCTTGATGTGGGTAAGGTGCCAACAATTCGTATATGGGCTACGTTCTATTGGATCTTCTATTTTCTGAAGTTGTCTCCTCTAATCTCTTCCAGCTGTCCCAAGGTTCAAGATCTTCAATAGCGGCATCACTGGTGTATTGAGCATAGCCTCTTAGGGGCAGAGCTCTCTGAAGATCTATTTTTTTTATGTACCTGACACTCTCCTCGTTCTCTCCCCTTTTCCTCTCCGTTTCTTTTGCTTTCTCCCTTTTCCCCTCTTTTTCCTCTCCTCTCTCTTTCTCTGCCCTCACCTTTTCACAGGCTCCAGCTTTTGTCTAGTCTCTCTCCCGTCTATCCCACCCACTGCCTCCTGCCATCCCTCCCTCCCTCTCTCTCTCTCGTGTCCACACCTCCCACCCTCTCTCCCGCCCTTCCCCTCTCTCGCGCCCTTCCCCTCTCTCCTACCCTTCCCCTCTCTCCTACCCTTCCCCTCCCTCCCTCTCCCGCCCTCCCCCCTCTCTCCCGCCCTCCCCCCTCTCTCCCGCCCTCCCCCTCTCTCCTACCCTTCCCCTCTCTCCCGCCCTCCCCCCTCTCTCCCGCCCTCCCCCCTCTCTCCCGCCCTCCCCCCTCTCTCCCGCCCTCCCCCCTCTCTCCCGCCCTCCCCCCTCTCTCCCGCCTCCCCCCTCTCTCCCGCCCTCCCCCTCTCTCCCCGCCCTCCCCCTCTCTCCCGCCCTCCCCCTCTCTCCCGCCCTCCCCCCTCTCTCCCGGCCCCCTCCCCCCCTCTCCCCGCCCTCCCCCCCCTCTCTCTCCCGCCCTCCCCCCTCTCTCCCGCCCTCCCCCTCTCTCCCCCCCGCTCTCCCCCCTCCTCCCCCTCTCTCCCCTCTCGCCGCCCCCCCCTCCCCCTCTCCCCCCTCCTCCCGCCCTCCCCCTCTCCCGCCCTCCCCCTCTCTCCCGCCCTCCCCCCTCCCCCGCCCTCCCCCCTCTCTCCCAGCCTCCCCCCTCTCTCCCCGCCCTCCCCCCTCTCCCGCCCTCCCCCCTTTCTCCTGCTCTCCTCCCCCTCTCTCCCCCCCGCCCTCCCCCCCCCCCCCCCCCCCCCTCTCCTGCCCTCCCCCTCTCTCCCGCCTCCCCTCTCCGCCCCCCCTCCCCCCCCCCCCTCCCCCCTCTCTCCCGCCCCCCCCTCTCTCCCGCCTCTCCCCCTCCCCCCTCTCCCCCCCTCCCCCCTCTCTCCCCCCCCTCCCCCCCCCCTCCTCTCCCCCTCCCCCCCCTCTCCCGCCCTCCCCCCTCTCCCGCCCTCCCCCCTCTCCCGCCCCCCCGCCCTCTCCCCCCTCCCCCCTCTCCCTCCCGCCCTCCCCCTCTCTCCCGCCCTCCCCCCCTCTCTCCCGCCCTCCCCCTCTCTCTCCCGCCCTCCCCCTCTCTCCCGCACTCCCCCGCCCTCCCCCCTCTCTCCTCTCCCCGCCCTCCCCCCTCCCGCCCACCCCCTCCCGCCCCCCCCTCTCTCCCCCCCCCTCCCGCCCGCCTCTCTCCCGCCCTCCCCTCTCCCCCCCTCCCCCCTCCTCTCCCGCCCCCTCCCCTCTCTCCCCCCTCCCCCTCTCCCGCCCTCCCCCTCTCTCCCTCTCTCCCCCCTCCCCCCTCTCTCCCGCCCTCCCCCCTCTCTCCCGCCCTCCCCCTCTCTCCCCCCTCCCCCCTCTCTCCCGCCCTCCCCCCTCTCTCCCCGCCCTCCCCCCTCTCTCCCGCCCTCCCCCCCTCTCTCTCCCTCGCCCTCCCCCCTCTCTCCCGCCCTCCCCCTCTCTCCCGCCCCCCCCCCTCTTCCCCCTCCCGCCCCCCCTCTCTCCCGCCCTCCCCCCTCTCTCCCGCCCTCCCCCCTCTCTCCCGCCCTCCCCCCTCTCTCCCGCCCTCCCCCCCTCTCCCCGCCCTCCCCCCTCTCTCCCCCCTCTTCCCCTCTCTCCCGCCCTCTCCCCTTTCTCCCGCTCTCCTCCCTCTCTCCCTCCCTCCTCCCCGCCCTCCCCCCTCTCTCCTCTCTCTTTCTCTGCCCTCACCTTTTCACAGGCTCCAGCTTTTGTCTAGTCCCTCTCCTGGCTACCCCACCCACTGCCTCCTGCCCATCCCTCCCTCCCTCTCTCTCTCGTGTCCACACCTCCCACCCTCTCTCGCGCCCTTCCCCTCTCTCCTACCCCCGCTCTCCTACCCTTCCCCTCCCCCTCTCTCCCGCCCTCCCCCCTCTCCCCCCCTCCCCCCCTCTCTCCCCCCTCCCCCCTCTCCTCCGCCCCCCCCCCTCCCTCCCGCCCTCCCCCCTCTCCCCGCCCTCCCCCCTCTCTCCCCCCTCCCCCCTCTCTCTCCCGCCCTCCCCCCTCTCTCCCGCCCTCCCCCCTCTCTCCCGCCCTCCCCCTCTCTCCCTCCCTCCCCCCCCCTCTCCCCCCTCTCTCCCGCCCTCCCCCCTCTCTCCCGCCCTCCCCCCTCTCTCCCCGCCCTCCCCCCTCTCTCCCGCCCTCCCCCCTCTCTCCCGCCCTCCCCCCTCTCTCCCGCCCTCCCCCCTCTCTCCCTCCCTCCCCCCCTCTCTCCCGCCCTCCCCCTCTCTCCCGCCCTCCCCCCCTCTCTCCCGCCCTCCCCCCTCTCTCCCCGCCCTCCCCCTCTCTCCCGCCCTCCCCCCTCTCTCCCGCCCTCCCCCCTTTCTCCTGCTCTCCTCCCTCCCCCCCCCTCTCTCCCCCCACCCTCCCCCCTCTCGTCCCCCCGCCCTCCCCCTCCTCCTCCCCCGCCTCCCCCCCTCTCTCCCCCCCGCCCTCCCCCCTCTCTCCCCCCCCCTCCCCCCTCTCTCTCCCCCCCGCCCTCCCCCCTCTCTCCCCCCCGCCCTCCCCCCTCTCTCCCCCCCCGCCCTCCCCCCTCTCCCCCCCCGCCCTCCCCCCTCTCTCCCCCCGCCACTCCCCCCTCTCTCCCCCGCCCTCCCCCCCTCTCTCCCGCCCTCCCCCCCTCTCTCCCGCCCTCCCCCCTCTCTCCCGCCCTCCCCCCTCTCTCCCCGCCCTCCCCCCCTCTCTCCCGCCCTCCCCCCTCTCTCCCGCTCTGCCCCCTCTCTCCCGCTCTGCCCCCTCTCTCCCGCTCTCCCCCCTCTCTCCCCGCCCTGCCCCTCTCTCCCGCCCTCCGCCTCTCTCCCGCCCTCCCCCTCTCTCCTCTCCCGCCCTCTCTCCCGCCCCCCCCGCTCTCCCCCCTCTCTCCCGCCCACCCCCCTCTCCCCGCCCTTCCCCTCCCCCCTCTCCTGCCCTTCCCCCCTCCCTCCTCTGACTTCCCCCCTCCCCCCGCCCTCCCCCCTCCCCGCCCTCCCCCCTCCCCGCCCTCCCCCCTCCCCGCCCTCCCCCCTCCTCTGCCCTTCCCCCCTCCCCCGCCCTCCCCCCTCCCCGCCCTCCCCCCTCCCCGCCCTCCCCCCTCCCCCGCCCTCCCCCCTCTCCCGCCCTCCCCCCTCTCCCGCCCTCCCCCCTCTCCCGCCCTCCCCCCTCTCCCGCCCGCCCCCCTCTCCTGCCCTCCCCCCTCTCCCGCCCTCCCCCCTCTCCCGCCCTCCCCCCCTCTCCCGCCCTTCCCCTCCCCCCTCTCCAGCCTCCCTCCCCCCTCTCCAGCCCTTCCCCTATCCTGCCCTCCCCCTCCCCCCTCTCCTGCCCATCCTCCCTCACCCCCTCTCTCCCGCCCGCCCCCTCTCTCCTGTCCACCCCCTCTCCCACCCTCCCCCTCTCTCCCACCCTTCTTCCCCCTCCCTTTCCTCCGCCCCATCCCCCTCCCCCTCTCCTCTGCCACCTGTCCCTCTCTGCCACTTGCCCCTCTCTGCCACTTGCCCCTCTCTGCCACCTGCCCCTCTCTGCCACCTGCCCCTCTCTGCCACCTGCCCCTCTCTGCCACTTGCCCCTCTCTTCCACCTGCCCCTCTCTTCCACCTGCCCCTCTCTTCCACCTGCCCCTCTCTTCCACCTGCCCCTCTCTTCCACCTGCCCCTCTCTTCCACCTGCCCCTCTCTCCCACCTGCCCCTCTCTCCCACCTGCCCCTCTCTCCCACCTGCCCCTCTCTCCCACCTGCCCCTCTCTCCCACCTGCCCCTCTCTCCCACCTGCCCCTCTCTCCCACCTGCCCCTCTCTCCCACCTGCCCCTCTCTCCCACCTGCCCCTTTTCCTCCCCCCTTTCCCTCCTCCCCTTTCCCTCCTCCCCTTTCCCTCCTCCCACCCCCCCCATTCCGTCCTCCCGTTCCTCCTCCCCTCTTTTCTTCCCCTCTCCTTGTCACCACCAACATTTGTACCCCAGTTTTTAACTGAAAAAATTAAGTTTAAAAAAAAAACCTATGCAATGATAAACAAACCTAAGTGCTCCTGACGTTAAACTATATTTAGCAAACATTTACAATTCAATTTTGGCAGCACGGTAGCACAAGTGGATAGCACTGTGGCCTCACAGCGCCAGGGTCCCAGGTTCGATTCCCCACTGGGTCACTGCCTGTGTGGAGTCTGCACGTTCTCCCCGTGTCTGCGTGGGTTTCCTCCGGGTGCTCCGGTTTCCTCCCACAGTCCAAAGACGTGCAGGTTAGGTGAATTGGCCGTGCTAAATTGCCCTTAGTGACCAAAAACGTTAGGAGGGTTATTGGGTTACGGGCATAGGGTGAAAGTGAGGACTTAAGTGGGTCGGTGTAGACTCGATGGGCCGAATGACCTCCTTCTGCACTGTATGTTCTTCTGCACTGTATGTTCTATGAAACACAAAAGTCTCAACAGAATTCCTTGTTCTATATACAATTTTACCCAAGAGGTCCACTATATTTTACAGGATCTTGAGGGTTTCTTCACTTCCAGGGCCTCCGAGGGGCAGAGCTCTCCTAAATTCTATTTTTTTTAAAACCTGGAGATATGTTTCTGAATCTCTCTCCTTTTTCTCTTTTTTTTCTCTTTCTCTCTCTGCACTTCTTGCTTTCTCTCTGCCCCTCGCTTTTTGTCTAGCTCTCCGGCTCCCACCCTCCCACTCTTCCCTTAAGTTCTAAATAAAAACCTTTGCAAGTGATAAACAAACCAAGTGCTATTAACACAATTTTGCAAACGTTTCCATCTGAAACACAAAAGTCTCAACAGAACTCCTTGTTCTACTTATAATTTTACCCAAATGTTCCCCTATATTTTACAGAATTTTGAGGATTCAGTCACTTCCAGGACCAAACCTGTTGTACCACAGATCTGAGGGATCTACTTTGGTTCTCCTCAGAGTTCCTTCTACCCTCTGAGGTATAACATTTCCCAGGGTTCTTCCACTAGCATCCGGCTAGGCAAACCCTCAAACTCTTTTCCATCATTGTCCACCTCCCAACTTAAGCATGGCTCACTTTTTTGCCTTTCTTGTTTAGTGAATCCCAAATCCAAAAGCACCCATTGTTTCTGTGGCCCTCTGCATGCATCTGGTCTTTCGATCCTTTGCAGCTCCTGTCAGATTCTCTCTATCTGTTTCCAAGCTATTTCAAGTCCAGACATAAATTTCCTCTTTCTGTGTGAAATCACACACAAGACAACACCTCCCTGCAATCTATCTACACAGCAATGTGGGATACCACCCCCTTCCAGAACTCCTTCAGTGCCGGGCATGCCCAGAACATATGGGCATGGTTCGCTGGACTCCCCGAACACCTGGCACACCTGTCTTCACCCCCAAAGAACCTACTCATCCTAGACCCGGACATGTGGGCCCGGTGCAGCACCTTGAATTGGATGAGGCTAAGTCGCGCACATGAGGAGGAAGAATTAATCCTCTCCAGGGCATCAGCCCATGTCTCGTCTTCGATCTGTTCCCCCAGTTCCCCCTCCCACTTAGCTTTCAGCTCCTCTACTGACACCTCCTGCATAACCTTGTAGATATCAGATAACTTCCCCTCTCCGACCCAGACCCCCGAAAGCACCCTGTCACTCACCCCCCTCGCGGGAAGCGAAGGGAATCCCTCCACCTGCCGTCCAGCAAATGCCTTTACCTGCAGATACCTGAACATGTTCCCCGGGGGAGCCCAAATTTCTCTTCCAACTCCCCCAGGCTTGCAAACCTCCCATCAATAAACAGGTCCCTCAGCTGTCTGATGCCCGCTCTGTGTCAACCCTGGAACCCCCCATCAATGTTCCCCGGGACGAACCGATGGTTCCCCCTTAATGGAGCCTCCATCGAGCCCCCCACTTCTCCCCTATGTCGCCTCCGCTGCCCCCAAATCTTGAGGGTAGCAGCCACCACCGGGCTCGTGGTATACCTCGTGGGAGGGAGCGGCCACGGCGCCGTTACCAGGGTCCCCAGGCTTGTATCTCCACAGGACGCCCTCTCCATCCGTTTCCATGCTGCCCCTCCCCCCCCATCACCCACTTGCGCACCATCGACATATTGGCCGCCCAATAATACCCCGAGAGATTGGATAACGCCAGCCCCCCCCCCCCCCCCCCCCCCCCCCCCCCCCCCCCCAATCTCTACCCCCCCGCTCCAATAAGACTCTCTTCACCCTCGGGGTTCCATGCGCCCAAACAAATCCCATGATGCTGCTAGTCACCCTTCTAAAAAAGGCCCTAGGGATAAAGATGGGCAGACACTGGAAGAGGAACAAGAACCTCGGGAGAACCATCATTTTGAGGGACTGCACTCTACCCGCCAATGATAGCGGCACCATGTCCCACCTTTTAAATTCCTCCTCCATCTGCTCCACCAGCCTGGTAAAATTAAGCTTATGGAGAGTCCCCCAACTCCTGGCCACCTGCACCCCCAGGTATCTGAAACTCTTCACTGCCCTCTTAAACGGGAGCCTCACAATTCCCTCCTCCTGATCACCCGGGTGTACGACAAATACCTCGCTCTTGCCTAAATTTAACTTATAGCCCGAGAAGCCCCCAAATTCCGCTAACAGCTCCATCACCCCCGACATTCCCCCTTCTGGGTCTGCCACACACAACAGCAGGTCGTCCACATGCAATGATACCCGATGTTCCTCCCCACCCCGCACCAGACCCTCCATCTCCCTGACTCCCTCAACGCCATAGCCAGAGGTTCAATCGCCAATGCAAAAAGCAAGGGGGACAGGGGGCACCCCTGCCTGGTCCCACGGTAGAGCCTAAAGTACTCCGATCTCCTTCCATTGGTAACTACACTTGCCATCGGAGCTGCGTAGAGCAGCCTCACCCATTTGATGAATCCCTCCCCGAATCCGAACCGCTCCAGCACCTCCCACAGGTACCCCCACTCAACTCTATCAAATGCTTTCTCTGCATCCAGCGCCACCACTATCTCCGCCTCCCCCTCCACTGCCGGCATCATAATAACATTTAGCAATCTCCGCACATTCGTGTTGAGCTGCCGTCCCTTGACAAATCTTGTCTGTTCCTCGTGTATCACCCCTGGCACACAATCCTCTCTCCTGGTGGACAGGATCTTCGCCAGCAACTTAGCGTCACATTGAGGAGCGAGATAGGCCTGTATGATCCACACTGCAAGGGGTCCTTATCCCGCTTCAGGATCAGAGAGATCAGTGCCCGCGACATTGTCGGGGGCAAAGCCCCCCCCTCCCATGCCACATTGAAGGCTCGCACCAATAGGGGGCCCACCAGATCCTCATACTTTTTATAAAATTCCACCGGGAACCCATCCGGCCCCGGCGCCTTACCTGACTGCATTTGTCCAATCCCCCTGACTAGCTCCTCCAACTCTATCGGCGCCCCCAGCCCCTCTACCAGCTCCTCTTGAACCTTTGGTAAACATAGCCTGTTCATGAAGCTCTCCATCCCCCCTCTACCCACCGGAGGTTCCGACCGGTACAGTTCCTCGTAGAAGTCCCTAAAGGCCCCATTTACTTCTGCCCCCTTCTGCACTACATTCCCACCCCTATCCGTCACTCCACCTAGCCGCATCCCGCCTACGGAGCTGATGTGCCAACATCCTGCTCGCCTTCTCCCCATACTCATATACCGCGCCTTGCGCCCTCCTCCACTGTGTTTCCGCCTTTCTGGTGGTCAACAAGTCAAATCTGGCCTGCAAACTACGCCGTTCCCCCAGCAATCCCTCCTCCGGTGCCTCCGCGTATCTCCTGTCCACATCCAGGAGCTCCCCCACCAGTCTCTCCCTCTCCTTCCTCTCCCTCCTTTCCCTATGGGCCCGGATGGAGATCAGCTCCCCCCGGATCACTGCTTTCAGAGCCTCCCAGACCATCCCCACCCGGACCTCCCCCGTGTTGTTGGTATCAAGATACCCCTCAATACTTCCCCGGACCCTCCTACACACCTCCTCATCAGCCATCATCCCCACATCCAGGCGCCAGAGCGGGCGCTGGTCCCGCGCCTCCCCCATCTCCAGATCAACCCAGTGCGGAGCAAGGTCTGAAATCGCTATGGCCGAATACTCTGCATCCTGCACCTTCAGGATCAATCCCCTGCTCAGGTGGAAAAAATCTATTCGGGAATAAACCCTATGGACATGAGAGAAAAGGAATACTCCCGCGCTCTCAGCCTCCCAAACCTCCAGGGATCCACCCCTCCCATCTGGTTCATAAACCCCCTCAGCACTTTGGCCGCCGCCGGTCTCCTACCTGTCCTTGAACTGGACCGGTCCAGTGGGGGATCCAGCACTGTGTTAAAGTCTCCCCCCCATGATCAGGCCCCCTGCCTCCAGGTCCGGAATGCGGCCCAACAAGCGCCTCATGAAGCCAGCATCATCCCAATTCGGGGCATATACATTAACCAGCACCACCTTCTCTCCTTGCAGCTTACCCTTCACCATAATATATCTGCCCTCCTTGTCCGACACCACCTCAGCCGCCTCGAACGCCACCCTCTTCCCCACCAGAATCGCCACCCCCCCGGTTCTTCGTGTCTAATCCTGAGTGAAAAACCTGCCCCACCCACCCCTTCCTCAGACGAACCTGGTCCGCCACCTTCAGGTGGGTCTCCTGGAGCATAGCCACGTCCGCCTTCAGCCCCTTCAGATGAGAAAATACCCTAGTTCTCTTAACCGGCCCATTCAGCCTCCTCACGTTCCAGGTAATCAGCCGGATCAGAGGGCAACCCGCCCCCCTCCCCCGCCGACTAGCCATAGCTTATCAGATGTTCGCCCCAGGCCAGCTCGCCCCGCCCGACCCGTTCCCCATGGCGATAACGCCTCTCCTCTACCCCCCCAGCTCCTTCCTGGCCATTCCAGCAGCAATCCGGTATCCCCCCCCCACCCCCCCAGGCTAGGACCCCTCCTAGCCGCGACACACCCCCCATGGTACTTCCGTGAGTCAGCTGACTTCTGCTGACCCCGGCAGCTCCCGCCAAAACCCATCCCCTCCTGGCATCCCCTCTTGCCACACCTCCTTGGCATTGCTTCAGCGCGGGAAAGAAAACCAGTAGAGGCCACGCTCTCACCGCCAGCTCCGCCCCCCCGCCCCGCAGCGCGGGAAACTAGAGGAAAGCCCACGCTTTCATACTGCCACACCCCACCCTTCTGACGCATCTCCCCAAAATTCAGTTCGTCCGGTTGAACCCGGCCCGCCGCTTAGCCACCTCCGCACTCCAGTCCTGGTAGATTCGCACTACCGAATTCTCCCACTTGCTGCTCCTCTCTTTCTTGGCCCAGCGCAGCACACACTCCCGGTCGCTGAATCGATGGAACCGCACCAGCACCGCCCGCGGGGGCCATATGAATCATTTATATACCTCTATTGAAGACAACTGCAATCTTACCAGACTCATTGGATTAATTGCAAAGCGTAACCTGTTGGGTTTCTTTTCCGTACCTCAAATTATAAGTAATTTTAATTGCTTTTAAGCAATCATAGACCATCCTTTGGATTGTAAGTGTCTCTAATTATCTTTGGTGCATTTACCAGTTTCCCAAACCCTGTTTTTTCCCATTTATCTTGCATTTCAAAATTCAAACCCAAAATTAAAACATTATGATCCAAAACCTATGAATCATAACATCATACAGTTGTGCAAAATCTTTGAAGTGTGCAAATTTAAAGTTGAACAAATTGTATATTGAGCTAGGTAAGATGTTAATATCTGGACATCGCTGTTTCCTTCATACATTTGGCTTAGTATTGACCCATGCATAGCTCCCAGCCAGATAAGAATAGTTGCGAAAACAGATGTTGTTTTTGAAGTAAAGTACAGCAAGTAGGGCAACACGGTTTCGCAGTGGGTTAGCCCTGCTGCCTCACGGCACCGAGGTCCCAGGTTCGATCCCGGCTCTGGGTCACTGTCCGTGTGGAGTTTGCACATTCTCCCCGTGTTTGTGTGGGTTTCGCCCCCCCCACAACCGAAAGATGTGCACCCACGGTGGTTTGGCCATGCTAAATTGCCTCTTGATTGGAAAAAAATTAATTGAGTACTCTAAAATTAAAACAAAATATAGCAAATTTGTGATCAGAATGCACATTCGCATAATGTGTGAATGTGTATTTAGATGTCGGTGTGTGTTTATTGACAAAATTATAAAAGCAGAGGATGCGAACCTTTATAAATTGAATGCCTGCTGAATGATGGTACATGTTTGATTGAACATAAACATGTGATTTTGTTTGTGCTCTATGGGTGTATGCAAGGTGTTTTCCAGTAAAATATAGTGTTTGCGGTTCAAGTGTTTTGATCAGGTGAGAAAGGCTAGAATGGCTTCCCTTACTGCTTGTTTGACTGCAACAAGTTTATTTCAGGAAGAATACACTTGCCAATTCAGTGAGTGTCGAACTATTGAAATGCTGTGACTGTAAAAGACATACAGAGACAGGTTGCCTTTAAGTTTTTTGAAAACTGAATATTATGTATTATACTTGACACCCAATCTAAATAAAAATAATAAAACTGCTTTGACACTCCTATACACATACATTCAAATGTTCACAAATGCAAACACAAATAACTTACAAAGTCGGAAGATTGATTTTAGTAGTTAGATGTCCGTTGTATGGATGACTTAGATGCTTTCAGACTGAACCCGATGGTCTTTGAGATGTTCACAGATGACCTACATTCTTGTTTCTGGAGTCAACAGCTGATTCCTAAAACATTGTCTGCGATGTGTGGATGGCCATACAACAGACAGCTTGCAGGGTAGATAGAGAGATAGCCCACTTGGCCCTTCATTTTATTGTGCCTCCTATTTTGTTAATTGGTTTGGAGAAAAGCAGTTTTTTAAAACACTATTTTGCTCATCATATGACATTCATCAACTGATCAGTTACCCAAAACTGGTCATGGCAAGTTGATTCCAGTGATCTGGTATAGATATGATTAGATTATGGCTGGGAGAGTTCCCTTCTCAGTCAAGTTTTATTGTCCAAAGTGATTGTATCTAACGGCTTGTTCCACACCCAACTGAGTGTACAAGTGCTGTCTGAATGTTTTGTGAATGGGTCATATCCTCAAGGTGATTGCCTCTGATCATTTCTTTTAGGTAGCCTGGCACCATATTAATCATTTTGGAATTTGTAGACTAGTCATGCAAATATTTGGCCACCTTAGAAGCTGTTGCTTCAGTCATTTTTCAAAAATGTTGCTTTTCAGTCTTTATACTTTTGTCTGGTGGCTTAAACCCAGTAAATAGTCATTTACGTTATAAAACACATCTGTGGCAAGTTGGTACTTTCTGTTGGATACCACTGTCCATCACAGATTCTTCTAATAGTGCAACATTTTGGTGATGTGATATGCATTGAAGAAAAATCAATTTTGGATAGATGTTCCCTACTTTGTCTAGACCAGTGGTGTGCAACCTGTGACCCATCTAGATTCTAAAAATCTTTATTATTGTCACAAGTAGGCTTACATTAACACTGCAATTAAGTTACTGTGAAAATCCCCTAGACAACACATTTCGGCGCCTGTTCGGGTAAACAGAGGAAGAATTCAGAATGTCCAATTCACCTAACAGCACGTCTTTTGGGACTTATGGGAGGAAACCGGAGCATCTGGAGGAAACCCACGCAGATACGGGAAGAACGTGCAGACTCCGCATAGACACTGACCAAAGCCGGGAATCGAACTTGGGTCCCTGGTGCTGTGAAGCAACGGTGCGAACCACTGTACTACCATGCTGCATTCTGAGTGCAGCGCACAAGACATTTTGTTGACTGTTGCCCATGCACAGAGTTGCCACATTCCGCTGAACTTGCTGCAGTCAACTAAGCACTCACAGGTAATAAACAACTATACCTTGAAAATGGATGAAGGATTCTCCCCAACTTGTTTTGACTTAAAGTTCACCTGAAAACTAACCATCTGGAAATTTAACTACAAAAAGCTTGTAGCTTACTGAGAAACCTCTGAATACAAGACCTTCACTTCAGTTTCAAGCATAAACCCCTCTAAGAAGCTAAAAGTTTACCAAAAAAGAGAGACTGAGACAATTATACTTTGCAATCCTTTTTTTTCTTCTTTACTGAATCTTCTGTGAGTGATTGTGTGTATGAGCAGAGTGAGTGTGATGCAATGTTTAAACCTCAAAGGAATAACGGATCATCTTTTAAAAAATTTATGAAAAAGCTTGCTGCTGGAATTACTTAAATTGGGACCGTTAATCTAAACCTACACGCACACTCCTCACATACAAAACACATTGATAATTTGCAATAAGAAACAAATTCTGTCTGTGACAAATGTAAGAACTGCTGCGGTGTCAAATATTAATGAATAGTGCTCTTTCAGATTTTTAGCCATGAGTTAGACACCATGAAGTTCTATCTCACTACTGCAGCATGAAGCTGAGAAGATAAATGGGACAACTCTGTGCACTAGTATTGTACCCCTAATCGAATATGAATCACAATTAGTTCATGTGTATGAGCATGCATTCTGGGAGCCCTCTGTAATAGGAAATACGCAAAGGATTACTTAAGCATAAATCAAAGCTCTTATGTCAGTTTGGTTCAGTTAACTTTCTCACTTAATTCTGTATATATTGGGTTAAGGTCCACACTAACCGTGAACCCAACACAAGCTTTCACTTAAGTGCACTACTGATGCTACTGAACGAAGGCCGATCTGCCTTAAGTGGGCATAAAATAAACTTTGGCTGAAAGCCGGAAGTATAGACAAGCCTAGACAAGAATAGGTAAAGGGAAACTTTCCCTTTTGGATGTGCTAGCTCTTTGGTAGTGCTACTCAATTAGCCCAACTCTTTCTCCATAGTCATGTAAATCTTAAAATTTAGATATCCAATTCGCTTTGACATCAACTCAAATCTTCATGTCATCTGTCATTTGTGCAAGCCTCTGAACAGCATTCCTGAAAATAAGTTTGGATTTTATTGTACTTTCCATGGCCACTGGATATTTCAAAAGTGCTTTTCAGCCGATTAAGTACTTTTTGAAAGTGTAATCACAGTTTGCTGGCAACACGGCTATTTGGGGATGCTACCCAAATGTTGTATTTTCTTCTCCCCTCTTCAACCTATTAATCAGCTATGAAGCATTATGTAAAAGTGAAATAATTTATACTGAGGTACTAGCCAAAGAAGTAATTTAAATCCTGAGTAAAGAACATTAATGTGGTCTCCTTCCCCTGCCATCCCTATTTGCGGAAATGTGACGACCAGATTCGGGACCTTCTGGCTTCATTCCAAAAAAGGTTATCAAATGGCATTCATGCACAGTCCTTGGCTGCCGTCAGTGGGGGGGGGGGGGGGGGGAAACAACCCTCTCGGTTGTCTGTCCTTTACTGCACATCCTTCTCCATTCAGAGGCTCACTTGAGTGCTATTCTCTTGGAGTTGGGAATGTGATGCACGAGACAATTGCACTCCCTTTTTCTTCTTTTCAGTCTGGAAACTGTATTTCGTAGATGTATTGGCCAAGAATGTTGAAAAAATTAATTTTTTCAAATTATGTTGCTATATTGACTTTGGAAATTATAATGTATATATTGGCATTCCTTCATTGCAGATGGGTTAAAATCTTGGAATTCCCTCCCTACCAGCACAATGGGTGTACCTACAACTTCGGGACTGCAGTGGTTTAAGAATGCAGCTCTCTTCCACCTTCTAAAGGGCTTTGAGGGATGGGAAATAAATGCTGGCCTAGCCAGCGATGTCCACACCCTGTAAATTAATTTTAAAACATTTGGAAGTGGAGGGCATTGAAGTAGTGGCTCTCAATTGAATGGCAGTGTATTGAACATGCATTAGATGCAATTCTGAAATTAGACAGCATTTGCTGAACAATCCCGAGTGTGCCAAGAATGACATTAACAATCAATTTAAGGTTGTCAATTGTGTTCATAATGTTGCTGGAAGCTATATATATTCATATGCGGGAACCTCTCCACTGCAGGCAAAAGGAATATGTCCAGATGTGTATCTTTTTTGAATAAACTGGAGTATATTCGCATGCTGGAACAGACTGCAAACGTCCAGCATATACACTAGTATTGTACAGTCTCTAATCTTGTTACTGAAATGCATACTATAAACAAAATAATGCTCCCAGTTGTATGGGCATCTAACGGCACCCCATATGTTCACTCCTTTTGCTATAAATGTTGAAGGCAGAATGTCTGGTATGTAAGACATCCTCCTTTTTGATTTTGATCCGTATGAAAAGAATCATATAAAACCCAAATTAGGAAATTCATAAAATGTGCCAATGCACAAAAATCATTGATATAAAGTCTTGATGAATATCAGTATGATGGTTTATGTCAAAGCTGTGTCTGCATTTTGTTAGCTAAACATAGAATAATAATAATAATCTTTGTCACAAGTAGGCTTACATTGCAATGGTTACTGTGAAAAGTCCCTTGTCGCCACATTCCGGCGCCTGTTCGGGTGCACAGAGGGAAGATTCAAAATGTCCAAATTACCTAACAGCACCTCTTTCGGGACATGTGGGAGTAAACCGGAGCACCCAGAGGAAAGCCACGCAGACATGGGGAGAACGTGGAGACTCCGCACAGACAGTGACCAAGTCGGGAATCGAACCTAGGACCGTGGCGCTGTGAAGCAACAGTGCTAATCACTGTTCTACCGTGCTGCCCCAGTTATGCCATATGACAGTTATGCATATGTTTTTGAATATGCAAGGAGAGCAAAATATCTTTATGCAAGTTTATTTTAATAATCCTTTCGCTTAATTTTGATAGTAGCAACATAAACTGTGTAACAAAGTCTTTTCATGATGTAGACATTTCTGGTAGATGGACCATGGAATAACATAGCCACTGCTGTGTTTCTCCCAGGTGGATGCGCTGCGTCTGCGACTTGAAGAGAAGGAAAACATGTTAAATAAGAAGTCAAAGCAGATGCAAGAAATGGCTGAAGAAAAGGGAATCTTAGCTGGAGAGATCCGTGATCTGAAGGACATGATGGAAGTTAAAGAGCGTAAAGTCATTGTCTTACAAAAGAAAGTGAGTAAAATGATTTCAGAGCTAGAATTTTGGGAGAGAATATTTTATTTCGATGAATTAATCAAAAAAAGTGATATAATTGCCCATGTGATCATTGTTCGTTGCAATTTTAAACTGTTCAATGCTGTACACCTTTGATTGATGAATGGAAATAACATAATTGCACAATTGTACTGTACTAAATGAGCCTGCAGGACTAAGTTTCACTGACAGCTCTTTTGCAGCAGTGATGGTATGAATACTTCTATCCAGATTTGAAGTTAAATCCAATTATTACTGGCATTTGCCCAAATGGTTTTTCCTTAAGGGGGGACAGATTTTTTTTGTTCAACAATTGGGCGCAGGTAAAGTACTATATAGGTGAGAGAGAAATAATCTCCGTTTAGACTGAGAACCTTAATGGATCTAATGCTGGAATGTTTACAAAATTAACTGTTCACTTTATCAAGAGTAATAGCATTTTTTTTCTTTATTCTTTCACGGGTGTGGGTGTCACATCCCTAATAGAACTGATTAGATTGCTAGGCAATCGAGCAATAGGGAGAGAGAGCAGTTGAACAGGTGGCTACAGGGATGGTGCAGGAGGGACGGTTTCAGATTCCTGGATAATTGGAGCTCATTCTGGGGTAGGTGGGACCTCTACAAACGGGGTGGTCTACACATGGAGTAGAGGGGACTAATATCCTGGGGGGGAAATTTGCTAATGCTCTTTAGGAGGGTTTAAACTAGTTCAGCAGGGGATTGGGTACCTGAATTGTAGCTCCAGTATACAGGAGGTTGAGAGTAGTGAGGTCGGGCAGTTAAGACCCAAACACATTGCTGTGGTTCTGTGGGCTCATGTGGGCCACCCTGGGTAAGGACAGCAGATTTCCTTCCCTAAACGATATTGGTGAACGCGATAGATTTTTATGACGAGCAATGATTTTGCGGTTATCAATACTGAGACTAGCTTTCCATTCCAGATTTATTAATTGAATTTAAATTCCATCTGCTGCTGTGATGGTTTTTGAACCCATGTCCCCAGGACTTGGGTCTCTGGACTACTGGTTGTTGACTGGGACTCTCGCTCCATTCGATTGATAGACATAATATTCTTAACTTTGAATCAAATCACTTCTTCATTGAACTCAATATAAAATTCCAATGCTTATTACTACTACAAGAGTGGTTCTATCATACACGGCATCAAAAACACATAGCACCATTACAGTCCCTAAATACAGAAGCAGGGCATTTGTACCATTGAATCTGCACTGACCCTCTGAAAGAGCATCCCACCTAGGTCCTCTCCCCACTCTATCCTCGTAACTCCACCTAGTTTATATATTCTTAGACACTAAGGGGCAATTTTAGCAAGGCCAATCCACCTAACCTGAACATCTTTGGCCTGTGGGAGGAAACCAGAGCACTCGAAGGAAAACCATGCAGACGAGGGGAGAATGTGCAAACTCCACACAGACAGTCACCCATTGCTGGAATTGAACCTGGGCCCCTGGGGCTGAGGTATATAGGTGAGAGAGAAATAACCACTGTGCCATTATGCTGCCCTAATGATGGACATAAATTCTACCTTCCTTGCCACCACTAAAATCACAAGCATAAGTTAAACTATTGATATGTATCTGACTTGGACTTGTGGAAGATGTCACTACCCTAACGCATGTATCAGACTCCTCCTTCAGGCTGGAGGCTTGAGGCTTCTTCCTTCTGCAATCTTATTCTTCAAGGTTTTGCTGATGTCTCTGCTTTTTAAAAATTTAGAGTACCCAATTCATTTTTCCAATTAAGGGGCAATTTAGCGTGCCAATCCACCTACCCTGCATACCTTTGAGTTGTGGGGCCGAAACCCACACAAACACGGTGTGAATGTGCAAACTCCATACGGACAGTGACCCGGATTGAACCTGGGACCTCGGATGTCTCAGCTTCTTATGCAGATCTCACTGGCACTGATCTCATGCTTCCAGTCATGTGCTTACAGGGCAGCACTAATCAATCACTGTCCTTGAGTTACGAATGTTCAAAGTGTTGTGATTCACTCTGGTGGTAATTTTCTCAGGAACACTACTCACAGGGGTCTGTGTTTAATCCAAGGCATAGCAACAACTATTGACCAATCAGCTCCTGCGCACACTCCCTGACTGCACATCCTGTTTTTCATTGCAGACCCCCACTATTTATGCTGATACAGAGTTAGCCTTGTTAACATTGGTGCCTTGCTCGTGTCTTCACTTTACTGGTGCCTTTATGAATATTTATCAGGCTACAGTGTCTCTTTTAACTTAGCCATATTTCCAAATAGACGTAGGGCTAGGAATACATAGTCCAGAGATGTTACTCCTATGCCACCATCTCTCCTAAATATAGATACCAACTAGATAGGGAAATGTGTGGACAGAAGATCCATTTTTCAAAAACACTGATAATATTGACACCATGATCTTTCACTTCGCTCTTCAGTAACTTCACAGCACATTTTAGCAATCTGTTTCATTCTGCTTGTATAGAATTAAGACTATTCAAGCACTTTCTATGTTTGATGCAGCAGGCCATGTCCCAAGCCAGAGAAGAAGATACAGTTCACTCTTTAGATTTTTCTGCCCTGCTGAAGACCATTGAAGGCAGGATGAACTGGGTGTGCGGGTCACCAAGTCGCACTGAGAGAACATGTTCTTGACTGTCTTACAGCAGCACTTCTTTAATTAGCCCTTCACAACACACTGTATTTAAGGAGGACTCACACTTGATACCTTGCAGCAATTTACTAAGTTGCATGAATTTAAACTTAACAGGCTCATACCATCATATTTCTTGCTTCACATTCTTGAATTGACAGCCTCCACCCCCACTGCAACCCACACAATTCCCACAAGAGGGATATTTATGATATAAACAGACAATCCTTGGAGCTGTTGTACCCAGAGCAAAGTATTTCAAGTGCAGCAGCAATCCAAATGTGGGAAATTTTGAGGTGTTTTTCCACTGGCTCTCACATTGATATACTTAAATGAGGCCTGCGACTTGTAACTTGTTTGGACGGATTGTGGCATTCATCTCTGATTTTTCCTGAATCCATGAACTATGCTGTTGCTACATAGCATTGAACGCTACAAGAAGACTCACCATTTCTGGTTCTACGAAGTAGATCTGTCAAAGATAATTTTTCTTTCATGATCCATACATGACTTTCCATTAGTCCATGTTTGTCTGAATGTTGAGGTTTCCAGTATTACAGATACAGGTCTTCAACAAATTCAATTCACTACGTGTATAATCGAGAAAGGCTGAACACATTGGATACAGTAGTGGTGTGTCAGCCTTGATTTCTGTGCTATGGTGCTGGAGTAGGACTGGAAGCGAGAGTGCTACCAATTGAGTCATAGCTGATGGGGGTTCAAAACTAAGCACTTTAGACCAAATTGTTAAATGTTTTGCTTGAACCTTGAGGTCAGAGTGTTAGTGGTTTTGTGAACCACCTTGGGAAAGTTTATTTGAATGGCTGCAATTATACTTAGTATTTTTACGCCTAACCCCAGGTTGGTTCCCCAGAAGGTATTGATGCAGGCAAGACCCTTAGATTTGACACCATTCGGCAGGGATACTCCCACATTGTCACAAACCTGGGTGAGGATGGACGACTGGCTCCGTCTCTATTCAGCCCACCCTCTGCTGGTAGGTTAATCGAACAAGGTTCCCTTCCCCTTGGATAACTTTTCCAGAGCCAATAGCTATGTTTACACATTAGCCAATTCAATCAGGCTTTCTTGAGGTAAGATCGAGCAAGTTTCTTTTTTTTTAATAAACAATTTTATTGAGGTAGTTTTTGGCTTTATAAACAGTTACAGACATCATCAGAAAGGAAGCAAAAAAGGCAAAAATGTGCAAACATCCACGTACTTTCAATACTTCCATCGTAACATATTGCACAAGCCCGCTCCCCTCCCACCGGTACTACCCGCCATATTTTCCCTCCTACTCTACTCTACCCCCCACCCCCCTCCCCCCACCCCCCTGCTGACACTCACTCTCCCGCAAATAAGTCAATAAATGGTTGCCACCTCCGGGTGAACCCCTGCACAGATCCCCTCAAGGCGAACTTAATTTTTTCCATCCCCAGGAAACTCGACATGTCCGCAAGCCACCACTCAGTTTTCGGGGGCTTTGAGTCCCTCCACGCCAATAATATTTGTCGCCGGGCTATCAGGGAAGCAAAGGCCAACACATCGGCCTCTTTCTCCCCCTGGACGCCCGGGTCTTCCGAAACCCCAAAAATTGCCACCCCTGGACTCATCACCACCCTTATTTTTAGCACCTGGGACATGACCCCCGCAAATCCCTCCCAGTACCCCCTCAGCTCAGGGCATGCCCAAAACATGTGAACTGGTCCTCCCGCGCACCTAGCGCATTTGTCCTCTATTCCAAAAAATTTGCTCATCCGAGCCACCGTCATATGGGCCCGGTGAACGACCTTAAATTGGATCAGCCCGAGCCTAGCACATGTCGCGGTCAAAATTACCCTACTCAGGGCCTCTGCCCACAGCCCATCCTCCATTTCCCCACCCAGCTCCTCCTCCCATTTAAGTTTCAGTTCCTCTGTCTGGGACCCTTCCTCCCTCATGAGCACCTTATATATACCCGAGACTCTGCCCTCCCCTTCTTCCCTCCTAGAGACTATTCTGTCGAGGATCCCCATTGGCGGGAGGCGTGGGAAAGATGGGACCTATCTACGAACAAAGTCCCGCAACTGTAGGTATCTAAAATCATTTCCCCTTACCAACCCAAATTTCTCCTCCAAGCTCCTCAAACTCGCGAAGCTCCCTTCCAGGAACATATCACCCACCCTTCCCGCCCCTGCTCGCCGCCATACTCGGAACCCCCCATCCATACTGCCGGGGGCAAACCGATGGTTGTCGCAGATTGGCGCCCAGACAGACGCCCCCATCTCCCCCACATGCCTCCTCCACTGGCCCCATATCCGCAGGGTCGCCACCACTACCGGGCTGGTGGTGTACTTGGCCGGCGGCAGCGGTAGAGGAGCCGTGACCAGGGCTTCCAAACTGGAGCCCCTGCACGAAGCCGCCTCCACCCGCTCCCAAATAGACCCCGTACCCACCATCCACTTCCTTATCATAGCGATGTTGGCCGCCCAGTAATAATTGACCAGACTCGGCAAAGCCAGCCCTCCCTCGCTGCGGTTCCTCTCCAACATCGCCTTCTTCACCCGCGGAGACTTTCCCGCCCAGACAAAGCTCATGATCAGCCCGTTAACTCTTTTGAAGAAGGACTGTGGGATAAATATCGGGAGGCACTGAAAAATAAACAAAAATCGAGGGAGGATTGTCATCTTTACAGTCTGCACCCTCCCTGCCAGCGACAGCGGGAGTGCATCCCATCTCCGAAACTCTCCCTTCATTTGCTCCACCACTCTGGCCAAATTTAACTTATGCAGCCTGCCCCAGTCTCGTGCCACCTGGATTCCCAAATACCAGAAATTTTCCTCAACTAGCCTAAATGGTAGCCCTCTCAATCTGTTCTGGCCCCTTGCCTGGACCACAAACATTTCACTCTTGACCGTATTTAATTTGTATCCTGAGAACTGGCCGAACTTCCTCAGCATTCCCAGTATAGTTCCCATCCCGGCCACTGGGTCCGACACGTACAGGAGCAGGTCATCTGCATAAAGAGAAACCCTGTGTTCAACCCCGCCCCTCACCATCCCCTTCCAACCCTCTGCGGCTCTCAGCGCAATCGCCAGCGGCTCTACGGCCAGCGCAAACAGCAGCGGGGAGAGCGGGCAGCCCTGTCTGGTCCCTCGGTACAACCTAAAGTACTCCGACACTTCTCTGTTGGTCCTGACGCTGGCCCTCGGGGCCTGATATAATAATTTGATCCAATCCACCAATCCCTCCCCGAACCCAAACCGTCCGAGCACCTCCCATAGATAGTCCCACTCCACCCGGTCAAAGGCCTTCTCGGCGTCCATTGCCACCACTACCTCCACCTCTCTACCCGCCGGGGGCATCATTATCACATTGAGCAATCTCCTCAGATTGGCCGCCAGCTGCCTACCTTTCACGAACCCCGTTTGATCCTCCCCAATCACCTCCGGTACACAGTCCTCCATTCTACCCGCCAGTACCTTTGACAGGAGCTTGGCATCTACATTAATCAGGGAGATTGGCCTGTAGGACCCGCACACCTCCGGGTCTTTACCCCGCTTCAATATCAGAGATATGGTGGCTTGTGACATTGTCGGTGGCAGGGTCCCTCTGTCCCTTGCCTCATTGAAAACCCTCGCCAAGACCGGGCCCACCAGCTCAGAGAACTTCCTATAAAACTCTACTGGATATCCATCCGGCCCCGGGGATTTCCCCGACTGCATGGCCTTTAAGCCCCCCAATACCTCCTCTACTCTAATCGGGGCCCCCAGCTCTTCCACTCGCCCCCCCAACTGTTGGGAATGTTAACCCGTCCAGAAACCTTTTCATCCCCTCCGGTTCTTCCGGCCTCTCTGAAGTATACAGCTTACGATAGAAGTCCCGGAATACCCTATTCAATTCTGCCGGATCCTCCACTTTGCGCCCCCCCCCCTCGTCCTTCACTCTACCTATTTCCCTGGCCGCCTCCCTCCTCCTGAGTTGCTGCGCTAACAGTCTGCTAGCCTTTTCCCCATGCTCGTACACCACTCCCCTTGCCTTCCTAAGCTGTTCCACGGCCCTGCTCGTGGATAGTGCCCCCAGTTCCGCCTGTAGTCTCTGCCTCTCCCTGAGTAAAACCTCCCCCGGGGACTCCGCATGCTCTTCATCTATCCGACCCATTTCCTTGACCAATCTATCCATCTCTGCCCGATCTGCCTTGGCTCTGTGGGCCCCAATTGAAATCAGCTCCCCCCGCACTACTGCCTTTAGCGCCTCTCACACGGTCGCCGCTGAGACCTCCCCAGTGTCATTCACCTGCAGGTAATTTTTTATACATTTCCGAAGCCTCTCGCAGATCCCCTCCTCCGACAGCAGTCCCACATCTAGCCTCCATTGCGGGCGTTGATAGCTCGCTCCCCCGAACTGCAGGTTCACCCAATGCGGGGCATGGTCTGAAATGGTAATTGCTGAGTATTCCGTGTTCTTTACCTCCCCCATACAGTCCCTGCTTAGTACAAAGAAATCTATCCTGGAATATACTTTATGGACGTGCGAGTAAAACGAGTAGCCCCTTCCTGTTGGCTGTCCATCTCTCCAGGGGTCCACTGCCCCCATTTGCTCCATAAACCCTTTCAGCTCCCTTGCCATTGCTGAGAGGCTACCCGTTCTGGGACACGACCGATCCAAAGTCGGGTCAAGGACCATGTTAAAGTCCCCTCCCATTATTAGCCTGTGAGAATCCAAGTCCGGGATCTTCCCCAGCACTCTTTTAATGAAGTCCACGTCATCCCAGTTCGGGGCATATATATTCACCAGCACCACTCTTCTCCCCTCCAGTCTGTCCCGTACCATCAGGTATCTGCCCCCCCTGTCTGCGGATATGCCCTCTGCCTCAAATTGCACGCGCTTGTTGATCATGATTGCCACCCCTCTGGACTTCGAGTCCAAGTCCGAGTGGAAGACCTGGCTAATCCAGCCCTTCCTTAGCCTGGTCTGGTCTGACACTTTCAGATGTATCTCCTGCAACATAATTACGTCCGCCTTCAGGGCCCGCAAGTGCGCGAATACCCGCGCCCTCTTAACCGGCCCATTCAGTCCCTTGACATTCCAGGTGATCAGCCTGGTCGGGGGGCACATCCCACCCCCCCCACCCCGCCGGTCAGCCATAGCCTTTCTCGGGCCGGCCACTGACCCGTGCGTCGCGCCATTCCTGGCCCGCCCTTTGGCTGCCTCCACCCTTGACCTCCTTTCCAGTGCCTATTTCAAGTCCCTCTCCCGTCAGCAGAACAACCCCCCCTCCCCTAACCCCATCCCCCGATACCCCCACCCCTGCCATCTACTGGCTGTAACTTCCCCCCCATCTGACTTCCTTGACTAGCCAATCTGCTAGCCCGGTGACTCAACACTCCGGCGCCTTCCTGTCTCATTCCCATTGTTTCCCCGTCCTCCTCCCCACCCACTGGGGCAAGCCGGCTCCAGTGTCTTCCGCGAGCTGCACAAAAAGCACAAACCAGCCCAAACAGGAAAAAAAAAGAAAAAAAAACACAGAAAAAAGAGAAAAAGCACATAAATGTCCATGAACAAAGGAAAGAGTCTCAAATGTTCCGCTTGGCCCCTTTGGCCCAGCATACCGTTGAGCAGCAGTCCAGGCACATTCGGCGTTCCTTCCCACAGAAATCCTCGGGCCCTAACTCGCGTCCTTGGGGCCTCCTTTCAGGACCAGCCCCAGGTCCCTGACAAAATCCATCGCTTTTTCGGGCTCGGAGAAGTAGTGGTGTTGACCCTGGTGCGTGACCCATAGCCGAGCTGGGAACCGCAGACCAAACTTCACGTGCTTCTTGAACAGCACCTCCTTGACATTCTTAAAGGCTGCTCGCCGCCGAGCCACCTCCTGGCTTAGGTCCTGATAAATGCGGAGAACACTGTTGTTCCACGTGCTGCTCCTGGCGCTCTTTTCCCACTGCGGCACCCGCTCCTTGTCCACGAACCTGTGGAACCTAATCACCATCGGGCGGGGGGGTCCGCCCGGCCGACCCTGCCTTGCCTGCACTCTGTGTGCCCCCTCCAGCTCCAGCGGTCGCGGAAAGGCTTCGGCCCCCATCAGCTGCTTCAGCAGGTCTGCTACAAACGCTGCAGCATCAGCTCCCTCAGCCCCCTCCGGGAGGCCGACCATCCTCAGATTGTTCCTGCGGACTCTATTCTCCAGCTCCTCCACTCTGTCCTGCAGTCTTCTCTGCCGCTCTTTCAGGCCGTCAACTTCTAGCGCTGCAACCGTTTGCGCATCCGCCTGCTCCTCCACCGCCTCTCCCAGCTCCTTAACTTTAACATCCTGGGCGTCCAGCCTTTGGTTCAGCTGATCCACCGCTTTCTGGATTGGGTCCAAGCTGTCCCGCTTCAGCGCTTCAAAACTGGACTTCATTACCTGGAGCATGTTATCCAGCGCCAGCTGGATTGCTGAGTCCGGGGTCCGTGTGTCCGCCATCTTAGGTCCCAGGTAATTTTCTTCAGGTCCTTGTCTCTGTCCCTTTTTCTCCTTCTTCTTCTGCCTTCTGGAATCCCGCTGTTCCATGTGCCGCAGCCCGCTCCTCAGCACCTTCGCTGCCGCCTTCCTTCGCCCAGCTCCTTAAATTTTACCTCCTGGGCATCTGAAGTGGGTCCAAGCTGTCCCTCCTCAGCAACTCCAAACTTTTTTTCTTTGTCCTGGAGGAAGGAAGGTCCGTGGGTCCGCCATCTTACCCTTCAGGTCAGTTTCCTCCTTGCCTCCGTCTCACTCTCTCTCTTTCCTCCTCTACCTGCTGGCCTCCCACGCTTCCATCCGCTGCAGCCCGCTCTCCTCTTCCTTCCACGGCAGCCTTTTTGCCACCCCCGTGGTCCTGCTATCGCGGGGAATCAGCTGTTAAGCCCCGCCGGAGTGAGAGCCCGCCGAATGTGCGGCTCACTCGAACATCGCCGCCACCGGAAGTCCGATCGAGCAAGTTTCTTAACTACAAAAACAGTCAGGGTAAATGGTAAAATACATGGATCTACAATTGTATGTATTAGAAATGCGAAAGTTCTTGAATTGCGAGGAATAGAAGGCGGTGGCATAGTGGTATTGGCACTGGACTAGTAATCCAGAGAGTTTTTATGATTCATTTACAGGATGTGGGCGTTGTTGGTTAGGCCAGCATTTATTGTCCATCCCTAGTTACCCTTCAGAGAATGGTGCACTCAGAGAGCTGTTAGAGGGAGAGTTGAAGATGGTGCAATTTGAAATAAATAAAAATCTGGAATTAAAAGTCAAATGGTGACCATGAAACCATCGTCAATTGCTGTAAAACCCATCTGGTTCACTAATGTCCTTTTAGGGAAGGAACTCTGCTATCTTTACCTGATCTCAATAAGAAGTCTTACAACACCAGGTTAAAGTTCAACATGTTTGTTTCAAACACTATCTTTCAGAGCACTGCTCCTGCTTCAGGTGAATGAAGAGGCATGTTCCAGAAACATATATATAGACAAATTCAAAGATGCCAGACAATGCGTAGAATGCAAGCATTTGCAGGTAATTGAATCTTTACAGATCCAGAGATAGGGGTAACCCCAGGTTAAAGAGGTGTGAATTTTCTCAAGCCAGGACAGTTGGTAGGATTTTGCAAGCCCAGGCCAGATGGTGGGGGATGAATGTAATGCAACATGAATCCCAGTTGAGGCCGTACTCATGTGTGCGGAACTTTGCTATAAGTTTCTGCTCGCCGATTCTGCGTTGTCGCGCGTCCTGAAGGCCGCCTTGGAGAACGCTTAACTGGAGATCAGAGGCTGAATGCCCTTGACTGCTGAAGTGTTCCCCGACTGGAAAGGAACATTCCTGCCTGGTGATTGTCGCGCGATGTTCATCCATCCGTTGTCGCAGCGGCTGCATGGTCTCGCCAATGTACCATGCTTCAGACATCCAAAGTCGTTTGTGAGATCACATAAGGAGTATTGGTAACCTTATTTAAGAAGGGATATGAATACATTGGAAGCAGTTCGGGGAATACCTGACTAATACCTGGAATGGGAGGGTTGTCTTATGAGGAAAATTTGGATACGTTAGGCTTGTATCCACTAGAGTTCAGAAGACATAGAGGTAACTTGATTGAAACACAAGATCCTGAAGGATCTTGACAAGGTGGAAGTGGAGAGGATGCTTGCTTTTGTGGGACACATAGAGAACTAGGTGTTACTGTTGAAACATGTGGTTGTTTATTTAAGGCAGATTAATTTTTTTTTCCAAGTCGTGGAACTCTTGGAACACTTCCTCAGAAGGTGGTGGAAATAGAGTAATTGGATATTTTTAAGGTAAAGCTTTGATAGTTGGATGGCTAAACCTTGATAAATGAAAGGGGGTGGAAGATTATCAGGGTAGCCTGGAATGCAGAGTTGATACAATCATCTCTACCGTGTGGAGACTGTGTGACAAGATTTAACTCCAATTCGATCTATAAGTTTGCGGATGATACGACTGTGGTGGGTTGTATCTCAAACAGCGACGAATCAGACTACAGAAGGGAGATGATCACTAAATGTTGGAATGGCCAAGAAACTGATCATCGACTTCAGGAAGCATAGCGCGGCACATACCCCCATCTACATCAATGACTGAAGTGGAGATGGTCAATAGCTTTAAATTCCTGGAGGTCACCATCACCAACAGTCTGTCCTACTCCACTCACTTTGATGCACAGTCAAGAAAGCCCAACAATGTCTCAAAGCCCAACAAAGTCAAACTTTCTACGGAACTTGAAGAAATTCGGCATGTCTGCATCGACTCACTCAAACTTCTACAGATGTGCCATAGAGAGCATCCTATCCGGCTGCATCACAGCTTGGTATGGCAACTGCTCAGCCCAAGATCGCAAGAAACTGCAGAGTGTGGTGAACTCAGTCCAACGCATCACAGAAGCTTGCCACCCTCCCATTGATTCTGACTACACATCTTGCTGCCTCAGGAAGGTAGACAACATTGTCAGAGACCCCTCACACCCAGACTTTACCCTCTCCAGACCCTTCTATCAGGCAGAAGATGCAGACATCTTAAGACCGCACATCCAGACATAGGTACAGCTTCTTCCCCATAGCTCCTAGACTCTCAGCAACTTTCCCTCAGACTGATCCGTTCCCTGTAAGTACACTATTCAGAACATCCTATTCTGCTCTTGCTCATGTATTTGCTTTGTTAGGTCTTTGTTCTGCATTGTAACCAATCACTATTTGTTGATGTACCATTTGTCAATGTTCTCTGTTGATTATTCTCTTTATCTAATATGTATGTACTATGTATGTTCCCTCGGGTGCAGAAAAATACTTTTCACTGTACTTCGGTACATGTGACAATAAATCAAATCAAATCCAATTCCAGTGCAGAATACATTTTGCTTCGGATTTTACTCTCATAAGGTAGAGAAAGAGGTCAATGCCGTACCTTGTTTCCTCTTTCCCAAGGCAGTTACCTTCGTCCACATAACAACTGCACTTCTGTACAATCCATTTCAGAAAATAATGGTGGATAGTCATATGTGGACATCTTTATTCTAGGTTCAGACATGTATATATATTTTTTTCTCACCTCACTCCTTGGTTGATGCAGATTTTTCTTTGTCTTCTGGAAAAGCTGGATCTTTCAACCCTTTACATTTGTGCAGTAACCATCCTCTACTGCCACTGTTAGCTTCTGGCTACTTTCAGTAAAGAGTTAAGAGTTCTTCTCCTTTCCCAAGACACCTTTATTTTCCTTGAACATACTCTGTACAAAACCCTATCACCACATCACTCCCAAACAAGTGCCACCTGCAACCTCTTTATATATCAGTGTCAATTATTGGATACTTAACATCAATAAGACACCTAATTGGCATGTCTCTTAACCCATTCTTTAACCGGGGCTGGTTTAGCTCAGGGGCTGGTTTAGCTCACTCGACTAAATCGCTGGCTTTTAAAGCAGACCAAGCAGGCCAGTAGCACGGTTCGATTCCCGTACTAGCCTCCCCAGACAGGCGCCGGAATGTGGCGACGAGGGGCTTTTCACAGTAACTTAATTGAAGCCTACTCGTGACAATAAGCGATTTTCATTTCATTTCAACCAGTGAGACTTACTAAACAAATCTACAAATTCGCAGTAGACCACTCGGCCCATCAAGCCTGCTGTGCCATTCAATAATATCTGATGATGATTGAGCTTCCATCGGAAGAAGAGACGTTGTTGGGTTTTCGTGACTGTTGCATCACCTTTAAAAACAAAATAATTTTTATTGAAATTTTTACAAAATATAAACATCACAACAATATTAACAAAACAACCGCGGTAACAACCCAAGAACAACACCCACCCAACTTCAAAAGCAACTACAAACAAAAGAAAAAACAAAAGAACACCCAAACAACAAAAGGGAAAGAGATAACACCCGTCACATCCCACAAACCCATGTACACAGTTCTCCCTCCTACCGAACCCCTGCCACCGCCTAAAGAACCCTTGTACTGATCTCCTCAGGGCAACTTTCACCTTCTCCAATTTAATGAACCCCGCCATATCATTGATCCAGGCCTCCACGCTTGGGGGCCTCGCATCCTTCCATTGGAGCAAGACACAAAGGCCAGAACACCGGCCTCTTTCGCCTCCTGCACTCCCGGCTCCACTGCAACCCCAAAAATTGCGAGTCCCCAGCCTGGCTTGACCCTGGATCCCACCACCCTCGACACCGTCCTTGCTACCCCCTTCCAAAACTCCCCCAGCGCTGGGCACGCCTAAAACATATGGGCGTGGTTCGCTGGGCACCCCGAGCACCTAGCACACCTGTCCTCGCCCCGGAAAAACCTACTCATCCTCGTCCCAGTCATGTGGGCCCTATGCAGTACCTTGAACTGTATGAGGCTAAGCCTCGCACAGGAAGAGGAGGAATTCACTCTCTCCCGGGCATCCGCCCACGTCCCCTCCTCAATCTCCTCACCCAGCTCCTCTTCCCATTTACCCTTCAGTTCCTCCACTGAGGCCTCGTCTACCTCCTGCATCACCCGATATATGTCCGAAATCCTCCCTCCTCCAACCCACACCCCTGAGAGTGTGCCCAATAATACCCACAGAGGTTGGGCAACGCCAGCCCCCCCTATCCCTTCCCCGTTCCAAGAACACTCTTCTCACCCTCGGAGTCCCATGCGCCCACACAAATCCCGTAATACTCCTGTTGACCCGCCTAAAAAAGGCCTTCGGGATAAGGATGGGGAGGCACTAGAACAGGAACAAAAACCTCGGGAGCACCGTCATTTTAACGGACTGCACCCTCCCCGCCAGTGACAGCGGTAACATATCCCACCTCTTGTACTCCTCCTCCATCTGCTCAACCAACCTTGTGAGGTTGAGCTTGTGCAGGGCCCCCCAACTCCCAGCCACCTGGACACCTAGGTACCTGAAGCTCTTCCCTGCCTGCTTCAGTGGGAGCCTACCAATCCCCTCCTCCTGATCCCCCGGATGCACCACGAACAACTCGCTCTTACCCAGGTTCAACTTATACCCAGAGAAACCCCCGAATTCACGAAGAATCTTCATCACCTCCGGCATCCCCCCCCACCGGGTCGGCCACATACAGCAACAGGTCGTCCGCATAAAGCGACACCCGATGCTCCTCCCCACCGCGCACCAGGCTCCTCCCCATCCCGCACCAGGCCCCTCCAGTTCCCTGACTCCCTCAACGCCATGGCCAGGGGCTCAATCACCAACGCGAAGAGCAAGGGGGACAGGGGGCACCCCTGTCTCGTCCCCCGGTACAGCTGAAAGTACTCCGACCTCCTCCTATTTGTGGCTACACTCGCCATCGGGGCCTCGTAGAGCAGCCTCACCCAACGGATAAACCCCTCCCCAAACCCAAACTTCTCCAACACCTCCCACAGATACTCCCACTCAACCCTATCAAAGGCCTTCTCCGCATCCAATGCCACCACTATCTCCGCCTCCCCTTCCACAGCCGGAATCATAATAACGTTGAGGAGCCTTCGCACGTTCGTATTCAACTGCCTTCATAAACCCCGTCTGGTCCTCATGAATGACCCCGGGCTCGCAATCCTCTATTCTTGTGGCTAGGATCTTTGCCAGCAGCTTGGCGTCGACATTTAGCAGCGAAACCGGCCTATATGACCCGCACTGCAGAGGGTCCTTGACCCGCTTCAGGATCAAGGAAATCAGCGCTTGTGACATAGTTGGGGGCAAAGCCCCCCCCTCCCTTGCCTCGTTAAAGGTCCGGACCAACAGGGGGCCCAACAGGTCCACATACCTTTTATAAAATTCAGCCGGAAACCCACCCGGCCCCGGCGCCTTCCCCGACTGCATGCTCCTTATCCCTTTAACCACCTCCTCCAGCTCGATCGGCGCCCCCAGTCCTTCCACCTGCTCCTCCCCCACCCTCAGAAATCGCAGCTTGTCCAAGAAGCGCCCCATTCCACCCCCCTCCACCGGGGGTTCCGACCGGTACAGTTCCCCATAGAAGTCCCTGAAGACCCCATTAACATCTACCCCCCTCCACACCACCTTCCCAGCTCTATCCGTCACTCCTCCAATCTCCCTGGCTGCGTCCCGCTTTCGGAGCTGGTGTGCCAGCATCCTGCTCGCCTTCTCCCCATACTCATACACCGCCCCCTGTGCTTTCCTCCACTGAGCTTCCGCCTTTCTGGTAGTCAATAGGTCGAACCTGGCCTGAAGGCTACGCCTCTCCCCCAGCAATCCCTTTTCCGGAGCCTCCGCATATCTACTATCCACCCTCACCATCTCCCCTATCAGTCTCTCCCTCTCCCTCTGCTCCCCCCTCTCCCTATGGGTTT
Source organism: Scyliorhinus canicula (assembly GCF_902713615.1). NCBI lineage: Eukaryota > Metazoa > Chordata > Chondrichthyes > Carcharhiniformes > Scyliorhinidae > Scyliorhinus > Scyliorhinus canicula. The sequence goes on along the minus strand of NC_052165.1, from coordinate 55,213,097 downwards.
GGATGGAAATCAATTCCCCTCTAGTCACCACCTTCAATGCCTCCCAGACCGTCCCCACTCAGACCTCCCCGTTGTCGTTGGCCTCAAGATACCTCTCGATGCACCCCTGAACCCTCTCGGCCACCTCCTCGTCTGCCAGCAGCCCCACCTCCAAGCGCCAGAGCGGACGTTGGTCCCTCCCTTCCCCCAGCCCGAGGTCCACCCAGTGCGAGGCATGATCTGAAATGGCAATGGCGGAGTATTCCACATCCTCCACCCTCGAAACCAGCCCCCTGCTCAGGACAAAAAAATCAATCCTCGAATAGGCCTTATGCACGTGGGAGAAAAACGAGTACTCCCTGGCTCTTGGCCTCGCAAACCTCCAGGGATGCACCCCCCCATCTGGTCCATAAATCCCCTCAACACCTTAGCCGCCGCCGGCCTCCTCCCCGTCTGGGACTTGGATCGATCCAATGGGGGAATCCAGTACCGTGTTGAAGCCCCCCCCCCCATGATCAGGCCCCCCACCTCCTGGTCCGGAATGCGGCTCAACATACGCCGCATAACCCCCGCATCGTCCCAATTTGGGGCGTAAACATTCACCAACACCACCCGCTCCCCCTGCAGCTTACAACTCACCATCACATACCTCCCGCCACTGTCAGCCACCACATTTAACGCCTCAAACACACCTTCTTCCCCACCAGGATCGCCACCCCCCGACTCTTCTCATCCAGCCCTCAGTGAAATACTTGACCCACCCATCCCTTCCTCAGCCGAACCTGATCCGCCACTTTCAGGTATGTCTCCTGGAGCATGGCCACATCCGCCTTCAGCCCCATCAGGTGCGCAAACACCTGGGCCCGTTTGACCGGCCCATTCAGCCCCCTCACATTTCAGGTCATCAGCCGGATCAGAGGGCTCCCTGCCCCCCTCCCCTGCCGATTAGCCATAACCCATCCCTTGCCCACCACCGGCCAGCGTCCCCCGCTCTGCCAGTTACCCACGGCGGCAACTCCCCCCTCCAGCACCCCCTGCATCCTCCAGCTCCTTTCTGACCGTTTCAGCAGCAACCCGGTACCCCCCACCCAGGCTAGGACCCCTCCTAGCCGTGCCCCTCCCTCCATAGCACTCCCGTGAGCCAGCTAACTTCTGCTGACCCCGGCGACTCCCGCCCTACCTCCGACTCCTCCCCACGTGGGATTACCCCTCCTCCATTGTGCCCGTCAATGGGTCCTCCTCCCCCTCTCCCGCTCTTGCGCTGGAAAAGAAAACAGCCAGCAACGGCCCGGGCTTCTCAGCCCGACTCTGCCCCCACCATCTCCCAGGGCGGGAAACCCGAGAAAAGCCCGCGCTTTAGCCCTGCCCATCCCCGCCTCCTCTAGGGCAACTCCCATTGTAAGTCCCCACCACCAGCTCCCCGAACTCCCCGTTTACCGCCCTGCCCGACCCCGTCCACCAGACCCATACAGAAAAACCCATACAAGAAAGACATAACGACATCACCCCACCCACTCCCAGGCCAACCCACATCTTACATTAAACCAAGCAAATATTAAACCAAGCAAGTTTTTCTTTTTATTGTCTAATTTATTTATTTTTATTTTGAAATTGTTGTTGTGTAAGTTTACCTAAGGTTTAAGACATGGCAGGAGATCCCAGACCAGTGTCATGCTCCTCGTGTGCGATGTGGGAGCTCAGGGACACGTCCACTGTCCCTGGCTCTTTCACGTGCAAGAAGTGTGTTCAGTTGCAGCTCCTGTTAGACCACTTGACGGCTCTGGAGCTGCGGATGGACTCACTTTGGAGCATCCGCGATGCTGAGGAGGTCATGGATAGCACGTTTAGCGAGTTGGTCACACCGCAGGTGAAAATTAATGAGGGAGATAGAAAATGGGTGACCAAAAGAAAGAGCAAGAGTAGGAAGGCAGTGCAGGTGTCCCCTGCGGTCATCTCCCTGCAAAACAGATATACCGCTTTGGATACTGTTGAGGGAGATGGCTCACTAGGGGAAGGCAGCAGAAGCCAGGTTCATGGCACCGTGGCTGGCTCTGCTGCGCAGCAGGGCAGGAAGAAAATTGGCAGGGCTATAGTGATAGGGGACTCAATCGTAAGGGGAATAGACAGGCGGTTCTGTGGATGCAATCGTGACTCCAGGATGGTATGTTGCCTCCCTGGTGCAAGGGTCAAGGACGTCTCGGAGCGGCTGCAGGACATTCTGGGGGGGGAAGGGTGAACAGCCAGCTGTCGTGGTGCACATAGGCACCAACGATATAGGTACAAAACGGGATGAGGTCCTATAAGCTGAATTCAGGGAGTTAGGAGTTAAACTAAAAAGTAGGACCTCAAAGGTAGTAATCTCAGGATTGCTACCAGTGCCACGAGCTAGTCAGAGTAGGAATGTCAGGATAGATAGGATGAATGTGTGGCTCGAGAGATGGTGCAAGAGGGAGGGATTCAAATTCCTGGGGCATTGGGACCGGTTCTGGGGGAGGTGGGACCAGTACAAACCGGACGGTCTGCACCTGGGCAGGACTGGAACCGATGTCCTAGGAGGGGTGTTTGCTAGAGCTGTTAGGGAGCGTTTAAACTAATGTGGCAGGGGGATGGGAACCGATGCAGGAAGTTGGAAGGTAGTAAAACAGGGACGGAAGCAAAAGGAAGTAAGGGGGAAAGTGCAAGACAGAGAAGGCATAGTCAAAAATCAAAAAGGGCGACAGTACAAGGTACAGTGACTGAGGGGAGCTCAGTGAATAGGCCCAGTAATACTAAAAGGAGTAAAACTGGAGATGTTAAGATTCAAAACAGAGGTAAAAAAACCAACATAAGTGTACTTTACCTGAATGCTCGTAGTATTCGGAATAAAGTAAATGAATTGATGGCGCAAATCATCGTGAATGACTATGATTTAGTGGCCATTACTGAAACATGGTTAAAGGATGGTCACGACTGGGAGTTAAATATCCGAGGGTATCAAACTATTCGGAAGGACAGAGTGGATGGTAAGGGAGGTGGTGTAGCTCTGTTATTTAAGGATGACATCCGGGCAATAGCTCGGGATGATATCGGTGCTATGGAGGATAAGGTTGAGTCCATTGGGTGGAAATCAGGAATAGTAAGGCGAAAAAGTCACTGATAGGAGTAGTCTATCGGCCACCAAATAGTAACGTTATGGTGGGGCAGGCAATAAACAAAGAGATAACTGATGCATGTCGAAATGGTACAGCAATTATCATGGGGGATTTTAATCTACATGTCGATTGGTTTAACCAGGTCGGTCAAGGCAACCTTGAGGAGGAGTTTATAGAATGTATCTGCGATAGTTTCCTAGGACAGTATGTAATGGAACCTACGAGGGTACAAGCGGTCCTAGATCTTGTCCTGTGTAATGAGACAGGATTGATTCATGATCTCATAGTTAGGGATCCTCTCGGAAGGAGCGATCACGATATGGTGGAATTTAAAATACAGATGGAGGGTGAGAAGGTAAAATCAAATACTAGTGTTTTGTGTTTAAACAAAGGAGATTACAATGGGATGAGAGAAGAACTAGCTAAGGTAGACTGGGCGCAAAGACTTTATGGTGGAACAGTTGAGGAACAGTGGAGAACCTTCCAAGCGATTTTTCACAGTGCTCAGCAAAGGTTTCTACCCACAAAAAGTAAGGACGGTAGAAAGAGGGAAAATCGACCGTGGATATCTAAGGAAATAAGGGAGAGTATCAAATTGAAGGAAAGAGCATACAAAGTGGCAAATATTGGTGGGAGACTAGAGGACTGGGAAATATTTAAGGGGCAACAGAAAGCTACTAAAAAAGCTATAAAGAAGAGTAAGATAGAGTATGAGAGTAAACTTGCTCAGAATATAAAAGCAGACAGCAAACGTTTTTACAAATATATAAAGCAAAGAAAGGTGGCTAAGGTAAATATTGGTCTTTTAGAGGATGAGAAGGGAGATTTAATAATGGGAGATGAGGAAATGGCTGAGGAACTGAACAGGTTTTTGGGGTCGGTCTTCACAGTGGAAGACACAAATAACATGCCAGTGACTGATAGAAATGAGGTTATGACAGGTGATGACCTTGAGAGGATTGTTATAACTAAGGAGGTAGTGATGGGCAAGCTAATGGGGCTAAAGGTAGACAAGTCTCCTGGCCCTGATGGAATGCATCCCAGAGTGCTAAAAGAGATGGCTAGGGAAATTGCAGATGCACTAGTGATGATTTAGCAAAATTCACTATACTCTGGGGTGGTCCCGGTGGATTGGAAATTAGCAAACGTGACACCACTGTTTAAAAAAGGAGGTAGGCTCTACCGTGGGACCAGGCAGGGGTGCCCCCTGTCCCCCTTGCTCTTTGCACTGGCGATTGAACCTTTGGCTATGGCGTTGAGGGAGTCCGGGAGATGGAGGGGTCTGGTGCGGGGTGGGGAGGAACATCGTGTATCACTGTATGCGGACGACCTGCTGTTGTATGTGGCGGATCCAGAAGGGGGAATGCCGGGGGTGATGGAGCTGTTAGCGGAATTTGGGGGCTTCTCGGGCTATAAGTTAAATTTAGGCAAGAGTGAGGTATTTGTAGTACACCCGGGTGACCAGGAGGAGGGAATTGGGAGACTCCCATTTAAGAGGGCAGTGAAGAGTTTCAGATACCTGGGGGTGCAGGTGGCCAGGAGTTGGGGGACTCTCCATAAGCTTAATTTTACCAGGCTGGTGGAGCAGATGGAGGAGGAATTTAAAAGGTGGGACATGGTACCGCTATCGTTGGCGGGTAGAGTGCAGTCCGTCAAAATGACGGTTCTCCCGAGGTTCTTGTTCCTTTTTCAGCGTTTGCCCATCTTTATCCCTAGGGCCTTTTTTAGAAGGGTGACTAGCAGCATCATGAGCTTTGTTTGGGCGCATGGAACCCCGAGGGTGAAGAGGGTCTTCTTGGAGCGGGGTAGAGATGGGGGGGGGGGGGGGGGGGGCTGGCATTACCCAATCTCTCGGGGTATTATTGGGCGGCCAATATGTCGATGGTGCGTAAGTGGGTGATGGGGGGGGGAGGGGCAGCATGGAAACGGATGGAGAGGGCGTCCTGTGGAGATACAAGCCTGGGGGCCCTGGTAACGGCGCCGTGGCCGCTCCCTCCCATGGTTTGCGAGTCTGGGGGAGTTGGAGGAGAAATTTGGGCTCCCCCCGGGGAACATGTTCAGGTATCTGCAGGTAAAGGCATTTGCTAGGCGGCAGGTGGAGGGATTCCCATCGCTTCCCGCGAGGGGGGTGAGCGTCAGGGTGCTATCGGGGGTTAAGGTCGGAGAGGGGAAGATATCTGATATCTACAAGGTTATGCAGGATGCGGAGGAGGCGTCAGTAGAGGAGCTGAAAGCTAAGTGGGAGAGGGAACTGGGGGAACAGATCGAAGACGGGACATGGGCTGATGCCCTGGAGAGGGTTAATTCTTCCTCCTCGTGTGCGCGGCTTAGCCTCATCCAATTCAAGGTGCTGCACCGGGCCCACATGACTGGGACGAGGATGAGTAGGTTCTTTGGGGGTGAAGACAGGTGTGTCAGGTGCTCGGGGAGTCCAGCGAACCATGCCCATATGTTCTGGGCATGCCCGGCACTGGAGGAGTTCTGGAAGGGGGTGGCGAGGATGGTGTCGAGGGTGGTGGGATCCAGGGTCAAGCCAGGATGGGGACTCGTGATTTTTGGGGTTCGGGTGGAGCCGGGTGTGCAGGAGGCGAAAGAGGCCGGTGTGCTGGCCTTTGCGTCCCTAGTAGCCCGGCGAAGGATCTTGCTACAATGGAAGGATGCGAGGCCCCCAAGCGTGGAGACCTGGATCAATGACATGGCGGGCTTCATTAAGCTAGAGAAGGTCAAATTCGCCCTGAGAGGGTCGGTACAAGGGTTCTTTAGGCGGTGGCAACCTTTTCTCAACTTTCTGGCCCAACGATAGGGTACAGGGACAGTAGCAACAGCAACCCGGGGGGGGGGGGGGGGGGGGGGGGGGGGGGGGAAGGGGGGGGAAGGGGGAGGGAAAAGGGGGGGGGGTGCGGACAATGACCATGTTTGTTTATTTAATTTTAATTTATTTTTAAGTTCTTTTGTTGTTCGTTGGGGGGGTGGGGGGATGTGATACATACGGTCTGGGGGTGTTACAGTTATTATGGGTTATTTTGTTGCATTTCATCGTTTGTTGTTATGTTTTATATTTTCTGTAAAAAATTCCAATAAAAATTATATTTAAAAAAAAAAAAGGAGGTAGGCAGAGAGCTGGAAATTATAGGCCAGTGAGCTTAACGTCGGTAGTAGGGAAGATGCTAGAATCTATCATCAAGGAAGAAATAGCGAGGCATCTGAATAGAAATTGTCCCATTGGGCAGACGCAGCATGGGTTCATAAAGGACAGGTCGTGCCTAACTAATTTAGTGGAATTTTTTGAGGACATTACCAGTGCAGTGGATAACGGGGAGCCAATGGATGTGGTATACCTGGATTTCCAGAAAGCTTTGGACAAGGTGCCACACAAAAGGCTGCTGCATAAGATAAAGATGCATGGCATTAAGGGTAAAGTAGTAGCATGGATAGAGGATCATTGAATTTACAGTGCAGAAGGAGGCCATTCGGCCCATCGAGTCTGCACCGGCTCCTGGAAAGAGCACCCTACCCAAGGTTAACACCTCCACCCTATCCCCATAACCCAGAAACCCCACCCAACACTAAGGGCAATTTTGGACACTAAGGGCAATTTATCATGTCCAATCCACCTAACCTGCACATCTTTGGACTGTGGGAGGAAACCGGAGCACCCGGAGGAAACCCACGCACACACGGGGAGGATGTGCAGACTCCGCACAGACAGTGGCCCAAGCCGGAATCGAACCTGGGACCCTGGAGCTGTGAAGCGATTGGTTAATTAATAGAAAGCAAAGAGTGGGGATTAATGGGTGCTTCTCTGGTTGGCGATTAGTAGATAGTGGTGTCCCTCAGGGATCCGTGTTGGGCCCACAATTGTTCACAATCTACATAGATGATTTGGAGTTGGGGACCAAGGGCAATGTGTCCAAGTTTGCAGATGACACTAAGATGAGTGGTAAAGCGAAAAGTGCAGAGGATGCTGGAAGTCTGCAGAGGGATTTGGATAGGTTAAGTGAATGGTCTAGGGTCTGGCAAAAGGAATACAATGTTGACAAATGTGAGGTTATCCATTTTGGTAGGAATAACAGCAAACGGGATTATTATTTAAACAATAAAATATTAAAGCATGCTGCTGTGCAGAGAGACCTGGGTGTGCTAGTGCATGAGTCACAGAAAGTTGGTTTACAGATGCAACAGGTGATTAAGAAGGCAAATGGAATTTTGTCCTTCATTGCTCGAGGGATGGAGTTTAAGACTAGGGAGGTTATGCTGCAATTGTATAATGTATAATGAGGCCACACCTGGAGTATTGTGTTCAGTTTTGGTCTCCTTACTTGAGAAAGGACGTACTGGCACTGGAGGGTGTGCAGCGGAGATTCACGAGGTTAATCCCAGAGCTGAAGTGGTTGGATTACGAGGAGAGGTTGAGTAGACTGGGACTGTACTCGTTGGAATTTAAAAGGATGAGGGGGGATCTTATAGAAACATATAAAATTATGAGGGGAATAGATAAGATAGATGCGGGCAGGTTGTTTCCACTGGCGGGTGAAAGCAGAACTAGGGGGCATAGCCTCAAAATAAGGGGAAGTAGATTTAGGACTGAGTTTAGGAGGAACTTCTTCACCCAAAGGGTTGTGAATCCATGGAATTCCTTGCCCAGTGAAGCAGTTGAGGGTCCTTCATTAAATGTTTTTAAGGTAAAGATAGATAGTTTTTTGAAGGAAAAAGGGATTAAGGGTTATGGTGTACGGGCCTGAAAGTGGAGCTGAGTCCACAAAAGTCATGATCTCATTGAATGGCGGAGCAGGCTCGAGGGGCCAGATGGCCTGCTCCTGCTCCTAGTTCTTATGTTTTTATGTTCTTAAATACAAGTACAGTATTATACAACATGTCCCATCTTGGACCCTCAGTTTGAGTCCAATTTCTCGGCCTGCACAAAGGCCCATGCCTCCTCCGGGGACTCAAAATAATGGTGCCGATCCTTAAAGGTGACCCACAGACGCGCCGGCTGCAACATGCCAAACTTCACGCTCCGTCTGTGGAGCACCGCCTTCGTCCCGTTAAACCCGGCCCTCCCCTTCGCCACCTCCGTACTCCAGTCCTGGAAGATCCGCACCTCCGTGTTCTCCCACTTGCTGCTCCGCTCCTCCTTGGCCCACCGGAGCACACACTCACGATCCACGAACCGATGAAACCGCACCAACACTGCCCGCGGCGGCTCGTTCGGCTTGGGCCTCCTAGCCAGAATTCTGTGGGCCCCCTCTAACTCCAGGGGCCTCTGGAAGGATCCAGCCCCCATCAGCGAGTTCAACATAAGAACCACATAGGCCGCCAGGTCCGACCCCTCCAGCCCATCCGTGAGGCCCAGGATACGCAAATTCCTCCGCCTCGACCGGTTGTCCAGCTCCTCGAACCGCTCCTGCCATCTTTTATGGAGCGCCTCGTGCATCTTCCCCGCGACGGCCACGGCCTCATCCTCCCTTTCGGAGGCCTGCTTCTGCAGCTCCTGGATCGCGGCCCCCTGGGCTGTCTGGGTCTCCATCAGCTCTCTGGTGGTAAGCTTCAATGACTCCAGCAGCTCCACCGTAAGCTCCTGGAAGCAGCGCGGCAGAGTCGCCTGCTGCTCCTGCGCCCACTGCCTCCAGTCCTCCGGGCCTCCGCCGTCCGCCATTTGTCTTTCTTCCCCCGCTTTTCCAGGGGTGCTTCCACCGTTTTTCTCCTTACCCCACTCCTGGTCCGGACCATTGGACCGTAGGGGTTGACTCCTGTCCTCTTCCCACGTCGGGATTTGCCGATAAAGTTCCATTGGGGGCCCTGAAAAGAGCCCCAAAGTCCGTTTTTCAGCAGGAGCTGCCGAATGTGAGGCTTAGCTCCGCATTGCCGCCACCGGAAGCTCTCGTGACTGTTGCATCAACTTGACTGGACCAGAACAGACTGTTGGTGATGGTGACCCCCAGGAACTTAAAGCTATTGACCATCACTTCGGAGCCATTGATGCAGGGAGGTGGGGGTGAATTTCCACAGTCCGTGTTGGCATTTAAGTTACTGGACTGTGCTTGAGTGACCAATATGGATAGGTTCCTGGTTTTGACAGGAGTTAAGTTTGCAGATACTGATACCTTATTCGATCAGATGATGGAGGCCTTAAAGATGTTTCTGAGGAAACATTAAATTCCAATGGCTCTTATGACAAATGGGTTAGTCAGCAATAAAGCAGACTATGGAAGGTACACTGCTGACAGGATGGCGAGATCGTACGGCTACAAACAGGTTACGACAGTATGGATGGAAATCAGGATGCGGAAATGATGAGAACAGAAATCCATTTAAAACCTATAACAAGAAGAGCGACATGGAGAATGGTAATTGGAAAATTAACCCCAGAAATGTCCAGGGTATGATAAATCAATGTTTTCGGTGTGACTCTCAGTACCGTTTTGCTTTCAACTGTCCAACCCGTTATAATAGTGTTTGAAGCTACACATGAAAAGGAAGAGTCAGAAGAGGAAAACGATGATGACCAGAAAGAAGACATTGTCCTATTAATGAACAGTTTTACTCCGGTAATGAGAGTGTTGGTTGCAGAATCCTTCAGTTGTGCTATATTACATAGATACATAGAACATACAGTGCAGAAGGAGGCCATTCAGCCCATCGAGTCTGCACCGAGCCACTTAAGCCCTCACTTCCACCCTATCCCCATAACCCAATAACCCCATCTAACCCTTTTGGACACTAAGGGCAATTTAGCATGGCCAATTTACCTAACCTGCACGTCTTTTGGAGTTTGGACCCGGAGGAAACCCACGCAGACACGGGGACCACGTGCAGACTCCGCACAGTCAGTAACCTAGCGGGGAATCGAACTTGGGACCCTGCACTGTGAAGCCACAGTGCTAGCCACATGTACTACCATGCTGCACATTTGGACAGTGGCTGTGCAGGTTGATACTGGGACTGAGGAGCTGAGGACCCGAGTTCGAATGCCGGCCCTTTGCCACTGTCCGTGTGGAGTTTGCACATTCTCCCCATGCCTGCGTAGGTTTCACCCCCACAACCCAAAGATGTACTGGTTAGGTGGATTGGCCACGCTAAAATTGCCCCTTACTTGGAAAAAAAAAATAATTGGCTACTCTAAATTTTTTAAAAATGTTTTGATGTCTTAGATTGATTCAGGAAATGATTGATCCTAAAGTGGAAGACATAATGAGAGCAAATAAAGCTTTGGTCAAACTAAAAATGCATGAGTGTGTATTGAGGTTCCTGGTTTTAGGTGATCTTAGGCACTTGAACTAATTGTTTGTAGTGATGCGTCGTGTGCAAATTTATTGTGATGGGGTTTCGAGCGCAGGAGGGTTTGTAATTTTCTTTTGGGGAACAATAGTAAATGTTGCCCTCTTGTGTGAGAAACAAAGAAAATAAGGAGTGGTCAAAAGCACTTTGGCCTCTGAGAAGTTAAGCCTTGTAGAGGCGGTGGATATAGCCTTTTATATATCCAGATAGTGACAGACATTTTGGGATTAGGGGATTTGGGTAACATACCCATTGAGTGTCACATTGACATTGATCCCTGTGGGAAAATTATGCGAATGAGAAAATGTTGAGGATAGACCTCGCAAGTTTGAAGCAGATGTTAGGGCAGAGGGGAGATAGCAAAAATTAATTGGTTGACAGGAGCTATTAATTATCCAATTGTTTTACGAAAAGAGGAACTAGTTCACAGAAAATTTTGGATATTATTACTGAAGGGCACCTGATTATGTGATTTTTTTCTTCCAAATATGGAAAAAAAGAGAGGGGGAACTGCCTGTTATTTTGAATATCTTGTCATTTTGATTTTCGGGGGAAACCGATATTTACCAAATTATTATTTTTTTCTCCAAAGAAGCAGAGACTGTTAAGGAATGAGTTAAGAGACATTCAATTAGATGTCTCATTGATGTTAAGTATCAATTGACACTGATATGTAAAGACGTTACAGGTGTCATTTGTTTGGCGGTGGTGTGGTGATAGAGTTTTGTATAGAGTGTGTTGAAGGAAAATAAAGATGTCTTGGGAAAAGAGCAGAACTCTTGAATCTTTACTGAATAGCAGCCAAAGCTAACATCACTAAGCGACTCATAGAACATAGGCTTGTAAGGTTGAACAGTCGTGTTTATTGGCAACACAACTACTTACAAAGTATAATGCAAACTAGGAGTTCACTTCATGCTGATATCTCCTTGATTCTATACAACAGTCTCCTATCTTCTGTCATGTGCCTCTCTGCATCATAGTGTGGAGGATACTGTTCTTTGGTCCCACATTAACCCTTGTTATGCTGAAAACCCTTATACTACACTACTGATTACCAGCATAGCAAATCACTAAAAATAGTAGAGAAACATTCGTCAAACTGTAAAAATAATTAACCTGCTTTACTGAACTATTAAGCCATGGCATTATCTAATTAGAATAGCCTTCGGCCATTTTAGAAATCTTACTGTTCATGAAATGAACTGTCTTCTGCAGATTCTCTCCTTCAAGGTGATAACTAATTGCTGAGAATTTGAGAAGGTTGGACATATCAGTTACTTTCTGTTAATAGTGACAACATATGAATTTGCATAAGACTGCAATTGGTAGGTTATGCAACAATTTATTTCCCCCTAGGAAGTGTTTGATTATTTAAATGTCTGCAGCGCAATTCTTTTAAATGATCTTTATTGTCACAAGTTACTGTGAAAAGCCCCTAGTTGCTACGTTCCGGTGCCTGTCCGGTTACACAGAAGGAGATTTAAGAATATCCAAAATTATGTAACAGCGCCTCTTTCGGGCACTTGTGGGAGGAAACCAGAGCACCCTGAAGAAACCCATGCAGACATGGGGAAAATGTGCAGACACCGCACAGATAGTGACACATCCGGGAATCGAACCTGGGACCTTGGCGTTGTGGAGCCACAGTGTTAACCACTCCGCTGACTGGTTTGCTTGTTGAAAGAAAATAAGCATGAAGTAATATAGTGACTTTCACAACCTCAAGACATCCCAAAGTAATTTACTGCCAAGTGTAAGTCGTAGTTGTAATGTAGGTTACATAGTAGCCAATTTGCTTATATTAAGTTTCAACACAGTGATGTGATTCTGACTGGACAATTTTTTAGTACTGTTAATTGAGTGATAAATGTTGGATCATACGTGAGGGCTAACTCCCCTGTTCTCCATCGCACTAATGCCATGGGACATTTTACTTCGGATTAAACCAGCAGGTGGGATCTCTGTTTAACAGCAATAGTGCACCACTCAATAGATTTGCACCCAAATTCCTTATGACGAAACTGAAATCACAACTTTTTAGTCAGAAAAATGAGAGGTTTAAAACTGAATCTTCCAGTATTGAATTCTTTCATGAGCAGGTTCCAAATTGCTGCTGTTGGGGCTAATTTCAAACAACATGTCATTATTATTGCTAAATGACTGAATAAAACCTGTTTGTAAATTGTCTGGAACTAAATTTTTGACATGACCTATTTCAACTGTATTTTGAAATGATAAGTTCATGTATTGGATTGCTGCATGTAATTTAACAAGAAAGAAATGTGTTTTTTTAATTCACCTGAGATAGTATTTTAAAACACATGGATTTTTTCAGGAAGGTATGAAGAAAACGGTTTCTTCTGTTGGGGGAATTAAGAACAAGGGAATCTTAAAATTAGAACTTTTGGAGTGAAATCAGGGTAATGGATATTTGGAACTCTCCTGAAAAAGCTTATGGATGCAAGGACAATGGGGCCTTTCATGACAGCGAACTTTGTTTGATCAGACTCTCAAGGTTTGTTGAATAAAAGGCAGATAAATGTCATTGAGGTGTAGCTCAGCCATGCTCTAATTGAATGACTGAATCTTTATGTTCCTAGATATATTATTTTCAGACCATAGGAAACTTCAAATTGGCAACAGAGAATTTTTTTTGTTAGATCTGAGTGTTTACGGAGAAGCTTGAGTTGTAGATGTGCCCTTCCAAAAATTAGAGACTTTAATCCCAACAAAACTCTATCCAAAAGTGCATCTGTAAAAAATGTAATTTTAACCCGAGGAACTCAGTTTTGCAGCTAATAACTAATAATGCCAAGAACTGGATCTTTAGCCGAACTTCTAATCGGCCAAGAAAATATCTCGTTATTAGACTTGCAGGCATGCTAGTGGAAAGTTTGCCATTACTCCTTGCAGGCCAGATATTTTTGGAATAGACTGCCCAATATACAATTTATATTTATCCACTATATTTAAATTGTTATTTTGTCCTTGAAGGCACAGAATTTTGTTTCCTTTATTGATAATGAAAGCAGCAGTCCACATGATGCAAATGATCAGCAAACAAATAGATATGATTGGTTATGTTATAATCCCTCGTGTTGAGGATTTCTCCAGTAATTGGAAGGAGTTTGAAATCTAATCAGAATTTACTTGACACGGACTAATTTGATAACCTTAAAGAGAGATCTGGGAAATGGAGTAGGAATGGTGAATGGAGTAGCAATAACATGTTCTCGATGTTTTTTTCAGCAAAGCTGCCAACTTGCAAGTAACAAACTGCTGTATTTCTCCCATATACAGTACGCAATTTAACAACTGGACTATCCGTGGTCTGTTTGCATTGTTGAAATAGCAAACAAATCACAGCAATAAATGATTGACCAATCAAGGCTCAAATGACATCCAAATTTAATCCTATCTGTCGTAACCAGTGAATTCTATATCTTCTCCCTGATTGACAGTATTTGGATTTGTGAAAAATGTTGTTGTTTAAAGAAAAAGTCTGCAACACTTAAAATTTGCAATTAACGATGGTTATGTGTTGTGAGGGCCACTAAGATGCCAGCACAAGTTTGTAGAGTGAAACAGAAAGTAACTTCTATTACAAGCAATATTGCACACCCACCAGAAGTTCGTTCTTCTTCTCTAAGCCGGTACAGACACGGTGGCTCAGCATCTATTATATACAGCTGCAAATTTAGCCGAATTTGCCGTCGCCCACATTGGGGTATTAGTTCCTCACATTCATGGGAGTAAGACCAATTATCCCCAGCCAATAGGATCTAGGGCCGGTTAGAACAAGTTTGATTATCTATGCTTTACAAAATATAGATGAGTCCAACATTCCATTATCCATGATTCTCGCCTGTACAAAAATAGTTTTGATTAAAGTCTCAAACTGATTAGTAAGCAAACTGTTCAACTGATTAGTTTTTAATCATGCTAAAAGCAACCCAGGTGAGATATAATAGCAATTTTGAAAGAAGGCAAACCCGTGTCCTGACCGTTGCAGATGTGCTCCATCATACTCAATAGTAACAAAATTACAGGTTACAGGAGAGGAGGCTAACCTTTGGCCAAAGAAGATTCCATTATGAGATTTTTTAAAAAGTTCAATGTTTGATTTCCTTCAATGGTTCATGGCTGAGGCGAGTTCTTTTTCACATGGTCTTGAAATTTCATTGGAGTTGGAGTTGATGTAAACAGGCAATGTCTGGAGAGTCTCTTTTAAACTGTAATCTGTCTTTTCTAAAAGTCGATGCAATTATATCCAAGATTTCCTTTGATTGAAAATTCTTTCTCTGTGATAGACTTCACAGTGTAACAGAGTTCCAGAGCTCTGGACTGAAGAGCAGCAGCAGGGAAAGAGATGCTGTTATTGCTCCGTTTGCAGGTTTCTTGTAATGTACCCAAAAGCAGCCAAAGTTTTTGTAATTAAAAATAGTGATCCTGACCACGGTAACCTCTCTTACAATGATGTAATTGATTAACTGATGCCTCGACCTTGGCTATTGTGTTATAAGAACATAATAACTAGGCAGGAGTAGCCCATCTGGCCCCTCGAGCCTGCTCCGCCATCCAATGAGATCATGACTGATCTTTTGTGGACTCAGCTCCACTTTCCGGCCCGAACACCATAACCCTTAATCCCTTTATTCTTCAAAAAACTATCTATCTTTACCTTAAAAACATTTAATGAAGGAGCATCTGCTGCTTCACTGGGCAAGGAATTCCATAGATTCACAACCCTTTGGGTGAAGAAGTTCTTCCTAAACTCAGTCCTAAATCTACTTCCTCTTTTGAGGCTATGCCCCCTAGTTCTGCTTTCACCCGCCAGTGGAAACAACCTGCCCGCATCTATCCTATCTATTCCATTCATAATTTTATATGTTTCTATAAGATCCCCTCATCCTTCAAAATTCCAACGAGTACAGTCCCAGTCTACTCAACCTCTCCTTGTAATCGAACCCCTTCAGCTCTGGGATTAACCTAGTGAATCTCCTCTGCACACCCTCCAGTGCCAGTACGTCTTTTCTCAAGTAAGGAGACCAAAACTGAACACAATACTCCAGGTGTGGCCTCACTAACACCTTATACAATTGCAGCATAACCTACCTAGCCTTAAACTCCGTCCCTCTAGCAATGAAGGACAAAATTCCATTTGCCTTCTTAATCACCTGTAAACCAACTTTCTGTGACTTGTGCACTAGCACACCCAAGTCTCTCTGCACAGCAGCATGTTTTAATATTTTATCATTTAAATAATAATCCCGTTTGCTATTATTCCTACCAAAATGGATAACCTCACATTTGTCAATATTGTATTCCACAATGGCCCAGGTGATTCACTTTTTGAATAACCAACTATCTCTTCTGAATATACTGGGCGGGATTCTCTAATCCCGTGGCAAAGTGTCCACGCTGTCATAAACGCCATTGCGTTTAACAACGGCGTGAACGGGCCGCTGCCAGGACTAATTCTGGCGCGCATGTGCAGTGGCCTCCTTCAACGTGCCGGCCCCGATGCAACATGGCGCAGGGCTACAGGGGCCGGCTCGTAGGAAAGGAGGCCCCCAGCCAGAGGCTGGCCCGCCGATCGTGGGCCCGATCGCGGGCCAGGCCACATCGGAGGCCCCCCCACCCCTGGGGTTGGACACTTCACCCCCACTCCCCCACCCCACAGGCCACCAGCTGAACCCTCAACGCTGAGGTCCTGCCGGCTCAGAGCAGGTTAGAACGGCGCCGGCGTAACTTGTTTTCTTTTCTACGGTCGCTCGGCCAATCCAGACCGGAGAATCGCGGGGGGCCACATAGAGCGCCCCCCCCCCCCCCCCCCCCCCCCCGCAGAAATGGTGAGAATAAGTTACAGTTCATCTTTAGAAGCAATTCTGAGGTTTGCCTTTGCATGTTCAATCCACATTGGGAACTTCCAGAAACGATTGTGTAATACCAAATGTCATTTGACCTGTATTAGTGCCTGCTTGCTTTAAAAGGGCCATTTTGAAGTAGTTCAATATATATTTGATTAACTGATGAAATTAAAGATTAACATTACACATGTACATGTCACAACATCAGCATTCAGAATCTTAGAATCACAGTGCAGAAGGAGGCCACTCGGCCCTTTGAGTCTCACTGGCCTTTGGAAAGAACTTAAGTCGATAACTCCACCCTATCCATGTAACCCAACCTAACCTTTTGGACACGAAGGGCAATTTAGCATGGCCTACTCCTCCTAACTTGCACGCCTTTGGACAGTGGAGGAAACTGGAGCACCTGGAGGAAACCCACAGACAGTAACGTGAGGCGGGAATTAAACCTGGGATCCAGGAGCTGTGAGGCATCAGTGGTACTAGTGTGCCGCGTGCCACTCCACCGTCCCCCACACCAGTGTCCACCGTCGCCACACCAGTGTCCACCGTTCCCACACCAGTGTCCGCCATCGCCCACACCAGTGTCCGCCGTCCCCCACCCCAGTGTCCACCATCCCCCATACCAGTGTCCACCGTCGCCACACCATTGTCCACCGTCCCCACACCAGTGTCCGCCGTCGCCACACCTGTGTCCACTGTCCCCACACCATTGTCCACCTGTCCCCCACACCATTGTCACTGTCCCACACCATTGTCCACCGTCGCCACACCAGTGTCCACCGTTGCCACACCAGTGTCCACCGTCCCCAAACCAGTGTCCACCGTCCCCAAACCAGTGTCCACCGTCCCCAAACCAGTGTCCACCATCCCCAAACAAGTGTCTACCGTCCCCACACCAGTGTCTACCGTCCCAACACCAGTGTCCACCTTCGCCACACAGTGTCCACCTTCGCCACACCAGTGTCCACCTTCGCCACACCCAGTGTCCACCGTCCCCCCAAACCAGTGTCCACCGTCCCCAAACCAGTGTCCACCGTCCCCAAACCAGTGCTCCACCGTCCCCAAACCAGTGTCCACCGTCCCCCAAACCAGTGTCCACCGTCCCCAAACCAGTGCCACCGTCCCCAAACCAGTGTCCCACCGTCCCCAAACCAGTGTCCACCGTCCCCAAACCAGTGTACACCGTCCCCAAACAGTGTCCACCGTCCCCAAACCAGTGTCCACCGTCCCCCAAACCAGTGTCCACGTCCCCAAACAGTGTCCACCGTCCCCAACCCAGTGTCCACCGTCCCACAAACCAGTGTCCCCGTCCCCACACCAGTGTCCACCGTCCCACACCAGTGTCCACCGTCCCCACACAGTGTTCCACCGTCCCCACACCAGTTTCCACCGTCCTCACCACCAGTGTCCACCGTCCCCACACCAGTGTCCACCGTCCCCACACCAGTGTCCCACCGTCCCCACACCAGTGTCCACCGTCCCCACACCTGTGTCCACCGTCCCCCACACCTGTGTCCACCGTCCCCACACCTGTGTCCACCGTCCCCACACAGTGTCCACCGTCCCCACACCAGTGTCCACCGTGCCCATACCAGTGTCCACCTTCTCCACACAAGTGTCCACTGTCCCCACACAGTGTCCACTATCCCCCATTCAGTGCCCATCCCCTTTCCTGCCACCATCTTGATTGAAGAAAAGCATACTTTTTGTTCAGATTTATGAAAATAGTCTAAGAAAATTATGTTACTATGAAATCTTTGAGGTGTTGGGCATTAACTGGGAATTCATGTGAGTTCCTATAAATCAATAAAACTGAAACTCTGGTTATTGGGTTATGGGCATGTTTTTGGAATACTTATAGAAGTTTGTAAAGATTGTACATCTTCACTTCAGCTGAGGAAGATTTTGCTTGTAACTGAAATAATAATCTTTATTAGTGTCACAAGTAGGCTTACATTAACACTGCAATGAAGTTATTGTGAAAATCCCCTCGTCGCCACACTCCAGTGCCTGCTCAGGTACACTGAGGAGAATTCGGAACGTCCAATTCACCTAACAAGCACGTCTTTCGGGACTGGTGGGAGGAAATTGGAGCACCCGGACGCTACCCATGCAGTCACAGGGAGAACACAGACTGTGGACCCGAGCCCTCGAATCGAATGTTGTCATTTGTAGAAACGTGGGGGGGGGGGGGGGGGAATGGAATAAGAAAAAGTAGATTGAGCTTTCTAAAAAAAAGGAGAATTATGAATCCTGGATCAGGCTTCTAGTGTTCTCATGAACAGACAAAAACAGGTGAAGGAAAGACGATATGGTCTGCTCATTCAGATATACGATAACCATATAAGCTACTGATCCAATTCTCACCATGCATTTCATGAAAAATTCTGGAAAATGCCTCTCCTGAGGAAATTACACAACCCTACATAATAAGGCCAACTAGAACTTAGTATTTTAACTGGAAATACTGTCTTCCCTACAGACCTGGTCAAATTGCCTCTTTATTCACGTACATATGATATGTCACATGGTATAAGAGTAAGGAGGTAATGCTGGAACTATAAATAATTAGATAGGCCACAACCTAAACAATGTGAAGTTCTAGCCATTATTACAGAAGGATGTAATTGCACGAGAGAAAGAAGGTATGAGGAGATTTATAAGGATATCAGGACTGAACAAATGCAACTATGGGAAAGATTGATAGGCTGGGCTGTTCTCCTTCAGGCAGGAAGCTGAGGGGAAATTTGATTGAGATATACAAAATTGTGAGGGGCTTCGGAAAAGCCTATTTACCTGAGCAGGGAGGTCAGTGCTGAGGGGGCATAGATTTAATGTGGTTGGTAGAAAGATTAGAGGGGAGAAGAGGACATTTTGTCCACCCAGAGATAGCAAGGGTCTGGAACTGACTGCCTGAAAGGGTAGTGGAGGCAGAACCCTCAACTCATTTAAAGGGTCTGGATATGCAGCTGAATTGACGTAACCCACAGGGCCACAGACCAATGCTGGAAAGTGGGATTGAATTGGGTGGCTTGTTTTGGCTGGCATAGATAGGATGGGCCATATGGCTTTTAAAAAAATTCATTCATGGGATGTGGTGTCGCTGGCTGGGCCAGCATTTGTCATCCATCCTGAATTGCCCTTCAACTTTCAGAGGGCGTCAAGAGTCAACCACATTGCTGTGATTCTACTGGAGTCTCATGCAGGCTTTTGGGTTTTCACAGCAATCGACAATGGTGATTTCATTGTCACCATTGAACGTTTAATTCCAGATTTTTATTCAATTCAAATTTCACCATTTGCCCTGATGGGATTCAAACTGGGTCCCCAGAGCATTAGTCTGGGTCTCTGGATTACTAGACCAGTGATAATACCACTATGGCATTGCCATAAACCAGATGATTCCACATCAGAGATAAATTTAAATGGGTGACAAATCTATCATTACATACCAAAATGCAAATTGGTGAAGGTTGGGAATGGGAGCCAATACTTATACCAATATTCATTGACGGCGATACACATTCCAAGCATGTACCCCATAACCAACAGCCGCAGTTTGTTTGTTTCTATTTTTGGAACAGATATGAATTCCCAGTTAATGCCCGACATCTGGATTCAATGAAATACAATTAACATATTTCCTTCAGAATTTCATAAATTCAATCAGACTTCCATATTCTGAGCAAAGCATTTCATTGTATCCCTCCTCTAGAATCCCAAACAATTTATTTACATGTGTATTTCTTTGTGAAGCAATCCTGACTGTTACTTTGTGTTTACCCGCTTAATTTTGGAGATTTATTCTCTGTCCAGCATTTGTTTCAAGGTCAATTTTTAAACTAGTTAATTTATTCTTTTCATACAGTGGACATGTCCATAACATACACGTGAAACTGTCTTCAGTATGCCCGTTGCTAGAATTTGCCTTAAAATATTTGCTAGATAGAATCCTGTATCCATTCCTTGCTCAAGAGCCAGTGGTTTGGCAGTAAAAGTACTTTTACTAACCTTTTTATTTTCCTATCGTTTTAAGCTAGAGGACAGCATTTCCCATTCTCTCCTAAAATGTTATGAAATTAGCTGCACTAGAATACCCATTAGGAAGATAAACTTGGTTAAAAATTATTAGCTTTATTTTAGAACATAGAACATACAGTGCAGAAGGAGGCCATTCAGCCCATCAAGGTCTGCACTGACCCACTTAAGCCCTCACTTCACCCTATCCCTGTAACCCAATAACCCCGCCTTACCTTTTTGGTCACTAAGGGCAAGTTATCATGGCCAATCTACCTAACCTGCACGTTCTTGGACTGTGGGAAGAAACCGGAGCACCCGGAGGAAACCCACGCAGACACGGAGAGAACATGCAGACTCCACACAGACAGTGACCGAGCGGGGAATCGAACCTCGGACCCTGGCGCTGTGAAGCCACAGTGCTATCCACTTGTGCTACCTTGCTGCCCTGAACAATGTTCATTGTGTTAAGAGACCCTGAGCAAGTGCACGGTCAATTCAAGCCCCACTCATCCCGGAGTCACAACGCAAGTGAATTAACTAATAATAAAAATACCCAAAACCTTTGGCTGTTGGATGTCCAATAATTGCAGTCACCAGGTTTGTAATTTTGAACACAATCACTGTTTATTTGCAACAAGAACAAATAGGAAACATGCAGGAAATATAGATGTTTAACAGCAAACTCATACCTGACTCTCCCTTTAACTACCACACCCTCTACCTACACACACATGAGAGTGGGTAGAAAGGGGTAAAATAATGAGGACTATGATGAGACCTAGCTTCAGATGATGAGTTCTTTAGTGCACTTTCTTCCCAGTATGAGTGTGGATTAACGTCTCTGGTTTACAGCCTATAATGTATCTTCCTTGCAGTTAGCAGTTAAAAGGTATGGCAGAATCCCAGATGACCATAGTCTGCTTTCCTCTTTGAGGGGGAGAGTTGACTGGGGGTGATTTAACCTGAGCATCACTACAATTCAGGTGAGCGACAAGGTGGACCTGCATGAATAATCTCAACAGGTACGAGAATTGAACCCGCGCTGCTGGCCTTGCTCTGCATCACGAACCAGCTCTCTGGCGAAGTGAGCTAAACTGGCCCCCATGCAGTTAGTCTCCGCTTTTCCAGGAGAGGCCCCTGGATTCACATTGGCCTGTTCCGCAGAGGAAGTTTCAGATTCTGGGCTCTTCTTGCATCAGAGAGAGTCTGAGAGAGAGAGTTTGTGAGAATTAGCTGGCTTTTGTGGAGGAAACAGGGGCGGGAAAGAGAGGCTTTCTCCCTTAACTGCCAGAGTGAAACTGAAAGCTCTTTGGTATCTGTCCCTAATCAGTGGGAACAGATCCAATCACCACCTGTCATCCGCCATGCCCCCCCCCCACCCCACCCCATTTTAGGCCAATTCATTGGCCACCAGGCAAACTGAGTCATCACTGATCTCTTCTGCTCCTGCAGTCCTCTTGTGTATGAAAGGCAAAGGCCATGGCTTCCTTCTGCTTGAATTAAAATGGCAGGCTGCTGTTATAACCTGCCTGCTTACCACTGACTGGGGACTAATGACAATCCCACAATCCTTAGGGAGTACGAGCGGCTCCATGTCGACCCCCACGACACGTGAGGCAATTTTATGGACTCCTTGCCTGTCACGGCATTGCAGATCTGTGAGTGGACCCAGACGTAGACAGTCTTGTCAATGGTTCGGCACATAGTCCTGTATGGTGGGCAACATAGACAGCTCCCAGGCGAGTTACGGGCATTTTCCTCCAAGCTGTCAGAATTTAGCATGGAAGACGGTATCCTCTTGTGGGTGACGCATGTGGTCGTCCTGGAAAAAGGACAGTAGCTGATACTAAGAGACTTGCACAATGGGCATCCGGGTGTGACCAAAATGGAAATGTTGTCCCGGAGTTATGTCTGGTGGCCAGGCCTCGACACCGACATTGAGAAGGTGGCCCAAAACTGCTCCATTTGCCTGGAGCATCAGAAGCTTCCACCGGCCGTGCCACTACATCTGTGGGAATGGCCAGGGCGGCCTTGGGTGCGCTTGCATGTGGATTTCGCCGTCCCTTTTCAAGGATCCATGTTCTGTCATGAGAGTGTAACTTTAAGAAATGTTTGTCTGCTTCATGTTACTGCAGTGGTGTCAGAGTGTGGGTGAAGCTGGGCTGTCTGTCAGTTTTTAGTTTCACTTTGAAAAAAACTTGAGTGTTTCTGTGTTTCTTTGGTTTTGGTTTAGTGTTGGAGCTGCAGCCAGCCAAATAAAGTATAATGTTGTTCTCTCTGCCATGTAAAGACTATCTCTTGATCATTTGATGAATTCAGAGTGATAACTGTTCTCAGTAGTAAATCTAAACCTGATGTGCTTCTGTTAAAACATTTTTCTAATATCTTATGGATGTTAAAAGGAAAGCTTAAGGATTACTTAGCGTTGTATTCTTTGGGGGGTGTATTTGAATTGATGGTTGCTAAGATGTTCACTGTATGTTTTAAAAAGGTTATCTTGAGTTCATAGAATAACATTGTTTTGCTTTAAAAAATACTTTTCCATTTCTGCGTGTACCACACCTGTAGAGTGGGCCGTTGTGCTCCCCATACCACATTCTAGTAAAAGTCGTGAGTCAGGTGAACTCCATGATACACTTTGGGTTCTCTAAAACTGGCCCATAACAGTTCCTTCTATTAATTGATGCCAGTCTAAATGGCTAGAGGTGCATAAGATGGTAGGCACAACATCCTGCGCAACGATCAAAAGTTGCGGTTGTCTTTCAGTACGCATGGCTTCTCCGAGGTGCTCGTCATGGACAACGGCACGCCTTTCACAAGTGAGGAATTTGCGAGGTTCATGAAGATAAACGGCATACGCTATATCCGCACCGCTCCATACCACCCGGCTTCCAATGGGTTGGCGGAGCGCGCATTGCAGATAGTCGAACGGGGCCTAAAGAAGCAGTCTTCCGGGTCTATGGACACGAGACTGGCTTGCTTTTTTGTTTTTGTATAGGACCACTCCACATGCGGGTGACTGGGGTAGCTCCCGCGGAACTCCTAATGAGCCGGAGACTTCGCACCTGTCTTGGCATGGTTTTCCTGGATATTGGCGCAAAGTACGCTGCACTCAAGAAGGGCAAAGGACATGGCCTTTCTTGGCATCGGCCGATTCGACAGGTGCGCCTGGTGACCTGGTGTACATTCGAAATTTTGCTGGTGGTGCCCAGTGGGTCCCTGGCGTTATCTTTCGACGAATGGGCCCGATCTCTTACCAGGTGCAATCCCAGGGTCGTCTCCAGCGCAAGCATGTAGACCACGTTCTGTCCAGAAGGCTACCTCTTCCAAAGATTCCCTGCCCCTGGAGCTCACTTCTACAACCGCAGAGACCAGACACAGTGGAGGTTGTTCCTCACTATCTTCTTCTGGCGCCGCACTAAAAGCCTGCACAGGTCGTTGCAGAACCACGTGGAGATAGGGACGCCGAGATGACAGAGGCACAGGATGCCTCAGAACGGCATTCCTCGGTCCCAAGGGCCGTGGATGTACAACCATTACGCGTTCATCACCGAAGCGCCATTCTCTGTCTCATTACACGTCGCCCGATCCAGCGCCTCGTGCAAATGGTGTCCAGCCTGTGGCAAAACGAGTCCGACGCCCTCCTTCGCCAGGGTCTTCGGTGGATTCCATGGACTTTGGGGGGAGGGGTGCAGGGGTGTTATAACCTGCCTTCCCCAATGAGGAGTTCCTGCATAAATAAAGCTGGCCCTGTCTTTTTGGAAGTGCCACTTCGAGAAATTGGATTATTGATTTCACTTTTTCTAGACTTTATAGAAGCCTACATACTGGACTCTAAAATTCTATTCTAAATTTATTTGTAACACTTTTCAAAGTATATACGACCACCCCATAAGAAATTGACATGCATCATGAAGATATTTTTCTTTGTGGTACCATCACAGGATCTGTTTTTAGATGTGCACAACAAATTTTGACCACACAGAAAACTAATGTATCCTGGAAGCCTGGTTCAGACCATTTTGAAATATGTTTCCATGGGTTTCTTTCTGCATCTACCTTTTTTGACTGTTACAAATAATTTTCTGAAACACATTCCCTGAAGATATGTACCTTCATGTCAATTGACCTTAATTTCCATGAATATGTGGCCAAAAGTGTAAACATTTTCTTTACGGGTACCTCTCTGTGGCAGAGTCCACTTTCACATCTTTATCACTCTTCAAATCGATTTAGCCTTATAAAATCCCAACTGCAAAGACTTTTTCAGTACAAATCCATCTGTGTGACAAAACTAGTTTTTAAAAGAAATATTTTTATTCGCCTTTTTCACATTTTCTCCCAGATTTACACCCAACAATAAACAACAATCAGTAACGAATGCAATGTCAATCCTCATATCAGTAACAACGATCCCATCCTCCCACCAAACCCCCAAACATTAGCCCGCACGTTAACATAAACAAATGACAAAAAGGAATCAGGAATCACCCATGGTCACCATTAACACATACAGCCCCCCCTCTAATGTTCGATGTAATCCAATGAATAATGCCCATGAATTTTAGAACCCATCCATCCTTCCCCTCAGTTCAAATTTGACCAGGGCACAGGGTGGAGAGGTTGATCTCCACTCTAACAGGATCCGCTTTTGGGTGATCAACGAGGCGAAGGCTACAACATCTGCCTCCGCTCCCCAAATATGGCCTCCCAAGGGCCCGGGTCCAGTTTCACGTGCACCACTTCAGAGATTACCGTAAAAACCTCCTTCCAGTAATCCTCCAGTTTTGGACAGAACTAAAACAGATGAACATGGTTTGCAGGCACTCCCCGCAATGTTCACACACATCTTCTGCCCCCTCAAAGAGCCGACTCATCCTCGCCCTTGTAAGGTGTGCTCTATGTATCAACTTCAGCTGTATCAGCCCCAACCTCGCAGATGAGGTGGAGGCGTTCACCCTCCGGAGCACCTCACACCAGAACCCCTCCTCCATACCCTCTCCCAACTCTTCCTCCCACTTTGCCTTGATCCGTTCCAGCGGTGCCTTCTTCTCTTCCAAAATAGCCCCGTAAATTGCCGATAATACCCCTTTCTCCAGTCCTCTTGTCGTCAGCACCTCCTCCAGCAATGTGGAAGGCGGCTCTATTGGGAAGCTCTGTGTGGTGAATGTGATTCACACTATATATAATTGCCAATATCACTCCATGTATATATGTTCGTTATCTACCCATTGTAAGTGCAGTTGCACTATCCGACCACCAGGGGGATTCGCTCTGGGAGTACACGAGAGTTTGTACTGGGCTCCTCCCTTGGCTCCGCCCAGGACTCCTCCCCCTGGGACCGATGTATAAAGATCAGTGCCTTAGAGCCAGCCTGCCAGTTCACCTGAAGTTCAATGACGAATAGGCTGGCTCTATTGTAAGTATTAAAGCCTCTGTTCAGATCCAACTACACATGTTCGCTGAATTGATGGTTCCATCAATTTAATACACTTAAGAAGCTGCCGAAGTAAAGCATGGAATCCGCTCTAAAACCAGGACGTCTAGAACTCGATCTGCAGGGTGCAGAGGCGAAAGAAACCTGCTGCCACTGGCTGAAATGTTTTAAGGCCTACCTGGCCGAAATCAGCACCGCTGAAACTACGGAGGAACAAAAGCTCAGCCTACTGCACGCGAGGGTAAGCCACAGAATTTCTACACAACTAAATCCAGCCGGTTCCTACACCGCAGCGCTGGCGATTTTGGACAAAATGTATATTAGGACCATGAACGAGGTCTTTGCCCGCCATGTGTTCACGACTCGCTGACAACGGTCTACTGAAACTTTAGCTGAATTTGCACGCGAGTTGAACAATCTCTCAAATGACTGCAATTACCAGGCCGTAACCGCGGCCGAACATAGGGAGCTTGCTATACGGGATGTTTTTGTAGCGGGCCTTCGATCTAGCTATGTACGCCAGAGATTATTAGAAAATGGGGCTCGGGGCTTAGAGACTACCGTAGAGGTTGCTATCACAATGGAAGTTTCCTTCCGCAGCCTCAACTCATTTCCCGCGGACCCCGCTAACCCCGCATGGGCCCCCGACCTGAGGACCCCCCCAAGCCTGTGCCGCAAGGCCCCCCAGCTATCGCGCTGCCACAGCCGGTCGCCCTACTGTCCCAGTCAACTACTCAAGCTATTCAGCTGCTCCAGCTAATTACTCAGCTTCCCCAGCCAGCTACTCAGCTCGCCAAACCAGTTATTCAACTGCTCCAGCCTGCCACTATTCAGCTCCCCAAACCAGTTATTCAACTGCTCCAGCCTGCCACTTCTCTGGAAAAAGCCAGCACCTGCGGCAGCACTGCTCAGCCCGATCCGTGACCTGCTGCGGGAAGAAAGGCCACTATGCTAGAGTGTGCCTCGGCAGAAGGGCCCCAGCCCTCAACACCCCAACAGTCCAAAAACATCGCCCCCAGCACCAGCAGGCCGCGGGGCCCGAAACGCTGCAGCCTACGCTCAGGCTCCACCCCCTCCTGCCACGTGCGATCCATGGGGGCCGCCATCTTGGCAAACCTCCACCATGCGGCCGGCCACGTGTGATTCATGGGGGCCACCATTTTGGACGCCATCTTCATCACCACCCTCCACGTGCGATCCACGGGCCCTAGCTGCATCCCCAGACTCAAACAGCTCATCGGAGGAGTACGACCTCCCCGGGCACCCACCACGCGGCCCGCAACTCAACGCGGTCACCCTCGACCAATCTCACCCCAAGCATCTGAGAAATTCGATGACGGAGGTCCAGATCAATGGGTACAACACGTAGTGCCTCTTCGACTCCGGGAGCACAGAGGGCTTCATACACCCAGAGCTGGTAAGACGCTGTTCCCTCCCTATTTATCCCGTCAACCAAACTATCGCCCTCGCTTCGGGCTCCCATTCCACCCAAATCCAAGGCCGCACTACAGCAACGCTAACGATTCGAGGTGCTAGCTATTCCAAATTTAAACTATATGTCTTGCCCGACCTCTGCGTGCCACTCCTCTTCGGCTTGGATTTCCAATGTAACCTCAAGAGTCTCACCCTCAGCTTCGGCGGGCCCCTGCCCCCACTCACTATCTGCAGCCTCGCCACGCTGCGCATCGCCCCCCCCTCCTCTCTTCGCCAACCTCACCCCGGATTGCAAACCGGTAGCCACCCGCAGCAGGCGGTACAGCCTGCAGGATAGGGTATTTATCAGAACGGAGGTCCGAAGGCTGGTCAGTGAGGGGATCATAGAGGCCAGTAACAGTCCCTGGAGAGCTCAGGTGGTGGTCGTCAAGATCGGGGAAAAATTCCGCATGGTCGTCGATTATAGCCAGACCATCAATCGCTTTACGCTCCTAGCCGCGTATCCCCTCCCCAGAATTGCAGACATGGTAAACCAGATTGCCCAATATCGGGTATTTTCCACGGTGGATCTGAAGTCTGCATACCACCAGCTCCCAATCCGCCCGGAGGACCACCACTACACGCCGTTCGAGGCCGATGGCCGCCTCTTCCATTTCCTCCGGGTTCCCTTCGGCGTCACTAATGGGGTTTCGGTGTTCCAACGAGCAATGGACCGAATGGTAGACCAGTACGGGCTGCGGGCCACGTTTCTGTATCTAGATAATGTTACCATCTGCGGCCATGACCAGCAGGACCATGACGCCAACCTCCACCGTTTTCTCCAGACGGCCCAAAAATTAAACCTTACATATAACAAGGAGAAATGCGTGTTCCGCATAAACAGACTAGCCATCCTCGGCTACGTCGTGGAGAATGGAGTCCTGGGTCCAGACCCGGACCGCATGCTTAGAACTCCCCCTCCCCCATGGCCCCAAGGCCCTTAAACGGTGCTTGGGGCTCTTTTCGTACTACGCCCAGTGGGTCCCCCAAAATGTGGACAAAGCCCGTCCACTCTTCAAGGCCACACTATTTCCCCTGTCTGCTGAGGCGCGCCAGGCCTTCAGCTGCATCAGGGACGACATCGCAAAAGCAGCCATGCGGGCGGTGGATGAATCCACTCCCTTTCAGGTTGAGAGCAACGCCTCAGAGGTAGCGCTAGCAGCCATTTTAAACCAAGCAGGGCGGCCCGTTGCATTTTTCTCCCGTACCCTATCCGCCTCAGAACTCCGACACTCCTCAGTCGAGAAGGAAGCACAAGCCATCGTGGAGGCTATCCGACACTGGAGGCACTACCTCGCAGGTAGGAGGTTCACCCTCATTACCGACCAACGGTCGGTCACCTTCATGTTCGACAACTCGCAAAGGGGCAAAATTAAAAATGACAAAATTCTTAGGTGGAGGATTGAACTCTCCACCTACAATTACGATATCAAATATCGACCGGGGAAGCTCAACGAGCCCTCGGATGCCCTATCCCGCGGGACATGCGCCAGCGCGTAAACAACCGCCTAAAAGCCATCCACGATGACCTAAGCCATCCACGATGACCTCTGCCACCCAGGGGTCACCCGGCTCGCCCACTACATCAGAGCCCGAAACCTGCCTTTCTCCAACGAGGAGGTAAAAGCGGTCACCAGGGACTGCCCGATCTGTACGGAGCGCAAACCGCACTTCTATAGACCAGACAGGGCCCACCTGGTCAAGGCTTCTTGGCCCTTGGAACGCCTTGCGATCGATTTCAAAGAGCCACTCCCCTCCACTAACAAAAACATTTACATCCTTAACATTATTGACGAGTTCTCCCGATTCCCCTTCGACATCCCATGCCCCGATATGACCTTCCACACAGTCATTAGGGCCCTGCATAGTGTCTTCACCCTGTTCGGTTTCCCCAGCTACGTGCACAGCGACCGGGGTGCATCCTTTATGAGTGACGAGCTGTGTCAGTACCTGCTCGAGAAGGGCATCGCCTCGAGCAGGACTACCAGTTACAACCCCAGGGGGAACGGACAGGTGGAGAGGGAGAACGCGGCGGTCTGGAAGACCGTCCTACTGACCCTCAGGTCCAGGAAGCTCCAAGTTTCCCAATGGCAGGAAGTCCTCCCTGACGCGCTCCATGCAATTAGATCCCTCCTGTATACAGCTACCAACCAAACCCCCCACGAGCGGCTCTTCATTTTTTCCAGGGGCACTACCACAGGGGTCTCACTTCCGGCGTGGCTGAGGACGCCAGGCCCGATTCTCCTAAGGAAGCACGTCAGGGCGCACAAGACCGACCCCATTGTTGAAAAGATGCGCCTGCTTCATTCCAACCCACAGTACGCATTTGTTGAGTTCCCGGACGGTCGCCAGGACACAGTATCCCTCCGGGACCTGGCACCCGCTGGATCCAGCCCCCCATCTACCCCCACCGAGGAACTCCTTTCCCCGTTCCCTATGCGGCCGCCCCCTTGCGCCCCCGATTCTGCGAGCTCACCCCACCAGTCCCGAGCGCCAGCACCAGCCCTCCCCCCACGTCTCCAGTCTCCATTCGGCCAGAAGGTGTATGAGGCTCGGACAAGACTCGCCCCGGAGCCGGCAACCATACCCCAGACCTCGCGCCCGCCCAGCCACCGCAAGAGACTGCAACCCCGGTGCTCCGCAGATCAAAACGGACAATTCATCCACCGGACAGACTGACTCTTTGAGCCATCACCCCCGCCGGACTTGATTTTTTTAACAGGGGGTGAATGTGGTGAATGTGATTCACACTATATATAGTTGCCAATATCACTGCATGTATATATGTTCAGTATCTACCCATTGTAAGTGCAGTTGCACTATCTGACCACCAGGGGGAGTCGCTCTGGGAGTACGCAAGAGTTTGTACTGGGCTCCTCCCTTGGCTCTGCCCAGGACTCCTCCCCCTGGGACCGATGTATAAAGATCAGTGCCTTAGAGCCAGCCTGCCAGTTCACCTGAAGTTCAACGATGAAAAGGCTGGCTCTATTGTAAGTGTATTAAAGCCTCTGTTCAGATCCAACTACACGTGTTCGCTGAATTGATGGTTCCATCACTCTGTATCTTCTTTCTGGCAAAGTCTGCATGTATCTAAATATTTCCCCCTGCTCCAGCCCATATTTCGCTCCCAGCTCTTTCAATCCTGCAAACCAACCCCTAAGAAACAAATCTTTTAGTGTCCTAATTCCTTTCTCCTCCCATCTCCGAAAATTTCCACCCCACTTCACTGGCTCTAATCTACGGTTCCCCGAATCGACATTTCCTTTGATCCTGCCCCCATCCCAAAGTGCTGTCGAAACTGCCTCCAAATTCTCAACAAAGTTATTGCTACTGGACTTCCTGAATACCTCCCCTAGGCCGTTGGGAGCGGTGCTGTTGCTAGTGCCTTCAATCCTGACCCCCTACACAAATGTTCCTCCATTCTGACCCAATGGGAGTCAACCCCTCTGACCCAGCTCCCTACCACCTCCACATTCGCCGCCCAGTAATAATCAGTTTCGGAAGATCCAGACCCCATGCCTGCCTTCCTCTCTGTAGTAGCACCTTTCTAATTTTGGTCACCTTCCCTCCCCATATGAACAAAGTAATCATCCCTTCAATCTCTCTCAAAAATGCCTTTGGCAGGAAAATAGGCAGGCATTGGAAAATAAACAGGAATCACGGCAACATATTCATTTTAACCGCCTGTACCTGACCCGCCAGTGACAGAGGGAGACCATCCCACCTTGCCAGATCAGCTGTGACAAAACTAGTTGACCGTTAATCTGGTTCCTCAAAATAAACTCTAAGCTCTACAAATCTGATGTTTTTATTGGTAACTTTAGACAGTTTCTCTCCAATTCTTATCTCTTGGTGTCATTAGTACTTGTCCAACACTCGAGACATTAGGTTTGTTAGAGAGATACAATAATGTCATGACTGGGTAACTGTGATTTCAATGGACTTTTCAAAAATAATTGCTGTATCATTCTCTGTGGCAAAATATAATTTGTGCCTTTACTGGTTACTTTTAAAGGTTTACTTTACAGCATATCAATCATTGAAGCCCACATCAATTCTTATTAAATGTTTATTCCAACTATTTTGTATGGAATTATAACTCTCTTTAGTGACCCCAGTGTTGTCACTAGACCTATAAACAAGTGGGCTTTTGTATTCTTTAATCTTGCATTGATCCTTAGATGATGACCAATCTGTCCCACATACTGACTACATATTGACTATGGTCTGCTATTCCATGATTGAAGGTTTGTGTTGAATTCACATTCATCCTTGTGACCAAAATTATGTTTTTAGATTCATCATTAACTTTATTGAACCATAGAAAGGTTACAGCTCAGAAAGAGGCCATTTACGTCATGTCTGTAACGATAACCTTGTTATAATGGTGAAGTTTAAATGATTACTATGTATTCTAACCCACTTTAAGATTTGACATTCCAGTTGGTTTGTTTAATTTGTTTTATTTTAAGATATAAAATCTTGAAATGGAGTGGTGTAGTTACTTCAGATAATAACTGCATGCTCAAATTTCTGTAATTGTTAATGGTCTCTATGGAGATTGTATTCTTCCTCAGAATTCTGTCATGTCATTTCGAGGATCCTGACACATCGAATCGGGCATAAAACACCGGCTAATTGTCCCTTGGGTTTCATTTGCTCATTATTTTTGTTTCAGTTTTATCTTTAGTATCTGCTGAAGGTGCTTTCATTCTCACTTCTCTTTCGTGAAACCTCCCAGAATATTGACAGCAATCTGAAATCTTGCAATTGTTTCAGTCTGAATGAATTAACTGTTTCCCCAGGTATTCTTTCAAGGCAAAAGGTATCTGATCCTAGAATCTGTTTGAACTAATTACCTGTCCTTATGAGACACTATAATAGTACCAATGCAGGGAGTCCCCAAATTTATCATTTTTTTTCAATACGATCTGTTGAATCCGTAATATTCTTCCATGAAATGTTAGATGGATTGGCCAAAATTGCCCCTCAGTGTCCAGGAATGTGCAGGTTGGTGCGGTTGCGGGGATAGAGTAGGAGAATGGTAGGGTGATCTTTCATAGGGTCGGTTGTTGCTCGTTATGCTTTCCTTAATTTGCTCTGTTTTAATTACCTTTGCTCAAGACTCGCCAAGTATCTTTCTGATACCACCACAAGGTTCAAAACCGAATACTGATCAATGACTCGATACACCAGTTAGTAAGTTTGAAATCAATGCACATTTATTTACACACAGTCAATTATTACTCATGCACAAACTCTACTCGCTAAACTACAACTACTACTAAAAGCCTATACTTAGCTTCGGGGGGCCCCACTCAGTCAGAGGAACAATGGCCGTTGTCCGGTTCTGATACTGCTGGCTTTGAACTGGTATAGAATAGTAGCTAGGAGCGCCTATCTCGTAGCGTGCATTGACCTTAGACTTACTTGGCTGGTGCTTGGCGGGCCTCTCATCACTGAGAGCCAAAGGCCAAGGTGAAGGTGAAGAAGAAGAATAAGGGTAAGAGAGCGAACTGACCTTGGGGACTCTTCTTTATAGTCCAAAGGGTTTCGCGCCCTTCTGGGCGGACCCTGGACTTGGTCCCAATTAATTGGACCATGTCCCAATTATTTGTATCGATTCTCTCCAATAATAGGGTCGTTCCCCGATCGCTGGGCCTAGGTAACCGTTGGCCTGCCTTTGTTTTAGTCTCCACTGGCGCCGGGGAGTCTGCCCTGGTACCGATTGTTTAAATGTTTCTTTTTGTCCCCGGAGATAGCTTATTACTATGCTAATGGCTTGTAGTTTCAGTTCTGTCTGGGCTCTGCAAGTTCCAATCCACAGGAAACCTTGTACCTGCTTCTTTTTCTAGTGCTGTCTATCTTTCCCTGCACTCTTTGCGAGTATCCATTTTGGAATCGGGATGTGGCCACCCCAGGTGGCTACACGGTGCAGGCTCAGTGGGCCAAATGGTTGCCTTCTGCACTGCAGGGATTCCATGTGCAGGGTGGCACGGTAGCACTGTTTCTTCACAGCGCCAGGAGCCCGGGTTCAATTCCCGGCTTGTGGCACTGTCGTGCAGTGTCTGCACGTTCTCCCCGTCTCTGTGTGGGTTTCCTCTCGGTGCTCCAGTTTCCACCCAAAAGTGAATTGGACATTCTGAATTCTCTCTGAATGTACCCAAACATGTGCCGGAATGCGGCGACTAGGAGATTTTCACAGTAACTTCATTGCAGATTTAATGTAAGCCTATGTGTGACATTAATAAAAAAATGTTCTCAGGGATGATGATAGAAATTGACTTTTCAAGTCAGCTATAACCATGAGAGTAAGGGAAGATGATAGAGGTAAAGGGGTTAAATGAGAACACATTAAGAATAATTAACTATAATCATATCAAGCAACTGGGAATCCACTAAGGATTAATCCAGATCATACACTTTAATTTCATATCTGCAAGTTGCAAGGTCAGTGACGTCAACTAGGTAAAAGGCACCATTGTATTATGCTATCCTAAGAACGGGTATATATAACAGCCAATCTAGGGTGATAATGTCTTAACGAAAACTGTGTTTTTCTAATTAATGTTAGATAGAGGTGTGGATAATTTGGAAAACTGGCAAGCGATGGTATGGGAACTTTGCACCAAATATTTAAATACATATCTCTTAAATTGCTGGACAGACATTTTGCCCAAATTGAGTAAATTATAAATTAGTTAAAATCAATCAGAAGTAAAAATTATTATAAAGATAATAATCTCCTTAAGAATCACTTACCGGGATGGAAAAACTCATCCAGGGATCACCCCATCTATATTTCTGAAACCTATTTCCTTTGCTGCTTGCTTTTGCTAATCACCATTTTTCTTTTGTTTAAATTACTTAGTTATTTTATCCTGTGTATTATGATTTGAAGAATTACTATGATCCGTAATTGAATGAAAACTCAACTACTGTATTCGCTAAAGACAATTATTCTGACGAGCTTGCTGCAGGGCTAGTTCTAAATTTTGTATTGAAAATAAGTTTACCAGTGGCACAGCTGACAAATAAAATACTTTTCCAAAAAGCACAGACTTGACCTCTGTTATTTGGGAACTGAGAAGGGATAATGGATATCCAGGGTTCCGAAAAGACAGAGATCCATCAGATGACCATTGTTTTTTTGAAATTCTGACCACACCTCATAGGAACTTAATAAACCATCTTTCTTGTAGATTTCATCCAAGAACTCCAATTGAGGGGCTGAACCTTCATAGCGATCCAACTAATGGGTATTTGTCTCAAAATGCTTTACTTCTGATTGTTCTCCTTAGAACCGTCATGAACGTCAAATGGTCAAAAGAAATAATTACACTTTGCATGCAGAAGGAGCGCACAGATCTCAGTCAGTGCAGTGTGCAATCAGCATGTACCTCACATCACTTGCCCTTGCTTTGTGTGTATCGCTCGTCATACCGGTAAGGTGAAAAATCTATGTGGATGGCAAACGTGTGGCAACCCTGTGCATGGGTCAACTAAAATGTCTTGTGGGCTGCACTCAGAACTCAAATGGGCCACATGTGGACCCCCCCGCTACAGGTTGCCCACAACTTGTCTTTAGACTATAGGAGCTAATAGTGGCTGCAACTGTCACTCCTTGGTCAAAATGGAGATTAAATGACTTTCTTTCAAGTGCACCTCCATAACCATCCAATTGAATTACTTGAATATGATTCATGGTTTAACGCACTGGTGCCAAGTTGTGGTCTGGCTTGTTGTTTGACCTATGATTGGTCAGAACCAAATGAGAAATTAGCCACATTTATTTTGCATTCAATTTTTAAAAAAAGATACTGTCATCGCGTCAAATTCACGCTGAATGTGAACACAAAAGTTTAAGGACATTGTCGTAATACCAACTACCAGCAACTTAAAACTGGTTTTTAATATTTAACACAAGCATCATTATGATGTCATTGTAGTAACTGTTTCTTTTCTCTAAACTTTGTTATAACTGTAACATTATATTATGCAGTCTCTCCTTCCTTCCCTATGTACGGTATGCATTGTTTGTACAGCATGCAAGAAGCAATACTTTTCACTGTATACTAATACATGTGACAATAATAAATCAAATCAAAACTGGTCTGGC
The DNA here is from genome assembly GCF_902713615.1 of Scyliorhinus canicula. Taxonomy (NCBI): domain Eukaryota; kingdom Metazoa; phylum Chordata; class Chondrichthyes; order Carcharhiniformes; family Scyliorhinidae; genus Scyliorhinus; species Scyliorhinus canicula. The sequence continues at coordinate 55,177,784 of NC_052165.1, read as the reverse complement.
ATATCTGAACTGGAGTTTTAGTGGATTATTGGTGTAGCATTTTGTAATGTTAGTATGATTGTCCAGTGTGTGATATATTTTTAAATTTCACCCCAGAGGGCAATCTTGGCACTCACCAGACATGCTAAAGTAGAAATATTTATTTTAATAGTAACAGAAGTGATTAAATTTTGTCTTTATCAACACAAGACTATACAAGAAATCTAATTAAATAATAATACTTTGAAAGATTTACATTCTAAATTGCTTCCAGAAACTAAGGTTTACAGCATGGAAAAAAGCCACTTGGCTCATTGCTCTTACTGTACATGATTGTATTCTGCAGCCCTTCTAATTTGTTGGAAATGTAGTGCATTATTTCATATCCGTGTCTACTTTTCCCATATTTTGCAGATTGAGAACCTGCAGGAACAATTGAGGGATAAAGAGAAACAAATGACGAGTTTGAAAGAACGTGTAAAATCACTGCAGGCAGACACCAACAATACAGATACTGCCCTTACTACCTTGGAGGAGGCTCTAGCAGAGAAGGTGAGTTGTTGGTGGGTTTGGTTCAGATGAAAGTTTACAGTAACTAGAACAAGCCCTTAATATAATGCAACACCATGTTTGATATGTCATAAACATTTGGATAGCAACACCTACTATATTTCGACTGTAAATTGCAGTTAATTATTTCCAGAGCCAGCGTTAACAAGGTTGCCAAAAACAAGTGTCTGACATAGATTATTCAGATTGAGAGTTTCCATTTTAAAATATTTCTTCACAAGAAGCTGGAAAGTAAAGAGGGAGTTATGGAATAAGAGATGAAGAGTCATCCCACATTGTTGCTTGCAGGAGTATTCTTGGCAGAGCTTTAAGTTGAGAATCTGTAAAAGGACATTGCAAGAGCTATTGCAGGAATAAAGGAGAGGAGTGCGGTTATTTTCCAGTTTGTGCTCTTGCAAATGATATGTACTTTCTGTACCTATTAATCATACTACCTTTGCCATGCTTTTATAAATGGAAAATCCATTCATCAACCTGTCACAATATAATGTAAAAAACATACATTAACGTATAATAATGGAAAAACCGTATATCAATTATCCCACCATGGCTTGTTAATGAAATAATTGAACACAAATTTCGATTCAGTTTTTTCCTCTATAGCATGATTAAGTTTATTAATTGGTTTATCTTTGTGTATTATGACTTTTCTCCTTGGTTTTGGCAGTTTCTCATTTCCACTGCGCCACCGTGCCTTTTTTCAGCCTGAACCAATATCTGTGTTAGGTTTTAGAGTTCATTCTTTTTGTAGCAGTGGTAATTGAAGGGGATTAGAAGAAGGAAGAATTTAGTTAAAAGGGACCAGTTGTTCTTAAATACATGTTTCTCCACTATTGCTGAAACAGTTTATACAAATCCCTCAGCAAAACTGTGAATTACAACTTCACTATCCATCCCAATCAGATTCTAAACATCAATCTTTCATTTGGAGATCCTACCCGCATTCCCAAAATCTGTACTTCCACCTGCTTCGCCAATCAAATCACCAATCTTATTTTGGAAATGGTGCTTTTATGGAAATATAGAAAACAGGAGCAGGAGTTGACCATTCAGACCTTCAGAGGTTGTGAAGCCACACAGTATGATCATGGCTGATCCTCTATCAATACCATACTCTTGTACCCCATACCGCTTTAAGAGACTAGAAATCCATTTATTTCCTCCTTAAATCTATTCAGTGACCTGGCCTCCATAGTGTTCTGTGGTAGAGAATTCCATAGGTTCACCCTCTGGAGTCGAGATATTTTTTCTCATATCAGTCCTCAATGGTCAACCCCGTATCCTGAGGCCCTGACCCCTTGTTCTAGACCATTGCCCCACCCCCACGACACCTATCCTCACTAATCTTTTTTTTTGTTGCATACTTATAAAGGCTTTTCCACATATGCTTTTATGTTACTTGCAAGTTTACTCTCATACCCACTCCCAATCCTCAGTCTGGCTACTTTTTCTAGCAACTTGTATGACTTTTCTCTATGGATCTAATACGATCCTTAATTCTTTTGTATAGCATGGTTTGGGCCTTGTTTCTGGTTGTGTTTTTGCACCTGAAAGAATGTATAGCTGTTGCAAGGCTTATATTCATGTCTTAAATGTTAGCCATTGCCTAGTCACCACCATGCCCTTTAATGAAATTCCCCAATGTATCTAAGTCAACTTCCACCTCATTCCTTTGTAGTGTTGTTTAGATTTAAGAGCCTAGTTTTAGATCGGACTTCTTCACTTTCCATCCTAATGAAGAATTCTATCACATTATGGTCACTATGTCTTGATGGACCTCACACAGGTTATTAATTAATTACATCATACCAAATTTAAGATAGCATGTCCCCTGGTTGATTCCTCAGCATACAGGTCTAAAAAACCCATTTGTACACAATCCAGGAATTTATCTGCCATAGCATATTTGTCCGATCTGCCTACACTATGTAGATTAAAGTAGCACCCTGTTATTTGCATCTCGGTGCCCATTTGAGATTTTCAATTTTTCCACAAAATCTGCTTCACACGAGTAAAACGTTATAGGTATCATTACATAATTGGGAACCAATAAAATTGGATGATAAAAAACATGTTCCTTCCACTTATAGATGACCTGTTTGCACCCCAATATGGTACAGGCAATGTTATAGACCTCTGTCTCACCCTTAGTTACAAAACAAATGACAGAAGAAGAAAACATACCCCAAGAACCCCAGTGTTAAGGGGAATCGACTAACCCTAACAGTGCAATTTAAATTTTATCCAGTACCAGATCTGGACAGGCAGCCACCCGACAAGTTCAAGATAGCAAAACGGCAAGGCAAAAAGAGAAGACTGGGCACAACCAAATCTTAATACTCAACCTATTGTTGCCCATAGAAGTAGTAAAATAAGGGAACAAAAGCAAGAGTCCTAACTCCTATATCTCAGGAAAAAACAGATAACCAACAGCAGTAGGACAACAGGATATCATGGAGCTTAGAACCAAAAAGAGTTTTGACTGGTCCCGATTGTTAAACAGGGAGGGGGGATGCGGATGCGTCAGAGCGACTTCCAAACTGGGGAGTGCCCACCTGGCCTGGAGAAGAAGGTGCAGCCATATAAAAACTGATTATGGGAGACTTTCTCAAAAGTAGCGAGGACAACTAATCTTACCACTCACACCCTCCAACCCTGCCCCACTGCTCATTCTCTCTCTTCCTTCCCCCTCCAGAAACTGCACAAATGCAGCAGTCAAAATTCAACTCAACATGATAAAATCTTATTAAATCCGAATAACCAACAGTGCAGGACATTACACCCTATATATTTACTACCCTGCAAACAGATAAATTGACAACATTAACGTGATTATCAGGGAGTAAAGCCCAAGATAACAGCTCAGGCACGAGGCAATCATCAGGATAAAGACCACTCCATTGCTGCACAAAGAAAGTAGACATCTAGGATAAAGCAGCCTCAGAAACAGAGAGAACTCCAGGGTTTCCTAAGGATAATATAATATAATCTTTATTGTCACAAGTAGGCTGACATTATTAACACTGCAATGAAGTGACTGTGAAAAGCCCCTAGTCGCCACATTCCGGCACCTGTTCAGGTATACTGAGGGAGAATTCAGAATGTCCAAAGTACCTAATAGCACGTCTTTCAGGACTTGTGGGAGGAAACTGGAGTACCCGGAGGAAACCCACGCAGAAACGGGAAGAACGTGCAGACGCCGAACAGACAGTGACCCAAGCAGGAATCGAACCTGGGACCCTGGTGCTGTGAAGCCATAGTGTGGTACCGTGCTGCCCTAGCAGGATTCCAACTGTTGGAACACGAACCTCATTACTCCCAACAAGCCCCAGGTCTCTGAGACCAGATTAAATGTGCTCCATCAAATTTGAGCGGCCCAACCTCCAGATCAAGATTCCTGAAACATGGCAACCAATTCTAAAACTGGGTCGGGAATCTCTCCACCACCTCGTCGGAGAAACCAGGCTCTCCACTGGTTCCCCTTTGTCTTCATCAAAACTTCCCAGGATGGACAACAGGAACTAACCGTGCAGGGGCAGGCTTCCACCAGAGACAGTGTGCACTTTGCTACAAGAACCTACTCATGCGTTGCCACTGCCTCCATAAAGAAGTTTTGCAATTTGAGATTGTGCTTCAACATCTTGCACCACAGAGCAAAAACCATCAGATGGATCACCTTCAACACAAGCAGCCATCATTCATCAGTGTGCACCACATCATCAGGGTGGGAAACCGCTCAAAGGCAGCTGCGACAAAGACAAGACCTCATCTGAAATCACTCTGCTGCCACAAGTCATAACTTTTCCTGGTTTGCTTAGTTGGGCAAGCACAGCAAGTTTGTGCCTTTACATGGATTTAATGCTGAGGTTATCAAAGAGTTATCAATGAGGCTCTGGTGTAACCTAACTTGTGGAATAGCAGGACATATTGGACAGAAACCTGTAGATTCTGCCTTGAGTAAAGCATGTTCTGACTCCAAATGTTGCTGTACAATTCATTCTAATAATGGCGAGCATGGTTAGCCTATTAATTTCAATACAAAATTTGTGTCAAAATTGAAACCTAACTCTAACATTAAGTTTTTTGTGAGGTTCAAATGTTAAACTTAATAGCGGAGAATAAATCTCCTGCACATGTGTGTAAAGAAATTGTAAACAGATCCTTTATAAAGGCAGCTGAGGTTTTGAGCATTTAACAGGAAAACATTCCCCAATGTTTTTAACGTCTCCAACTCTGTGGATACTCTATATTTTCTTGAGGCTAGAATGCAAGAGAAAATCTGTAAATGTATTCAGTTAAGGATTGACCAGAACTTTCTTTCCACAAATCTTTCTGAAGATTGCTTTATTGATATTCTTCCAAGTTAGATGAATTTTGGGATCTTGCCAGATAAAAAGTAGGAAGATTCTCCTTGCCCATTTGGATCTTGAACAAATGTTGTGTTTTAACATTTAAATATCATTTGCAAGATTATGAAATGGCTTCAGACGTGTCTTAATTTGGTTTCAATGTAGAGCTGCATTTGGCGATATTGTATAAAATGTGCACTGAATTTCTGGTGCCTGCAGAGATGAACATTGACTGTCACATTAAATATATAGAATTGAGTGTTCTGCTTTCTCCCTCTGTCTCAGCATGGTCAATTACTGGCAGTCCAGCAGGAAGAAAGAGTTTGAAGGGGAGCTCCCCTTTCAAGTGGGACTGCAGGCAGGAATATCATGTGGCAGAGAGGAAAATGCTGTGAGCAAGAAGTTGGTAATGGCTACAGGTTTAAAGGCCCCCTGCTCTCCAAATGTCAGTGTTTTTATTGAAGGCTCAAATCAGTTTTAAAGTTGCAGACACTGCCACCTTCAGCAGCAGAATCTGCTGCTACATTCAACCACGGTCCTTCTGGCATGTCTTTTCTTTTGCTCCTAACTGCCAAAAAGCAATCTGACCATTTCATTGCCGAAGCCCAGAAAATGCAGTGCGCAATGAAAAATTTCAGTTGACTGAACAGCAGTGTTATAACCAGGCTGGGAAGAATACGCTGCTTTTTTTTACAAATTCCGAGTACTCAATTTTTCTTTCCAATTAAGGGGCAATTTAACATGGCCAGTCCATCTACCCTGCACATCTTTGGGTTGTGACGATGAGACCCACGCAGACATGGGGAGAATGTGTAAACTCCACACAGGCAGTGACCCAGGGCCAGAATTGAACCTGGGTCCTTGGCACCACGAGGAAGCAGTGCTAGTACCAGCCTGCCCGGACAGGCGCCGGAATGTGGCGACTAGGGGCTTTTCACAGTAACTTCATTGAAGCCTACTCGTGACAATAAGTGATTTTCATTTCATTTCATTCATACAAGTGCTCATGCAGGCAAAGGACAAACAAATAGAGCCTCTGCACAGATAAGCCATTGAAGAAAAAAACGTCATAAAAAAGGATATATTTTGCAGGGTCGATCTGGTACTCCCTCATGTGAAGACAGGTCGCTAGCCCCAGTAGGTGTCTGGAGGTTCTCACGACCGTAACTTTGGCATGGAGGAAAATAGAGCCGGATCAATCCACCTTATCTTAGCCTATCGGGTTTCCAAATACAAACATGTTTCATTGCGATGAGGTTCCTCGCAGGATATTGGCAGTGACACCATATTTCAGGCAAGGCTTTTCCTCTTCACAGTACATTTCCCAACTGAGTTTATAAAACAAATTCAGAATTTGAAGTGCAACTCCTGTCAGGTCATTTCTAGTAAATTACTCAGACCTTTGCCTTTGACATAATTTTTTTCCATTAAATGAAGTAATTGCAGTTCAAGTAAGCAAGTAGCTCTCCCGCTCAAGGTCCATGCTGGTCAGTTAGCTGAAGTCATGTGATTTCTTCGGAAAGGCATGCTTGTTGACAGTCCAAGGTGAACTTATTACTTTTTTTATTATAGTATAATAATAATCTTTTATTGTCACAAGTATGAAGTTACTGTGAAAGGCCCCGAAATAAAAATTGAGGTTAGCTTTCAAGTGTCCAAATAATGCAATGTCCATCTAAATTTTTAAAATATGTAGTTCTTGCATATATGATTCCAATAATAGTTTGTTAATTCTTTTCAAAATGATGGTCAAGCTGCTGATTTCCGTGCCTGCTTGCCTTCCATATATTTGGAGACTAATGGGATGTTGTATTGCCACCCCAATGTCATCATGCCCTATTTTACTTTTGCTAAGGTGGCTGGCCTGTCTAATTTTGTGACGGTTAATTTGGGCTTAAAGAGCTACGTTAGGACAATAAGGTTGCCCAAACCTGACTTGTATTCCCTTGAGTTTTGACGGCAGACAGGTGATCGAATCAAGTTCTTTAAAATGATTGAAGGCTTCAATAGCAAAGACACAAAGCAACCACTTCTTCTGGTAGGTGAAACCAGAATAAGGCGGGTATGATCTCAAAATTAGAACTAAGCCATTTAGGAGTGAAAACAGGCAGCAGTGATCCACACAAAGGATCATGGAAATTTGCAACTCTATTCCCCAAAAGGGATTGGGCGGGATTCTCCGTTTCAGAAACTATGAGTAATTCAATAACCGTTAATGGGCTAGCACTGGCGCCACATGGAACATGAGGAATTCCTATGAGAAACAGTGTTGGATTCGCAAGGGTTGGCATTGACTCTGGAGAGGCTGATGAGCTGCAGCCGCTCCCCACACATCCCAGCTAACAAGTTGGCAGCACGGAGAGCGGCACCCAGCTCGCGGATGCAGAGCTGCACTGGGAGTGCTGCTTTGGCTGAGTGAAAGTACATTTTGGTCTGCACTGCGAGTGCTGCTTTGGCTGAGTGAGAGTGTATTTTGGAGTTGGGTGAAAACAGGGAGTTCGGGTGGTGAGTTATAAAGGGGTAAGTAGTAATTAAACTTGCTTTCAGGGTAGTAAAATTAGGGGCGCGATTCTCCGCTCCGACGCCGGGTGGGAGAATCGCAGGAGGGCCGCTCTGGCACTCCCACCCCCCCAAAAATGGCGTGTCGCGTTTTGGGACACGCCGCTCGGAGAATCACGGGCCGCCGTTTTTCACAGTGGCCCGCGATTCTCCGACCCGGATGGGCCGAGTGGCCTGCCATTCCCGACCGGTTCACGCCGGCGGCAACCACACCTGGTCGCTGGGTAAGTATGCCCCGAGCCTGGGCACTCTGTGCAGCTGGTGGTTGAGGCCCAGGACATGACTGTCTTGTCACAGGCAGCCATGTACCAGGGCCACCATTTCAACGACGCTCCAGAGCGTTGCCCAGCCACAGCCGATTATGGCTGAGAGCATCAGCGGCATTGCCTGGCGCTGGCTGACCTAAGCCTGGCACTGAGGGAGGTGACACAGTCACTGGGTGATGCGAGACAGTCCCTTCGACGGTAGGGTGGGGGTTGGGGTGCGGAGTGGAGGCTGTGGTGTGGGTCGTGGGGGCACCCATACGGCCGTTGTCACCCTGCGCAACCATGGGCCACGATGGGCGGCCTGTGGGGTGCGCAGCAAGATGGCTGCCTTGCATCGGGGCGGGGGGTGTCAACCTGCCCCCGCAGCCCATTGTCTCTCTTCTCCTCCCCCCCCCCCCCCCCCCCCCCCCCCCCCAATTCCAACAACGATTTTGGCCTTCCAGTCGATTCTCCGCCCAATCGTCTTTCCCGATTTTGGTGTCGGCCGACGGAGGATCCTGCCCATTTTGTCATGATTGGGAGATATTAGGAATTTCAGTCCAGGAATGGGGTTCATGTGAAGCAGGTGATTTAGGGGGTTGAAACCAAATGAGGAAAAAAAAACAAATGCTCGGAGCAATGTCAAAGGGTTACGCCCACATCTGGTTCTATTCAAACTTAAGTTTAAGGATGAGATCCTTGATACTTGAGATCCATTGGTCTTTTGGAACATTCCTGCATGATCAGCCATTATCCTGTTAACGGAGTCCGATAACCTAATGGTCTGTAAATGGAAGTAACTTGTACATGAATGGCATAGCTCTAGCCTTTTGTGTAAATGGGAGAGGGCTGTCAGCCAATATAACGAGAATAGATTCAGGTTTGTGTGGTGGTATGGATATGAGCACTGCCATTGGTGCAGAGCACTGGATTCCTATTGGCTCTGGCTGGTCATGTGCCTCTCGTCCGATTGGTTGGGACTAGTCATGTGACTGCTCTCCAATTGGTCGAGAGGCAAGTACGCCCCGCCTCCCAGGCGGGGTATAAGTACCCAGAGTTCCCGGCGGTTGGCCATTCTCTGTAGTCGACCACCGGGCTAACAACTAGCTGATTAAAGCCACAGTTCGGATCCTAAATGTGTCTTGAGTCGAATTGATGGTACATCAGTTTGACCACCTCAGGGGAAAATCTTTGTTTGAGGAGCTGGGCGGAGCTTAGAGAGGGAGAGAATCAATTTGGAACAGATAAGAAGGATGAGTAGGCATGAGACAGGCAGGGCCGGCTCAAGGCACCGGCAACTCGGGCAGTCGCCCGGGGCGCCATGTGCTAGGGGGCGCCAGACTCGGGTCCCGCGCATGCGCAGTTGGGCCGGCGCCAACCAGCGCATGCGCGGTGGCCGCCCTCCCCCAGGGCGCCGCCCTCCACCAGGGCGCCCCCCCCCCCCGGTCCGCCCCCCGGCTCGGTCCGCCCCCCTCCGCCCCACCCCCCTCAGACCCCCGCCCCCCCCCTCGGGTCCCCGCCCCCCCTCGGGTCCGCCCCCCCCCCCCCCCCGGGCCCGCCCCCCCCCCCTCGGGTCCGCCCCCCCCCCCTCGGGTCCGCCCCCCCTCGGGTCCGCCCCCCCCCTCGGCTTCCCGCCTCGGCCCCCACCCCCCTCGGCCCCGCCCCCCTCGGCCCCAGGGCGCCGGAAGTTCAGCTTGCCCGGGGCGCCAGCAACCCTAGGGCCGGTGCTGGAGACAGGTCATGAAATCTGCACGAAAAGGAGGCTATAGAGATCACCCTGAGAGGTCATGAAGTAAGCTGTTCCAAATTACAGACTTTCGAAAACGGGTTCTAAAGGAAATTGATTTACAGCAGAGAATAGCTCATAAATCCAGAATCATCTTTGCCTGTCTATGTAAGTAGAAAGAAAGCCATGTGTTATGAATGATGTTTGAACAAATGGTTGTGTTAATGTAATCTGTTAGTGTTAGAACTGTGAAGTAAAAGTTTAAATATTGTTTCTTTTGTTTCAACAAAGTTCTGTTTATAAAATAACCACGCTCTATTTCTTGTATTATCACTCTTGGAACGAATCGATCTTTTCTGCACCGTCTTAAACGTTACGTGTCTGGTTCAGTATCTTAGCCATGTTTGAGGGCTGACCAGGCATCCGTAACAATTGGATGCTGGATGAATTGTAATTTCAAGATGCAGGTCAAGATTTTTGTTAGATACATGATGAAGGAATATAAAGAAAAAAACACTGTAAATGAAGTTGATTTGCAGATCGGCTATGATCTGTTTGAATGCCTGTCCTCTGTTCCTAAGTTCCTGATCGCAATTTTTGATTACAGTCTGAGGTTTTGTGGACACACAAAATTATATCACCTGTGGACAGTGAGATATTAACATTATGTCTCATTGATCACTGTGAGTAGACCCAATTTATTTTTTTCTCTCACTAATCCTTGATTAATTACATTAACTTGTTGCAGGAGAGAATAATTGAGCGGCTTAAGGACCAGAGAGAAAGAAATGAAAGAGAAAAGCTAGAAGAAATTGATGCTTTAAAGAAAGAGTTAAAAGAAGTTAAGGAACGTGTTTGTGGTCTCCAAGGAGATGTCTCAGAAAAGGAGGTGAGTAATAAATGGTGTTGTTGTGATGTGTAGAGTAAGGAAGTTTATCAAACATCAATGGTTCTTGTTTAAGTGTGTTCCATAGAAAATAATTGATACAATGGAATGACCTTATTAACGAATTTTGCTAACTCATAAGGGTTATACCAACAAAACTGGAATCCTATGTTAACAGTTTTCTCAAATTCAAGGCGAATCACGACAATTAATACAGATGTCCGTTATTTCTAATATCTATAATCACAATGTTCTGTTAGAATGTTTGTCATTGACTGGAGAATTATTGGGAAATGCTAGGGTCAATGGGGTGACCATTGATATGGGTAGTAAAATGATTTGAAGTGCATTTTTCGAGTAGATATGAATCAGAAAATTCGGAGCAGAAATGGCAAGGAGAGTGGAGTTAAAAATTGAGGAATTTAATGAAAATCTGAAACAGGATGGAAATGCCCCTGTGTAAGCTATTGTCAGGAAACTGAGGTAGTTTTGAGTAATCTATATTTGATTTTGTGGGCATTAAAAGTAAGCTTTAAGTAAGTTTAATTTTGTGTTTTTATGTAAGATAGGGTAAAAACGGAGTTAGCTTCTTGTTAAACAAAGTTGCTTGCATGCTTTTCAATCAGCTTTGCCTGCATTATAAGAGAGTTTGCAATGTAAAAGCAATTATAGAGGTGAAGAAATTAAGCTGTTGCTTAGGAACCAGGGGTCCACACTTGTGGTTCACCTGTAACCAGGTATCTGAGAAGAATGCAACACTCACAACAGAAACTGCCAGCAGAGGCAGGGCAATGGAGTAAGGTGCAGAAAACAATCCCAGAACTTTGGAACAGATAGTTCTAAAGCCAGGGAATGAAAGAGAAGTCCCAGGAAGATTGAAGTCGAAGGGACAATGAACAAGGGAATCTGAACAAGGTACTGTTCGCTATAGTTAAGAAAGGGACAGAGAGAGGCTCTTAGTTAAAGGCAGAACTAAAAGATGCAGATCTGCAGAAGTCATCTAGCACAAAACCAGATATCTGAAGGAATCGTAACATTGGTGACCCCTTAATACAGCCTGTGAAACAGTGGCATTCTTTTGGCATGGCTGTGTACCTGAGAGATTGTGTTTCACTGTCCGTGGCAACCCAAGGCAGAGGAATATTTTTTTTTTAAAAATAATTTTTATTGAGAAATTTTGATTTTATACAACAATAACGCACCTTAGTAAAATACCGAAAATAACAATAATATTAACAATCATATACATTCGCCCCATCCCCATGAACAACCCAGCATTTTAACAACAACGCAAATTAACACACTATAAAGTTACAGAATAAACACTACAATAATGCACCCCCCCCCCCCCCCCCCCCCCCCCCCCCCCCCCCCCCCCCCGGGTTGCTGCTGCTATTGACCCAGTTACCTATCTCTGAGCCAGGAAGTCCAGAAAAGGTTGCCATCGTTTATAGAACCCTTGTATTGATCCTCTCAGGGCAAATTTGACCTTTTCCAATTTTATAAATCCCGCCATGTCACTGATCCAGGTCTCCACGCTTGGGGGCCTTGCATCCTTCCATTGTAACAGAATCCTTCGACGGGCTACTAGGGACGCAAAGGCCAGGACACCGGCCTCTTTCGCCTCCTGCACTTCCGGCTCCACCCCAACCCCAAAAATCGCGAGTCCCCACCCTGGTAAGGCAGAGGAATATTGAAAGTAGATATTGAAATCCTGGAAGTGGATCCTTGGTGAAGACATCCGAGAGAAAGCATTGTGTGGGGAGACAATTCCAAGCATGTTTCTTCGAGAGTGGAGTTTGGAAACACTCATGGAATTACGAGTTCAGTGAGACCAGGTGGCTCACTGTGGAAAATCACTTTGGGGAAATTTGATGAGAAATCCACAGGAGTTATATTGGGTGGCATCTTCCACTTGGTTTCAGAGTTGGTTTGGCTGACCACATTCTGCCTATTGGTTTAAATGGACTGTGTGCTTGCAGAGATCACAATATAATATATTTTGTGACTTGTCTAATCCTTATAAATCTGGATATACATGTAACGGTGTTGTGGTAGTGAGAGAGCAATATATTACATTTAATATTTTCATTTTTAATAAATGTTTTATTCTTTTGTTAAAAGTTAATTGGCAGCCTAATTGGATGACTCTGTTCATCCACACTTGTTAATTTAAAAAAGTTGCGGTCTGTTGAGCCAGGATTCCATTCTGAGACCTGACTGTCCAGTAGATACATAGAACATAGAACAGTACAGCACAGAACAGGCCCTTCGGCCCTCGATGTTGTGCCGAGCAATGATCACCCTACTTAAACCCACGTAACCCGTAACCCAACAATCCCCCCATTAACCTTACACTACGGGCAATTTATCACGGCCAATCCACCTAACCCGCACATCTTTGGACTGTGGGAGGAAACCGGAGCACCCGGAGGAAACCCACGCACACACGGGGAGGATGTGCAGACTCCACACAGACAGTGACCCAGCCGGGAATCGAACCTGGGACCCTGGAGCTGTGAAGCATTGATGCTAACCACCATGCTACCGTGAGGCCCCTTTTTTAAATTGCTCATCCCTAATTTCCTTTGTATGGGATTGTAACGCTATTATTTTAACAAGATATTGAATGACAGTATTAATAAATTTAATGTTATAGGCTATGCTACTGGACATTAAAGACTATGCCTCATCTTTGGCTTCATCTGGACTGAAGAAGGATTCCAAGCTGAAATCATTGGAGATAGCACTTGAACAGAAAAAGGAGGAATGCACAAAACTAGAAGTACAGCTAAGGAAGGTAAATTCATGTCCTAACTCTTCATCCTGTGTCACTGCGGTTTCAGAGTAACTTTTCACTTTTAGAAATGAACACATTTTAAGTGATTAATGCTGGCCGAAATATCGAGCTTCCAATTTTTTTAAGCCTAAATGTGCTTGTATCCTGATTTGTTTGTATCATCCGTTGAATTCTGTTCAATCTTAAAAGACCAAGTCGATATTCATAGAGATGCTCAACATCCCATAACATCTACCATCCCGACCAGTACTGACTCATCCTACCTGTATGGGCTACCTCTCCTCGCTGTACTGGCTATCATACTGACTGCCTCACCGACCCTAACCCCTTGACCAAACACGACGGCCACCGCTGCCTCACCACCAAGTCATCATGGCCGTTACTGCTTCCGAGACCCGCTGCTGCCACCTCCTCCCTGGCCCTCCTCCCAAGCCCCCGCCTCAGCTCCATCTCCCCAACTCGCACCGTCCTCTCCCCAGTCCGCCACCATTGCCAGCCCCTCCCCGGCCCATGCCGCCTGCTCCCAGTCCCATGCCTCCTCTTCCCAGGCCCAAGCTTCCCCCTCCCAGGCCCGTGCTTCCCCCTCCCAGGCCCATGCCTGCCCCTCCCAGGCCCATGCTTCCCCCCCCCCCCCCCCCCCCCCGGGCCCATGACTCCCCTTCCCGGGTCCATGCTCCTCCCTCCCCCCTTTCCCGGGCCCATGCCTCCCCTTCCCGGGCCCATGCTGCCCCCTCCATAGTCCATTCTGCCCCCACCATGGCCCATGCAGCTCCCTCCATGGCCCTTGCCCCCCCCCAGATCCCACCGCTGCTGGCCCCTCCCTGACCCACCACTGCTTCACCCTCCCCGGCCACTGCCGCGTCCTCCTTGGGATGCCGCCTCACCCTATTCGGTCCACCTCCTCCCTGGTCAGCTGCCACCACTTCCTCCCCAGTCTGCCTCCACCTCCTCCCCCTGCCCACCACCCCCTCCCTGGCCTACCGCCGTCTCCTTGGCCTCCCTACCCCACCGCCGACTCCCTCAACCTCTCCGCCCCGCCACCGCTGGCTGGCCACCTTCTCCTTGGCCCACCCATCCTGCCGCCGTCTCCTCGGCCTCCCCGGCCCGTCACCGCCTCCTCGGCCTCACCAACCCGCCGCCGTCATCTCCTCAGCCTTCCCGACCCGCTGCCGCCTCCTTAGCCTGCCGTTGTCTCCTCGGCCTCACCAGACCACCGCCGTCATCTCCTCAGCGTCCCCGACCCCGCCGCTGACTCATTGGCTTCTCCGGCCTGCTGCTACCTCTTCGGCCGCCTCCTGTCTGGCTTACTGCTGCCCCCTCCTTGGCATCTCCAGCCCGCCGTTGCCTCCTCAATCTCCCGGGCCCGGATGTTAAAATGGGGGCAACTAAGCTGCTCATTTTAGGTGCTTGAACTGAGGTGCGTTAAAATACATTCTTCATCTGGATCTTAATTCTTATTAACACATGATCTTTATCTTTACAGTTGTTGTTTACTTTTGAAATTAATTATTTTTGCAGGAACAGTATCACTGAGCAATGATTGATTTTTAAAAAATCAAATTAAACAAAAGGCAAGATTCCAAGTTTGTTGCTGCTTGCACTGGCATTTGAATTTTTACTACTGCCTCATCATTTTTGCCCCCTCTTCCCAGGCCCATGCTTGACACTTGGTGTATAATTTTGTCACGATAGTGGTTGGTTCTCATTCATAAACATACATTTCCTTCTTGCTGCAGCTTTGCATAGCAAACACTACACCAGCACCATTCAGCCAGATTTTTGGGCATAGTTTATAGTGATCTGAGATGCTCCAAACATTCTTCCAGATGTCTATTTAATCCTGCCTCAAATATGTATCATTAAACTGTTTAATGCTGGTACATGGTTATGTAGTGGTGATATGAGCCATATTTCATTGAGGCGCTAACATTTCATGAGCATGAATTGGACATCTTCTATTCGCATGCAGTATTCTTTGATTATGGTCATACAATTTGGGAATTCATCAAGTCAAGTAATCTGTTGATTGCTTTCTGAACACTGTTTGGAAAAAATAATGAAGTTTGTTGATGTAAACATGGATGAAAGAAACAATATCCAGTCATTCCAACAGAGGGATATCGATGGCTGCGGATGAGGGAGGGTATTCTTAATATATCACTGGATCACAATACTATATAATCAGATATTCGGTTGTACAGGTACCAAAAACTCTTTTACAGCTAATGGGAATGATTAACATGGCTTTAACCAAGAGAATATCTAAGGTGAATTTTAAACTCATATATTATGTCACTAATGCGATTTGGAATGTAAACAAAACTTGCTCATTCACGACGAATTGGTGTTTAACAAACCCTTAAAAAGTCAAAACAATTCGTGCCAGCTCTGTGCACTACCATGTGTTGAACCATTTTGCTTCAAAAGAGAGTTTTTGTGAAGTCGACCATAAAAAGAGGCCATGCACCCATTGACACAAATGCATCAAATTACTCGACAATAGTTCTAATGCATAGAATAATTTTACTTTTGTGTAGATACTGTAAGTGAGAGGAAGTTGGCTGCGGGTTTTTTTTATTGTTGTAAAACTATAACAGATGTTTAGTTCCAAGGACCCTATTATGTTACTTCAACATGGAGACACAGACCAGGATATTTCACCGGTTATAATGGCCTCTTTCAGTAGCTGGGCTGGTGTACTCTGAGCTTCGACTAGCAGTTGATAGGTTACAGCTCTTTTTTTTTGCTTCAAATATTGAGCGCACTTGTTATCTGTCTTTTTTAATTGAATGTTTGCACTCTGAGGGCTATTAAGACAAGTGGTTTTGAAGAGTTCTTTCCTGTCCTTGCCCACCTTAATGCCAAAGAAAGATGATCCGCACGTTCTCTTAATGTTTTGCATTTTATGAAAGAAAGATATAGATAATATTCCTTCATTTATTTCTGACTTTCACAAATAAAGCTGGTAATTATGTTGATTTGTGTTGTGTTAACAGCATCTATTCGCCAGCCTTCTAATGACCCTGGAGCTTCAGAGTTTCCTAATTCTTCTTTGATGGCCTCAATACAGACATTTTAGAACCACACTAAATTGTCTATTTGCAGAATGAAAACCTTGGATATGTAAACAAAATGTCATTCTCATATTAATTAAAATGACTGGTAGCTTTCAGGACACAAAGTGAGCATGTTACGCTTCAGTTATTCAGGGCACAGGTGAGACGCACCTCAAATGTTGTGTGCAGTTTTGGCCTTCTTAAGGAAGGATGGTAATGCGATGGAGGCAGCTCAAAGGAGGTTATGAGATTGATACCTCGAATGGGCAGGTTATCTAAAAGGTTAGATAAACTGGGCTTGTTACCAGTGGAGTTTAGAAGAGTGAGGGGTGACTTGAGTGAATTATGTAAGATCCTGAACGGTATTGAGAAAGTGAATGTGGAAAGGGTGTTTCATCTTGTTGGCAAGTCCAGAACTAGGGGGCACTGTTTTAAGATTAGGGGTCTCACTTTTAGGATAGAGATGAGGGGGCAGTGGTTAGCACTGCTGTCTCACGGTGCTGAGGTCCCAGGTTTGATCCTGGTCCTGGGTCACTGTTTGTGTGGAGTTTACACATTCTCCCCTTGTTTGCGTGGGTTTTGCCCTCGGGGCTGAAAGGCCTGTACTGTGCTGTACTGTTCTATGTTCTATAACCCAAAGATGTGCAGGGTAGGTGGATTGCCCACGCTAAATAGCCCCTTAATTGGAAAAAAATTATTTTAAAAAGATGCAAATTTTTTTCTTTTATTACAAAATATTTTATTCACTTTCTCAATACCGTTCATATAACAAACAAAAGCAGAAGAAAAATCGTACATTATAAATAACCAGCACCCACTCCCCCCCCCCCCCCGCTCCCCAATATTGCCCCCTTCTCCTATCCTGCCTTCCCCATTTTAACCCCCTTCCACCCCCCTGCCACCCTTTTGCTGATCCCTCAATCCTCCTTAAAGAAACAGTAAACGGCTTCCACCGTGAACTCATCAGCCGACTCCCTCAGGATAAACTTGACCTTCTCCGGCCTCAGGAATTCCAGGTGGCTCATCCGCACCTCTGCTTTCGGCAGCACCAAAACATGTGGATGTGATTCGTGGTCTTCCCTGCCCACCGCCCACACCTATCCTCTACCCCCCCCATAAAAACCTACTCATCCGTGTTGCCGTCATATGTGCTGCTCTATGAGTTACTTTAAACTGAATGAGGCTAACCCTCGTACAGGATGAGGACATATTCACCCTCGCATGGCCTCCGACCATGTCCTGGCCTCCACCTCCCCTCCCAGCTCCTCCCACATCTGCTTTATATCAGGGCCCACCAGGGCCCCCTCGCAGTCCATCAACTCCTTTAAACCTCGGATACCTTCTCCTCCCCTATCTCATCTTTTGACAGTACCTTATCTTGCAACCCAGGGGCGGCAGTCCAGGAAAGGACAGCACCTCTCTCCTCACAAAATCCCGGAACTGCAGGTACCTAAAACCGTTGCTCCAGGGCAACTCCTATTCTTCCTCCAGGTCCTCCCGCCTCATGAATCTTCCCCTATAAGCAGATCGCCGAATCGCGCAATCCCTCCCTGCTGCCACCCCTGCAACCTCGCATCCAGCACCCCCCCCCTCACCGCCCACCCCCCCTGTCACAGATTGGTGCCCCCACCGTAGCACCCTCCAATCCCAAAAGCTACCTCCACTGCCCCCACACCCTTAATGTCGACACAACCACTGGGCTCACGGAGCACCTGGCCGGCGAGAACGGCAGAGGCGCTGTCAACACGCCCTTAAGCTCGTTCCCTTTCACAAAGCTGCCTCCATCCGCCCCATGCCGATCCCTTCCCTAGTACCCATTTCCTGTCCATGGCAATGTTCGCCACCCAGTAATAGTTCATCTTGTGCGGCAATGCCAGTCTCCATCGCTCCCGCTCCAGAAAAGTCCTCCTAACCCGTGGGGTCTTCCCCACCCACACAAACCCCTAGATCAGTGCATTGACCTTTTGAAAGAACGCCTTCAGGATGAAGATTGGTTGGTTCTGAAACACGAACAGAAACCTTGGCAGCACCGTCATTTTTACGGTCTGCACCCGTCCTGCTAACAACAATTCCAGCACATCCCACGTCTTAAAGTTCCCCTTCATCTACTCCACCAACCGAGTCAAGTATAGCTTGTGCAGCTGCACCCAGCCCCACATCACCTGGATGCCCAATTATTTAAAACTCACCCCCACTGCTTGAACGGCAGCTATTCTAATCTCTTTCCCTGCCCGCTAGTCTCAATTGGGAACACCTTGGCCACCAATGGGACTAACTGCTCCTCATGCTCCCCACTGCCTCCTCCACTTTCTGGATCGCCTGGCCCTGGGACTCCAGCCTCTGTTTCACTCTCTTGATCCCCGATTTAATCGGTTCCACCACTCTGGCCAAGTCTTCCAGGGCTTCCTTTCTCTGACTGAACTTTGCATTTCAGAAACTCCACTAGCTGCTCAGTTGGCCATTGGGCGGGCAGAACAGCCCCCTCGCTCTCCACCATCTTATTCTCCGGCGTACCACAGAGACTCTCCTATTCCAGCAGCTCTTTTCTTTTCGCCCCACTCATTGTTTGTGGATCCAGCCACCAGCCGCACCAGAGGGGTAACACCTTCAACAGGCACTCCTGCACCTCTTGCCATCAAACACTTCACCTTTTGGGTGTGGAAAAGACCAAAAAATACCGCCTTGAGTGGGAACCATGAAATGTGTGACCACTCATTCCATGGCCGCCACCAGAAGTTGAGAATACTTTTTCTTGAGTGTAGTGCAACTTTAGAACTCGGCGCGATTCTCCGCAAATGCGGCGAGTCGTAAAGGCTGCCGTGAAACTGGCCGTGTTTCACGACAGCCTCCGCGCCCCTTCCCTGGACCCGATTCTGCCCCCCGGGCGGGGATAGCAGCGGGGCCCCGTGAAGCACGGCATCGCGGGCTTAGCGACCGTCACTAAGTCCGCGCGCCAAGCGTCACGCCGGCTGACGCACATGATGACGTCAGCCGCGCACGTGCGGATTGGACGGCTCCAACCCGTGCATGCGCAGGGCCGTCATCTCCCTCGGCCGCCCCGCGGACTGATCCTGCGGGGCGGTGGAGGGAGAAAGAGTGCGTCCATTATGGACCCACTGCCCGCGATCAGTGCCCACCGATCGCGGGCCCATGACCCCCTTGGCACGGCCGTGGTACTGCCGTGCCAATCGGGGCCCTGGATGCCCAGAACGGGCATGTTGCGGCCGTTTTTACGACGGCAGCAAGCAGGTGTGTTTGCTGCCGTAAAAACGGCCGTAAAGGCCTGGGAACTCGGCCCATCGGCCTGGGGAGAATCGCTGTTCGCCGTTAAAAAACGGCGAGCAGCGATTCGTGTCGTGGGGCGGCCGTGGGGGAGGGAGAATAGCGGGAGGGCGTGAAAAATGTCGGGGATGCCCTCCCGCTATTCTCCGACCCGTCGTGAGCAGCGGAGAATCGCGCCCTCTGTATCTCAGAAGACAGTACACGCGGTGTCATTGAATTTTTAAGGTGGAGTTAGATAGATTCTTGTTAGGCAAGGGACTCAAAGATTATTGGGAGTAGATGAAAATGTGGAATTCGAAACACAAACAGATCAGCCATGGTTTTATTGAATGGCAGAGCATTCAGGCTTGAGGAGCCGAATGGCCTAATTCTGTTACAATTTGATATAGAGATTTCTCACAAGTGTTTGTCAATCAGACCAACTGTCGTAGATCTTATTTGTAGCCCATCATGTTGAGTTTTTGTGTTGTAAGAAACATGTTGTGTATGCTATTCATATGATTTTTCTTTTTGAGAATGAACAAAATGAAATCTGTTCACTTAAAATTTCAGCTTAGATTTTAAAGCATTTTAAAATGTTGTTTTAAAAATATTCTTCAACATATGTAAGAGTGCTAATTTGGCTGTTAGATTATTTTAGTTTAAAATGGGTTTATCACAAAAATTAACCATTTTTGATCACAAAGGTTGATTTCAAATGACTGAACTTGACTTTTAAAAAATATTCAGAACCATTTTCTTGTTATGTTGTGTTACAGTAGTTGGTTTGTTCGTAAAACTGTACAAAAATTCAAAAAGCTTTTAAAACATGTCATTCTTGCCCCTGCGGCCAAAAGAATCAACTTAATTTTTAGAGTCTCTCCAGCATGCAAACTAGTGCAATTTATGGAAATGCATCCTGGAGCGTGGTCAGTTTTGGTGGAGTGCAATGTTTTTAAATAAGTGCAAAAGAATGCAGAAACTCTCTTTGCACTGAGTATAATTGGCACTTCAACCGAACTGAAGATTGCAGAGTTTTATGCTGAATTTGGGTGAATTGTGCTGAAAAAAAACAGCACAACTGAGTGCTAATTAGTATTCCTGTGTGTTTAGGGCCTGCAGTTAGGCTTGAACCCCTAACTTTCTGACTCGAGCATTATGCCTGCTACTGGAGAATGAAGCTGACAGAGATTGAGGTGGTTAGGATAGAAGATAGAAAGATTTAATGTTGAGAAGTGATGATAAAGCAGTTAGGGTGTGAAAGAGAAGTATAATACTGAGGGGGTGCAGAGAATTAATTGGATATTAATTGAGTGTATAATTGTACTCCGGAGGTGGGCATTAACTGGGGACTAACTATGTAGTAATCCACGGGAGGCAGGAGTTCCATCACCACACCAATATTTATTTACAATAACGATATTACAGGAGCAGCTACAAACAGTGCTGCTAGCAGTCCAGTCAACTTAAGACTGGCTCACAAAGCCTACACAGGTGATTATATGAGCCCCCTCAATGAGCTATCATTGAGGGAGCTCATACTCCAATTGGCCAACCAATAAAGCCAATTGGAGTTCATTACAAACTATATATAGGATCAGACCAAAACTATGATGATTAGGTGGTGGTGCATGTTTGTGTTTCTATAAATAGACACTTAAAAGACCAAGCTCACTTATACCTTTCATTGCCTGACTGCCTGACTAAAGTGTAACAGAGGGGAAGGACCAAACAGGAGGGGAATTTAAAACATGGGGCACAAACTCAGAATAAGATATCAATCATTTGGGACTTAAATGAGGAGAAATTTTGTCACTCAGCAATGAAAACATTTACATTTGACTATCCCAGAAGGTTGTGGATGCTCCACTGTTGAGTATATTTAAGGCTGAAATGGTCAGATTTTTGGTACCTTGGAACCAAGGGATTTTGAGAGCAATACAGGAAGGTGAAGTTGAGGCAGAAGATCAGCCATGATTGTTTTGAAAGAGCAAGCTTAAGAAGCCGTTTGACCTATACCTGCTAATTATTGTGTACTTCTGTTCCGTTGAAGTAGAGTTGGAGGAAGACAGGATAAGCTCCCTTTTTATGGCACCAGCTACCGTATGCTGTTTAAAATTCCAGTTTGAATATCATTGAATAAGGTGCTTTGCTTCAGTCCTCACAATGGCATACCAGAACTTCGAGAGTCAGGGACAGAGGTGAGTGAAGTGGCCATCACTAGGGGAAGGTGCTGGGGAAACTGAAAGAAGATGGATAAATCACCTGGACCGGATGAAGGAGATTATGGAAGCATTGGTGATCTTTCAGGATTTTTGGAGGCAAGGAGGGTAACACCCCCTGTTTAAGAAGTGAGGGAGACAGAAGACAGGAAATTAGAGGCCAGTTAGCTTAACTTTGGTTACTGATAAGATTTTAGAATCCATTATTCAAGATGAGATTGCGAAGTTCTTAGAAGTGCATGGTGAAATAGGACTGAGTCAGCACGGATTCGTCAAGGGCAGCTCATGCCTGACAAATCTGATAGAATTCTTTGAGGAGGTAACGAGGAAGTTAGACAAAGGAGAACCCGTGGATTTGATCCATTTGGATTTCCAGAAGGCCTTTGACAAAGTGCCGTACAGGAGGCTGATGAATAAGATAAGAGCCTATGGTGTTACAGGCAAGGTACCTGCATGGATAGAGGATTGGCTGACAGGCAGGAGGCAGAGAGTGGGGATAAAGGGGTCTTTTTCAGGATGGCAGCCGGGTCAGTGTTGGGACCACAGCTATTCACAATGTACATTAATGATCTGGAAGAAGGAACTGAGGGCATTGTTGCTAAGTTTGCAGATGATGCAAAGATACGTAGAGTGACAGGTTGTGTTGAGGAAGCAGCGAGGCTGCAGAAGGACCTGGAAAGGCTAGGAGAGTGGGTAAAGATGGAACACAATGTAGAAAAGTCTGAGGTTGTGCATTTTGGTAGGAAGAATAGAGGCATAAACTATTTTCTAAACGGGAAAAGGCTTCAGAAATCAGAAGCACAAAGAGACTTAGGAATCCTAGGTCAGGATTCCCTTAAGATCAACATGCAGGTTCACTTGGCATTTGGGAAGGCAAATGCAATGTAAGCATTCATGTCGAGCGGACTAGGATACAAGAGCCAGGGATGTACTGTTGAGATTGTATAAGGCTCTGGTCAGACCCCATTTGGAATATTGTGAGTAGTTTTGGGCACCACATCTAAGGAAGGATTTGCTGGCCTTGGAGAGTGTACAGAGGAGGTTCACAGCAATCAATCCCGGAATGAAGGACTTGTCATCCGAGGAGCAGTTGAGAACTCTGGGTCTGTACCCAATGGGGTTCAGAGGGATGAGGCGGGATCTCATTGAAACTTACAGTATACTGAGAGGCCTAGATAGAGTGAATGTGGAGAGGATGTTTCCACTTGTACGAGAAACTAGAACTCAACAGCACAGCCTCAGACTGAAGGGTCAATCATTTCAAACAGAGATGAGGAGCAATTTCTTCAGTCGAAGGGTGGTGAAACTGTGCAATTCATTGCCTCAGAAGGCTGTGGAAGCCAATTCACGAGTCTCTTTAAGACAAAGATAGATAATTTCTTGATTAAAAAGGGAATCAGATGTTATGGGGAGAAGGGAGGTGAATGGGATGAGAAACTGATTGAATTGTGGAGCAGACATGATGGGCTGAATGGCCTAATTGTGCTCCAATGTCTCAGTTTTATAGCCTTAAGAAAAATGAACCTCACTCTGTCTAATAAAAGCCTCTATAAACATTGATATTTCGAGAAAAATGTATCTTGTCTTGTAAGAAAAAAACCTTGTAATACTTGTAATCCTGTTACCTTATGTCAGCAAACCTGAAACAACAACATAGACAAAATCTGTTATTGCAGCTTGTTGAAATTGTCATTTCTTCTCAAATGAATGGGGCACCTACTGTGCTGACACCCCTGAGACTTGAAATTCAGTGAAGCATTGATAATGGCCACAGCTGTCGAAGCAATAGATTGCTCTCTGGAAAGGAAAGAACAGGTGCTCATTTCAAATTCAAAGCAGGGTGCCTGTCATTCAGTGTAAGAAAGCAGATAGGTAGTTTATTTTGTGTCAAACCCAGACATTCTTGTTACTAGCCAGAGCCATTTCAATCACATACAAAAGAGATCAGTACTGGTAGATAGGGCATTTCGATATATTTATTACTGCTTTATGGTGTTTTTCCATTGGCGAAGCATTATATGTGATCAAGTAGACAAAGCTGGTCCATGTAAGGCGAGTCATTTTGCCGAAGCATTTTGTCTTGGATTTGGTAGAACAAATGCAAGAAGGCAAAATTTCAAATGATCAATGCAATTTGTACTGCAGGTGAAAAGGGTGCTGATTATTTGGCAAGTTGATTGTGGTTGAGACATCAGGAGCTGGCTGGGTGACAGATGATGGTGCCGGACAGGGAATATACAGTTAATGGTTGGGGAGGCCCTTGAAGCTGGTAATAGCTCAAGCCAGTCCACCCTCCTTTATAGTCGCCTGGCATCACTTAAGCCTTAAGGTAGGTGTACATGATTAAAGTTTTACTTTTATGATGTGTTATTAATTCTTGTGTTTTGCCTCAGTCAATCAGAGGTAGCTTGTCAACCAGTTTGCATCCTTTTCTCCTGCAGTATTGATTGCGAAAGTTTGACATTTGACATTCTTCTGTTTGTCCTGGTGAGTTAAGATGACAAGCTTCAGCAACATGTCTCTGTTTTCAGCAATATTAAAGTTCTGTACTACCAAGTTAGTACTATTTTGCATGACTATTCTGCTTGACTTTTATCTCAGCCAATAATTACTTCCTGAAAATGTGACACATGGGGCTGGATTTAGTCAGGCCCACCAGGGCCTTGCCTTGAGAAATGGCGGATAAGCCCAAGTTCCATGGTGGAGGCCAGATAGCATCGAGTGTCCTTCACATGCTTAAGTGGCCACCGCCAGAACCTCCCCAGGATTCAGGATCCCATTGCTGGAAGACTGGCCTGCCAAGAACTGTGCTTAAAATGGAGGACAGCAACTCTCCATTGCTCATGAGCACCAGAAGAGGCAGCTGCCAGAAACACACCCAATAGCATCTCAGGACAGCTGAGGGAGCCCAGGTTAAAGGTGAATGAGACTAGGATTGCCGATGCAGGGATGTTGGAGGCAAGCGAATGGGGGTGACCTTCAAAGGCCTTCCCCTTTTCCGATGCAGTGTGCCTTGATCAGGCACTGAGTACCTGACAACAAAGAAACCACCCCTCTGGCCGCCTCCCCATGCCATTGCTGTTCAGCTTTTCGAAGGTGCAGAAAAGCTGTTCAGCTCTCATTTAATGCCTGAACGACCACTGAATTGTGGGTTTGGGTGATGTGATATGCTTGTAAGCAATATCATAGATGGCTGCTGGTGCGACCACCAACCAGCAGGTGGCGGCAGTACAGACACACCATGAGGTCTCAAGGCAGTGGTCATGTGACAAGGCACTCCAGTATAAGTGGGGGCACATCCGGTCACAGGCAGATGGTTATAAGACGGACGAATGGACAGCTGTGCCCAGATGTAGTTCCAGTGGAGTACAAAGAAACTGCTTTGTAACAGATCCTTGAGGATCCACCTGAAACTCCAAAGACCTTCAAGCACAGGGTGAAGACCAGCACCAAAACAGAGGCTGCTAAGTCTAAACACAAGCAACTTCATCATCCCGTTGTCAGAACAAGATGAAGAAAGAGGAGAAAACTGGGAGAGCTAGGTCATCCCACTGACAAAAATGGGGCGGCACGGTAGCACAGTGGCTAGCATTACAATGCTAACCACTGTGCTACTGTCCCGTCCCATTTTCGATTCCCGTCTTGGGGCACTGTCTGTGCGGAGTCTGCACGTTCTCACCGTGTCTCCGTGGGCACTCCGGTTTCCTCCCACAGTCCAAAAATGTGCGGGTTAGGTGGATTGGTCGCGCTAAATTGCCCTGTAGTGTCCAAAAGTTAGGTGGGGTTGCTGGGTTACGGAGATGGGATGGAGGTGTCGGCTTAGGTAGGGTGCTCTTTCAGGGGCTAGTGTAGACTTGATGGGCCGAATGGCCTCAATCTGCACTGTAAATTCTATGATCCTATGAAAAAAAGAGACTATGAGGTCATGACTGACCAACCAGAAACAAAGAGATGCAGCAAAAAGAGGAAGAAGGGGAAAAGAAAGAAGCTGGTGATACAAGCGTGGCAATCACGGATGCATGCCTTCCAAAGGCACAGAAGAGGATATGGAGTAAGAGGCTGGCATGTAAACCAGTCTTCGAAAAGGCTGGCAAAAGCCCAAATGATCACACGTGATCCCATGAGGGAGGCACAATGACTGGTGCGAAAGAGACGGACACTGGCCAGGCATATCATGTTTATGGACACCCTATTTAAACTTATTCACACTGTTAGACATATCATGAATGTATAAAGTTAAAATAGCAATGATGGTTGTAAACAACTGTTCATGTTTTCTGAGGAAGGGGGATGTGTAATGCCTGTAAGCAATATCATAGATGGCTGGTGTTGCGACCTCCAACCAGCAGGTGGCAGTACAGACACATAATGCGGTCCCAAGACAGTGGTCATGGTACTCCAATATAAGTGAGGGGACATCCAGTCACAGGCAGATGATTATAAGACATACAAGTGGACGGTCATGCCCAGGGGTAGTTCCAGAGAAGTACAAAGAAACTCCATGATAACTTGCTCTGTAGCCAATTGCTATCTTACCACGTGTGATTCAATAAACATTCAGGTTTGGACAAGACTCATGTCGTTTGGTAGATTCCTTGCTGGACACCGAATGCCGAACACAACAGGTGACAGTTGACTCATTAACGAGCAGCCCCTTCCACCCTCTGACTTAACCAGGGGAGGTTTTCCTGCTGCTGAGAGATTTGCGCGAGACCTCTCTGACGACTATGTGGGCCCAGCTGCCATGGTTTCCACCGCAAGGGGGCTACATTAAATCCAGTCAGTTTAAAATTCTGCAAGTAGAATGGACACAGTAGTAATTTCTTGCTTCGATATGTTTTTCAAAAAATGTCATCCTAAAATTCTCCACACAGTATTACATTAACAGTTATCGGGTATTGTAAAGCATGTCTTGCATTATCACGTTGAAAAAATTGAGCGTGGGTTGGTAGATGGTTGGACTCTTAAGTGATATCAATCTGTCTTTCAAATATTTTGTAATTCTTTTGTTTGCTGCCATCTGCCTGAATATAATTGCATACTTAGAAATGGATTGTATGCATTTTTTTGTAAAGATATGCTGGTTGCTGCATGCCCTTTTAAGGTTGTTTTGATATCAAGTCACTTGAACAGTATAAACTCTGGCATCCTTTCAGTTAATTTATGCATGTTTCAATCAAATGCTAAGAGCTAAATAAAATGCAGAGAAGACGTATACAGAATTACAGTGATCACCAGAGGCTTTGTGGAAAACCTTTTTCGTGGAATAGATATTTTATAAAACTTGAAATTTTAGTTGTGAATTTACTGTTCAGATCAACTTGTGTGATATATAATCTAGATACCAGAATGTGAATGTATGCATTACAGTCTCCAGGACCTGAAGGTTCTAGTGACACTGCCTGCTGTTGCTGAACCCTCTCTAGATCCCTTCCTCCTCAGTGCCCCAGAACGTGGAGGTGAGTTGCTCTTTTGAACTGTGGGAGTCAGAGGTTTTATACATATAATGTCAAGTAGTGCAAGGCACATAGTTACCAGCACTTAAGATGGTACTGCAATTTGGGAAGCGACATCTAGGAGCACAGAAACGCAGCTCTGACTTTTGGTGGTTTTCAGATAAGATTTTAGGATTGAGCCCTATTTAGAATGGGGAGGAGACCCAGAGCCCAAGAAAAGTTGTGGAATCCAGTCTCTGGGAACACTGGGGAAAATCGTGGAATCAGAGAGCCCTGGAACTGCAGTTTAGTGATTCATGTAGACTGAGAAAGTAGTCCTGTCAGGAGAAATCTAGGGTAAAATGTCCTGGAATGGAGGATACCTGTAAATGCAATTTTGGTGCACAGGAGGGCTAACTCTGCAAAGAATAAAACAGAAAATGCTGGAAAAAACTAGCAGGTCTGGCAGCATCTGTGCAGAGAAAAGCAGTTAAAGTTAGTGTTTGCTTTTCATTCTGCCAATATTGATGGGGTTGCTTGATCTTGCAGAATTGATCCACTGAGGCTTAGAAAAATGAGTTTCAGAACTCGAATTATTGTGCATCACTAACTAATTGGATTGGATTTGTTTATTGTCACGTGTACCGAGGTACAGTGAAAAATATTTTTCTGCAAGC
Source organism: Scyliorhinus canicula (assembly GCF_902713615.1). Taxonomy (NCBI): domain Eukaryota; kingdom Metazoa; phylum Chordata; class Chondrichthyes; order Carcharhiniformes; family Scyliorhinidae; genus Scyliorhinus; species Scyliorhinus canicula. The sequence goes on along the minus strand of NC_052165.1, from coordinate 55,150,019 downwards.
AGCTCAACAGATCATTCAGTACATAGAAGAAAAGGGAATTAAACAGAATTCAAGAAAATACATGAGAATACATAATAGGGCAACACAAGATATACAATGTAACTACATAAGCATTGGCATCGGTTGAAACATACAGGGTGTAGTGTTAATGAGTGTTAATTCCTTTCTGAAAGTACTCTTATGCATCAAAAATAGTTCAGAGATATACATAATTATTCTTTTATGATCTTACCACCAGTGGGCAGTATCCCAACCAAAACTTTTGACATCAATTTTGCATTCAAGTGTGTTGAATGTGCTCAAATTTGATTTAACATCAAAATTTCTAATTTGTACTTAATTTGACATCAAATTTGATCACCTGTTCAAAGCTACCCAGTGCACTCAGTAACCTGCATTTGAAAAATACAAGAAAATTAATTACTTAAATAATTTTTTTCATTTTGTCCAAAAGATCATTCTGCTGTACAGTACATGCTTGAGAGTATCGCATGAACCTTATTTGTTCTTAATTCCTTTTAGTCCCAGGATCCATGCTTTCCACCCCCTCCCCCCAGGTCTCAGGCTCTAAACTCTTTCTGCCACTCCCTCCCACCACTTGCTCTCGACCAGCCTCGCCTTCTCCACTCTCGACCTGGCCCCCCCTGCCCTGCTCCAGACCAAACCCACCCCACCTTCCCCCATGCTCTCGACCTGAACCCGCACCCCGCTGTTGACCTGCCCCTCCTCTCGACCTGCCCCCCCACTCTTGACCTGCCACCCCCCCGCTCTTGACCTGCCCTCCCCCCCCCCACTGCTTTTGACCTGACCCTCCTCGACCTGCCCATCCGCTCTCGACCTGCCCCTCCTGTCGACCTGCCCCCCGCTCTCGACCTTCCGCTCTCGACCTGCACTCCTCTGTTGACCTGCCCCTCCTCTCGACCCGCCCCCCCCACGCTTGACCTGCCACCCCCCCGCTCTTGATCTGCCCCCCCCCCGCTCTCGACCTGCCCACCCGCTCTCGACCTGCCCCTCCTGTCGACCTGCCCAACCCCCGCTCTCGACACCCCCACCCCCCCGCTCTCGACGTCCTGCCCCCCGCGCTCTCGACCTGCCCCTCCTCTTAACGTGCCCGCCCGCTCTCGATCTGCCACCCGCTATCGACCTGCCCTCCCCCGCTCTCTACCTGCTCCTCCTCTCAACCTGCCCTCCCCGCTCTCGATCCAGGCAGTGGGAAGGGGAGGATCCTGATGATGTGGTCCTTTTACGTACCAATTGTCATGATATGCAAACATGCAACCAATGAACACTCAGAATAGGACACAATCAATGGGCAGTCAGGACATTCAGAGGTGGCATCTCCACAAGGGGGCATGACATAAACTCTATAAAAGGGATGAGGCACTCACACCCTGCCTCTTTCCACAGACAGACATCTAGAGACTTAGACAGGGTTGATCAGCATCACACCCCAGCACATGGCTTCGAGCCAGCTGGTACAGTTAGACTGAGTTACTACAGTTAGATTAGCAGAGAGTCGAACTAATTTGAGAACTGTGTTAATAGTTCAATAAGCACGTTGAACTCACTTCAGAGTCTGGAGCATCCTTTAGTTAAGACTGCATCAAGTAGCAGCCTGTGTTATCCGAAGCAGCATAACACAACACCATGACATAGGTAGAATGAGGAAAGGGGTTTTGCACAGATAGTTTGAGGAGCTAGGCATTGAAGTAAACAGCAGAGGCTGTCTGGATTATTACCTGAGCCATGTCCAAATTGGCACCTGTACATAAAACTTGAGAGATGAGTACATGGCTCAAACAACTGGTTTGGGAGAAGTGGGTTGGTTCGTGGGGCACTGGCATCAGTTTTGGGGAAAGTAGGACTGTACCATTGGGACGGCCGATGTCTGAACCGTGCTGCCAGAAAAATAGAGGGGGCAATTGTTCTCGAGATGGAATATTTAGACTTACAAAGCAAAAGAATATGGCAGCATTGCCAAGAAGCTATTTAGGTGCTGATATCCAGAGTGTGACAGGAAGGGATAGTATACAGACATTAAAAAAGTAGCAAATAGGCTCAAAGTGGAGAAGACTATTTAAAAAACCAAAACTAATGACTCTTTATTTAAATTTATGCAGTATTTGGCACAAACTAAATGAATTAACAGCACAAGTTGAGAATGGCAATGATCACATAGCGATCACAGAGATGTGCTTACAAGGAGATAAAAGCTGGGAACTAGATATTCTGTGGCATGTGACTTTTCGTAAGGACAGGCAGGGAGGAAAGGGTTGTGAGAAAGCTTTATTAGTAAGAGATGGAATAAGTGGGATAATAAGAAATTATCTTGGATCAGAAGATGTAGAATCCATAGAGGTGGAGGTAAAAAATAATGAGGGAAGAAGACACTGGTGGGAGCAGTCTATAGATTCCCTAACAGTAACTCTACTGTAGGCCAGAGAATAAACTAAGATATAATAAGGGCACGTAAAAAAGCAGTACTTTTTAACATGTGTGATTTTAATCTAAATGTAGATTCGGAAAATCAAATGGACAGAAGTAGGGATACATAGAGTGTATTCCGGGACAGTTTCCTAGAGCAGTATGTTGTGGATCCAACCAAGGATCAGGCCATTTTAGATCTGGTGGTGTGTAATGAGGCAGATTTAATGAACAATCTGAGTAAAAGATCCCTTTGGAAGCAGTGACCAGAACATGGTAGAATTTAGCATTCAGTTTGAGAATGAGAAACTTGGGTCAGAAACAGCTATACTAAACTGAAATAAGGGTAATTACAACGGAATGAGGGCAGTCAGCTGGAGTGGTCTGAGAAAGGAGTTTAGTAGAAATGATGGTTGACCAGCAATGGCAGATGTTTGAGAAAATATATCATGACTCACAACAAAGATATTACCTAGTGCAGGATTCTAAGAAGGGATAATTCAACCATGGTTAACCAAGGAAGTTAAGGATAGTATTAAACTGAAAGAAAAAATATGCAGTGGGGCAAGGATTCGAGATAAACCAGAGGATTGGGAAAGTTTCAAAAACCAACAAAAGTTGCCCAAAAAATAATAAAGAGGGAGAAGATCAACTATGTGGGTAAACTAGCAAATAATGTAAATATGGAAAGTAAGAGCTTTTTAATATATAAAGAGGAAGAGCAGCCAAAGTGAATTTAGGCCCCTTAGAAAATGAGACTGGGGAAATAATAATGGGGCACCAGAAAATGGCAGAGTAGTTAAACTAATACGTTGCGTCAGTCCTCATGGTGGGCAGCATGGTAGCATAGTGGATAGCACAATTGCTTCACAGCTCCAGGGTCCCAGGTTCGATTCCCGGCTTGGGTCACTGTCAGTGCGGAGTCTGCATGTTCTCCCCGTGTGTGCGTGGGTTTCCTCCGGGTGCTCCGGTTTCCTCCCACAGTCCAAAGATGTGCAGGTTAGGTGGATTGGCCATGCTAAATTGCCCTTAGTGTTGGGTGGGGTTACTGGGTTATGGGGATAGTGCGGGGGTGTGGGCTTTGGTCGGGTACTCTTTCCAAGAGCCGGTGCAGACTCGATGGGCCGAATGGCCTCCTTCTTCACTGTAAATTCTATGATTCTATGAGACGCTAATGTTCCAAAAATAAATAACCATTGAGCAGAAGGGCAGGGGGATGGGGGACAGGAAATAACAATACAATAACAGTAACAATCACTAGGGAGAAAGTACTGGGGAAAGTAATGGTACTAAAGACCATCAAGTTCCCTCGGCCTGATGGGTTGCATCCTTTAATGTTAAAGGAAGTAGCTACAGAGATAATGGATGCCCGGGTAGTAATCTTCCAAGAATCCTTAAATTCTGGAAAAGTCCCAGATGATTGAATAAAAGGGGAGGAAGGCACAAAAGAGGTGACGATAGGCCAGTTACATGGTTTACTACCCTTTGAGAGAAGTAATTTCTCCTTATCTGTTTTAAATCTGCTACCTCTTATCCTAAAACTATGACCTCTCATTCTAGATTGCCCCACAAGAGGAAGCATCTGCTCTACATCTACTTTGTTGATGCTTTTTATTATCTTCTATACCTCCATTAGATCTCGTCTCATTCTTGTAAACTTGACAGTGTATAGACCTGAACGGCTCAATCTCTCTTCATAAGACAAACCCCTCATCTCTAGAATCAATCTAGTGAACCACCTCTGAACTGCCTCGAATGCAACCACATCTCTCCTCAAATAAAGGGACCAAAACTGTAGACAGTACTCCAGGTGCGGTCTCACCACTGCCTTGTACAGTTGCAGAAATCCTCCCTTCATTTACACTTTTTGCCTTTAAGCTATAAAGGCCAAAATTCCATTTGCCTTCCTTATTACCTTCTGTACCTGCATATTAGCTTTCTGCAATTCGTACATGAGGACACCCAGATCCCTCTGCACCGAAGAACTGAGGTTCCCCTCCATTTAGGTAATAAGTTGTCTGTACATTTTCACAAGCAAAATGGATAACCTCACACTTATCCACGTTAAACACCATCTGCCAAGTTTTGGCCCACTCACCTGACCTATCTATATCCATTTGAAAATTTGCAATTTACTATCACACCTATTATAGTACCATCTGCTTCTGACCCTTCATCCAAGTCATTAATATGTATTGTAAATAGTTGGGGGCCAAGGACCGAATCCTGTGGCACCACACTAGTTATATCTTGCCAACCAGAAAAAGACGCATTTATCCTGATTTTCTGCATTCTGTTGGTTAGCCAGTCTTCTATCCAAACTAATAAATTGAACCTAATTTTATGTGTTTTCCCCTTGTGTATTAATCTTTTGTGCAGCACCTTATCAAATGCCTTCTGGAAGCCCATATAAACTATGTATACAAGATGCCCATTATCCAATTGGCTGGTTACATCTTCGAAGAACTCTCGCAAATTAGTCAAACACAATTTATCCTTCATAAAACCATGTTGATTCTGGATTATGTTTTGGCTTTTTAGATGTCCTGTTATTACTTCCTTAATAATGGATTCTAACTATTTCCTAACAACAGATGTTAAACTAACTGGCTTACAGTTTTCTACTTTCTGCCTCCCTCCCCTTTTGTGAATTGGCATTTTTTCAATCTACTGGAACCTTTCCTGCATCCAGTGAATTTTGGAATATTATAACCAATGAATCCACTATCTCCTCTGCCACTTCCTTTAAGACCCTAGGATGTAGACCATCAGGCCCTGGGGACTTGTCTGCCTTCAATCCCAATATTTTGTTTAGTACTTTTTCCTAATGATGATTGTTCGAAGTTCCTTTCTTTCTATTAGCTCTGCATTATCTGTTACTATTGGGATGGTACTACTGTCCTCCACTGTGAAAACTGAGGCAAAATATTGATTTTGCTTCGCTGCCATTTCTGTCTTCCCCAGTATTAAATCCCCGGTCTAATCCGCCAAGGGACCAATATTCACTTTAACTACTCTCTTCATTTATATATATTTACAGAAGCTTTTGCTATCCTTTTTTATATTTTGTATTAGTTTTTTTTCATAATTTAGCTTTGCTCTTTTTCTTATTTATTAGTCTTCCAGCCTGCGCTGGCCTTTGCAATATGCTATGCCTTAGTTTTTGTCTATGTTATCCTTAACTTCCTTGCTTAGCCATGGATGTTTTTTCCCCTCTTACAATCTTTCTTCCTCTCTGGAATATATTTTAGTTGGGAGGAATTGAATATCTCTTTAAACAACTGCCTCTGTCATCAACTGTCCTACCTTTTAGTCTTCTTGCAGAGTCCACTCTGTCCCCGTGATTACATTTGGTTAACTCCAGAATGCTAGCGTGGGACTCCAGTTTCCTGCCCTCAAACAGAATATGAAATTCTATCAGACTATAATCACTCTTCCCCAGAGGATCCTTAACTGTGAGCTGGGCAGCATTGTAGCACAGTAGTTAGCACAGTTGCCTCACAGCTCCATGATCCCAGGTTCCATTCCTGACTTGGGTCGCTGTCTGCACGGAGTCCGCACATTCTCCCCGTGTCTGTGTGGGTTTGCTCAGGGTGCTCTGGTTTCCTCCCACAGTCCAAAGATGTGCAGGTTAGGTGGATTGGCCATGCTAAATTGTCTTTAATGTCCAAAAAGGTGGGGTGGGATTCCTGGTTACGGGGATGGAGTGTAGGTGTGGGATTGGGTGGGGTGCTCTTTCCAAGGGCAGGTGGAGACTTGATGGGCTGAATGGACTCCTTCTGCACTGTAAATTCTATGATTAATTAATCCCTCCTCATTGCACAATGCCAAATCCAGAATAGCCTGCTCCCTGGTTGATTCTACAACATATTGCTCCAAGCAACAATCTCCAACATATTCAATGAACTTTCCCTACCATCGCCATTTTAATTAATCCAGTCTATATGCATGTTCAAGTCACTCGTGATTATTGTAAATCTCCTCTTATAGTCTCTCCGGAGCAATTATTTCCTTCTTGTAATGTGACTAGATCTGTGCACAAAATGGCAACAGTGGTGTAACCAGTGTTTCCTATAGTTGCAGCAATCCACCCCTATTTTAGCATTCAATACCTTGTTGAATAAAGAAAAACATTCCATATACTTTCTCTACCACCTTATCCACTTGTCCTGCCAACTTCAGGGGACTTTGAACATATACTCCAAGGTCTCTCATTTCCTCAACCCCTATCATTATCCTCCAGTTTATTGAGTATTTCCTTGCTTTGTTTGTCTTTCTCAAATGTGTTACCTCACTTTTTCGGATTGAATTCCATTTGCCACTTTTCTGCCCAGTCACCCTAACTATTGATCTAATTCTGGAGGCAATAGCTAACCCCTTCAGTATCAATTACACGGCCAATTTTTGTATCATTTGCAAATTTCCCTATCATGCCTTGCACATCTGAATCCAAGTAATTGATGCATACGACAAAGAGCAAGGGCCTCAGCACTGAACTCTGTGGAACGACCCTGGAAACCCCTTTCCATTCACAAAAATATCCATCAACCATTATCTGTTGTTTCCAATGATTTGCTCACCACTGAAGTCAGACTGTCCAACCGATAATCTCCTTACCAATCCCTCGCACAGTTTTTAAAAAAGTAGGCAGTAATATAAATTATACGTCTAATTCTATATGCAAAGTTGGAACAAAATCATTGTAAATTAGAGATGCTACATTTTGAATGTTAGAAAATAATGAATTGGACGTAGGTATTACGATCAGTGCTCTACAAAGACAAACCTAAAACATAATATCTGTAATGTGGCAGGCAAAATACAGTCCTTTATGTATTGCAGTGATACTGTGTAGAAAAGCGTCACTAGTAAGTCAAAAAGAATAAAAAGCCATTAAGTTATCACAAAAAATCTGGTGGAAGATTAAAGCCAATGTTAGGGTGGTGAATGGGAACATCAGTCTGCACCACCTTCTGAAAACAGATACCTGTCCTCGAACGTTAAATATTTTATTATTTTAAAGCACTAACACATTTGAATTTATTTAAAAGTGAGTTGAAGTTTCTGTTCAATTGATACCAATAGATGCCAGTCTTGTTATGTTCTTCAGTTTTGTGGGGGATGTGCTGAGTCAGTGGCCATGAGAATAATTTATTACAGTACTTAGAATGGCAGCTGGTCTCCGTGGCCCCAATAAATTCTAGTGCAATTATAAAAGGCCCATTAAATTTAAGTGCATCTTTGGTTACTCAACTCCAGGAATTTTTATTATTTTCATCCATTCAGCCACTTCGCATGTTGTGACTGACATGTTTTTTCCCACTTTTTGTACTATTTTCCATCTAGTTGCATTTCATAATAAATCTAAGTATGTTATGTTCAGGGCGAGCAAAGGCAGCAAAGACCCACTTATGTGTGTTCCCTTTTTAACTGTACTCCTCTCCACGCCTTTATTTACCATCCTACCAAGTTCCCTGCACTTCCAACCTGCCCACCCACATACTGGGATGTCAAAAGGTCAGAAATTGAGACCCTCAGCCACTCAAAACGTCTTCTCTGATCGCTATCTGTCACAACCAGCAAATCTGAAGAATTTTTTTCTTCAGAATTAAATTTTCTTTTTACTTGGTGGACTCCATAAAAGATCTGTGTACATGATGAACATGGTTTTCTTTTCTCAAATACCAAGAGACTTGTTTAAAATTATGAAAGGCTGTGGGATAGATGAACACAGTTTCTAGTAGATGCAAGATTAAAAGTACGAGATTAAAAATATCAGGGAAGGGAAATATCTGTACATGGTTGCAAGTCTGTGGAATTCATTTCCAAGTTAGTGGTTGAGATAGAAACTGTCAGTAATCAAAATTAGGTTGGAACAGCAATGACAAAATGGATATGAGAATAGGGTGGGTAAATATGATCAGAAAAATTTTGGTACATGAAATCTAAGCATCAACATGGATTGGATGAACCAGATTCATCCACGTTTGGGGCCGAGTACAAGGGCTTGCACTTATGCTCTTACTGAAGGGCATGGAAGAAACAATGAACGACTGTTATTTGGTAGGATGCACAGAATGTAAAAGTCAGGAGGTAATGATGATTCTGTGTAAATCCCTAGTAAGACTAGAATTGAACTACTGTGTTCAGTTTTGGACTCTAAACGTTGGGAAGATGGTTAAGGTAACCAAGAGGGTATGGTGCAGATTATCTGGAATGCTGCGTGGTATGATGGAATACAAATACAAGTTAATTTGGGCTATTTTCATTTAGATTTGATAGAAACGTTTAAGGCAACAGAGTGGCAGATGATGTAATTTGTGGCTAGTTTGGTGCTGAGATAATGTTATAAACATAGTTCGAGAAATTCAAAGAATATTTATCTGGACTTAGATAGTGACTACACATTTGAGAAAAGGGAGGATGATTGGACTGCAGTTTTCTTGGATAGAGGAGTCGGGGCTAGGTTCCTTGAATCACTGAAACCACTTGTTTGGCTGAATGGCTCTTTAATTTCTACTGGTAGGCCACAGCTCTTTCGAGCTGGCACCTCTTCCAGTTTTACCTCCCCAACTTAGTAGTCTACAAACCAAGCTCTGTAGGTTAGTACCCAAATAGGACGTTTCAGCACTTTGTCACATCTTGTCTGTTCATGTTCTGACTAATGTAACAAGGTGAAATGTAAGCGAACTTCCACGCTGATTGCACATTTAAGCAGAACATGCATCTTTATAGTGTTTTTTTATTTAGATTGCTGCACTGCGGTTTGTAAAATTACAGTCTGTATTGCTCTTATGAGTTATACACAGGGAATTCTGGGAGGGTCATCAGCGACTGCAATAAAAAGTTGGTGAGATGGATTACTACTTCAGGTTAAACTCTAGGGAGAACACTCCTGGATGAAGTTCTGGAGTGTGATTACTGTAGAAAACTTGCCTGCCATTGCAGAACCGATATCAAAGCCACAGTGGAGGAACTAGACAAAACACCAGGTACTGATGCTATACCACTTGAACTCATCAAGCAGAAGAAACCAGCACCCAAGCATTTGCTCAAACGCTTTGTCTCTGCTGAATTGAGGAAGCAGTGCATTGGATATGTGTGATGCAACGATTGTGACCGTGTACAAGAGTAAAGTACCTCCAGCGATTGCAACTGGGAGAGACATCTCCCAGTTGAGCATTTTTGGGAAAGTATTTGACCCTGTTAGCATTGTCAGACTGCAGATCCTGACTGATTGCATCCATCCCGAATCCCACTGTGGTTTAAGAACTAGAAGATCCAGAATTGACATGATCTTCTCAATCTTGCAGTTTCAAGAGAAATGCAGTGAACAACGGAGACCACTCTATATTGCCTTAATTGATCTCATCAAGACATTTGACCATGTGAGCACAGGTGGTTTACTGAAGCTACTAGAGAAAATTGGCTGCACACCAAAGCAGCTCAGTGTGATCTCTTTCCATGACAACTTAATGGGGTAACATCAGAGCCTTTTGATAGCTGTGGGGTTAAACAATGTTGTGTTCTGGCAACTTTACCTGTGGCCATATTCTTCTCTTTGCTGCTCTTTGCTCTGGTCATTTACAGAGAATGTCTATTTCCATACCAGAACTGTCGGAAAGCTGCTGAGCTTTTTGCCTGAAATCCAAATCAAAACTGCACCAAATCCTAATGGAGTTGCTCTCCGCTGATGATGCTGCACTAGGATTCCATAACAACGAACATCTTCAGTGGCAAATGGACAGACCTCGTCATCCCTGTGAAAAATGTGATGTGACCAATATCATTGAGAAGACTAATATCATCCAGGACTTTTCCCATACAGCATCAACAATGTGATGATGAAGGTTGTTGATAGATTCACATAGCTTCACATTGCTCAGCCCCACAATTACCAGAAACGTGTTATTTAATGCTGAAATCAATACCCATCACAAAAGTTATGTTAAAGTTGAGAGTGTGCAACAAAGCACCTTGACTGAGAGCACCAAATTATAAATCTACCAAGACTTGTCCTCAACACGCTCCTCTACAGTGGTGGAACCAGGGCAAAATATGCTAGGCTGGAGAAAAGACTGAATAGCTTCTCTCTTCGCTTTATCAGGCATACCCTGGCAGGACAAGGACATGAACTCTAGGTCCTGGCGCATACTAATTCCATCAGTATACACTCATTACTAGGCCAGAGATACCTACGCTTGCTCGGCCACATTCAGTTGAATGCATGACAGTCGTATAAATGTAGACATTTCGTATCGTGAATTGACTCTTGGGTCATGATCTTCAGGGCATCCATACCTCTGCTTTAAGGACACCTGCAAGCAAAGCATGTGGATGGCAGACATTTACATTGACAAATGAGTGACATAAGCTGATCTTCGGAGGCTAACTATTTGGAAGCAGATTGGGAGATTTGAAAATGTGAAAAGCTCTCCTAGCTGAGCAGAGGGCCAGAGAAGACAAGAGGCAAGCGACTAATACACCTTCTCAGCCCACTGTTATCCAATGAACCAGAGACTACCATGCCAGAGTGGGCCTCCTGAACCACACCACATGATGATTAACAGAGATTTGACACCACAGGGTAAACCAGCATCTGACGAGATGTAAACTCCACTGAGCTGTTGGTCAGATGAGTTTTAGCTTTCATTCTGTTTATTTGTGAGTAGGTGTTTTTATTTGCGGCAGTAGAATGCAGTTTTGTTTCGCCTCTTGTACTACAGTTGGGCAGTGGTTGAGATGCAGAAGTAATTCTGGATATTTTTCTGCCTTTCGTTCACAATGTTTAACTTCCAATTGCAGCTACATTCTCCACAACTTTCTTCGGGTTTTCAGGAGATAGATTGACGTGTGAGTGAAATCCCCAAAAAGTATAGGTCTTGCAAATCCACCAGAACATGCAGATCCCTAACACAGGAGTTTTTAAAATATATTATAACATGACTGGGTTTTATCGAATGGAGTAGTGATAATTTTATTTCCTATTTCTCTAAAACTTGTAAATCAGAAACTACATAATAAAACTGCATTATGATAATTGGTGCACTGGTCTATTTCCTGTCTAGTCCCAGTTATGGGTCTGTACAAGAGAACCAGAACACACAATCAACAGGTCTGAAATCTTGCAGGAGTCGATTCTTTCAATATTTTCTTTAGTTGCAAATGGTGGCTATCTTTTGTTTCAAACTTATAATTTGTACAGAACTGCAACGTTACCAAATTGCTACTTTTTCGACACATTAAACCAAAATTATGTTCTGGCAAACTTGTCTGTTAATACCAGTCAAAGTTCAGACCAAAATGAGACAGTGTAGTTGTCATGATATGCAGGGACACACACACACACACACACACACACACACATAATGATATACTGACAAGCAGCTAATGGACACCGAGAACATGACATGACCAATAAGCAGGCAGGACACTCGGGTGGAATCTGACTATAAAAGACATGAGGCACTCACACTCCGCCTCTTTCCACTGATGACCATCTAGAGAGTCAGTCAAGGGTGTTGTTACAATCTCACACCTCCACCACATGGCTCAGAGCTAGTCTGATTTAGTCAGACAGAGTAATCACACCTTAGTTAGCAGAGAGTCGAACAGAGAACTGTGCTAATTGTGCTATTAGTTCAATAAACCTGATTGAACTAACTTCAAGGTCTGGAGTATCTCTCTGATCTAAACTGCATCCAGTTGCAGCCAGTGTTAGACCAGTGTACCTAATACGACAGTAGTCTTCTGCATGAGCATTATTTTAGTTTGTATTCCTGATCTTGTGTTCTGTTTGAGTTGATATTCAATGCCAAGTACATCACAGCTGCAGAAAAGGGGGAAGTAAAGGAGGGTTTGCCAACTGAGTTAGTATGGGTGGAAGTCAGAAGCAAGAAAGGAGCAGTCACTTTATTGGGAGTATTCTATAGACCCCCCAATAGCAGCAGAGAGGTGGAGGAACAGATTGGGCGGCAGATCTTGAAAAGGTGCAGAAGTAACAGAGTTGTTGCCATGGGTGACTTCAACTTCCCTAATATTGACTGGAATCTCCTTAGTACAAATGATTTGGATGGAGCAGATTTTGTCAGGTGTGTCCAAAGGATTCCTGACTCAATATGTAGATAGGCCGACTCGGGAGAGAGGAGGCCATATTGGATTTGGTGTCTGGCACCGAACCAGGCCAGGTGTCTGATGTCTCGGTGGGGGAGCATTTTGGTGACAGTGACCACAACTCCTTGATCTTTACCATAGTCATGGAGAGGGATAGGAACAGACAGTATGGGAAGGTATTTAATTGGGGGGAGGGGGAAATTATACTGCATCATCGACAGGAGCTGAGGAGTATAAATTGGGATCAGATGTTCTCGGGGAAATGCACAACAGTAATGTGGGGGTTGTTTAAGGAGCACTTGCTGTGAGTGCTGGATAGTTTTGTCCCACTGAGATAAGGAAGGAAGGTCAGGTGAAGGATCCTTGGATGACAAGAGAAGTGGAGCTTCTAGTCAAGAGGAAGAAGGAAACTTACTTCAGGTTGTGGAAACAAGGATCTGGCACGGCTCCAGAGAGTAACAAGGTAGCCAGGAAGGAACTCAAAAATGGACTTGGGATAGCTAGAAGGGGGCATGAAATAGCCCTTGCAGAAATGATTAGGGAAAACCCTAAGGCATTCTACACTTATGTGAAAAATAAAAGAATGATCAGAGTGAGAGTAGGGCCGATCAGGAGCAGTGGAGGGAACTTGTGCCTGGAGTCTGAATAGATGGGGGAGACCCTAAATGTGTACTTTGCTTCAGTGTTCACTAGAGAGAAGGACCTTTTTACTCGTGTGAACAGATTGAACCAGGTTAATAGGCTCAAACAGGTTGATATCAAGAAGGAGGATGTGCTGGAAATTTTGAAAAGCATCAGTATAGATAAGTTCCCTGGGCCAGACGGGACATACCCAAGGTTACTACGGGAGGAGATTACTGCGCTGATGGCAATGATCTTTGCATCCTCACTCTCCACTGGAGTAGTACAGGATGATTGGTGGGAGGTGAATGTTCTTTCCCTGTTCAAGAAAGGGAAAAGGGAAATCCCTGGGAATTACAGACCAGTCCGTTTTATGTCTGTGGTGAGCAAAATACTGGAAAGGATCCTGAGAGATAGGATTTATGATTATTTAGAAAAACATAGTTTGATTAAAGGTAGTCAGCATGGCTTTGTGAGGGGCAGGTCATGCCTCACAAGTCTCATTGAATTATTTGAGGATGTGACGAGACACATTGATGAAGGCCGGGCAGTGGATGTTGTGTATGGATTTCAGTAAGGCATTTGATAAGGCATTCCCCATGGTTGGCTCATTCAGAAAGTTAGGGGGCAGGGGATGCAAGGAAATTTAGCTATCTGGATACAGAATTGGCTGGCCGAAAGAAGACAGCAAGTGGTAGTAGATGGAAAGTATTCCGCCTTGACGTCGCTGACCAGTGGTGTCCTGCAGGGATCTTTTCTGGGACCTCTGCTCTTTGTGGTTTTTATAAATGACTTGGATGAGGAAGTGGAAGGGTGTGTTAGTAAGTTTGCCAATGACACGAAGGTTGGTGGAGTTGCAGATAGTGCCGAGGGCTGTTGCATGTTACAACAGGACACTGAAAGATGCAGAGCTGGGCTGAGACATGGCAGATGGAGTTCAATCTCGATAAATTTGAAGTGATTCATTTTGGAAGGTCGAATCTGAATGCTGAATACAGGGTTAAAGGCAGGATTCTTGGAAGTGTGGAGGAACAGAGGGATCTTGGGGTCCACGTACATAGATCCCTCAAAGTTGCCACCCAGGTTGATAGGGTTGTTAAGAAGGCATATTGTGTGTTGGCTTTCATTAACAGTGGGGTTTGAGTTTAAGAGCCGCAAGATTTTTCTGCAGCTTTATAAAACCCTGGTTTGACCACACTTGGAATATTGTGCCCACTTCTGGTCGCCTCATTATAGGAAGAATGTGGATGTTTTTGAGAGGGTGCAGAGGAGATTTACCAGGATGCTGCCTGGACTGGACGGCATGACTTATGAAGAAAGGTTGAGGGAGTTGGGGCTTTTCTCACTGCGGCGAAGAAGGAAGAGAGGTGACTTGATAGAGGGGTACAAGGTGATGAGAGGCGTGGATAGCCAGAGACTTTTCCCCAGGGTGGAAATGGCTGTCATGAGGGGACATAATTTTAAGGTGATTGGAGGAAGGTACAGGGGAGGTGTCAGAGGTAGTTTCTTTACACCGAGAGTGGCGGGAACGTGGAATGCACTGCCTGCGGAGGTTGTGGAGTCAGAGTCATTAGGGACATTTAAGCGACTCTTGGACAGTGACATGGACAGCAGTAAATTGAAGGGGTGTAGTCAGATAAATGGTCGGCAGAGCATCGTGGACCGAAGGGCCTGTACTGTTCTGTACTGTTGTATGTTCTATGTTCTAAAGCTGGAACTCAGGTGATTGAATGAGTGGCCGAGGTAGTTTGGGATATTACTGAATGTCTTTTCTAAAATGGAATGGCCTACATTTTTATTGCCATCCATTTTGTTTCTCTTTTCAGATACCCTTGCATCATTACTTCTGGCAAAACTGTTGAGTGACCCTCCCTAATGATATTTTTGACCCAACTGCAGGATAAGTTCGAAAAGCCGCATTTTGCACCTAATTTCCCAATTTCCCAATTATTTGAATTGTCAATTCTTCCTGAAGACATGGGACTTGGATTCACGTTTCTCCTCTTGATGAAACAATTTCCTCTGTGAGAAACTGCATGAGTATCCTCTTGTCCTGTTGTTCTGCTGTTCTATAATGCAGAAGTTGAGTTCCAAACTGATTTCTTTGCACAACTTTATCTTTTATGTAACTGTCAGATCTCTCAACAGTTGTTATCATAGAATGTACAGTGCAGAAGGAGGCTATTCGGCACATCGAGTCTGCACCAGCCCTTGGAAAGAGCACCCTACCTATGCCCATACCCCCACACTGTACCCACACCTCCACACTAACCCCGTAACCCCACGTACCCCTTTTTTTGTGCACTAAGAGTAATTTAGCATAGCCATCCACCTAACCTGCACATCTTTGAACTGTGGGAGGAAGACAAGCACCTGGAGGAAACCCACACAGATACGGGGAGAACATGCAGGCTCCGCACAGACAGTGACCCAAACAGAGAATCAAACCTGGGACCCTGGAGCTGTGAAGCAACTATGCTAACCACAGTGCTACTGTGCTGGCCTCAAGGCTCTCAGAGGCTCTTAACTTTTTTTTGTAAAATATTTTATTAAGGCATTTACTCACAGTAACAGTAAACCAAAAACAAACAACTACAAACATAATGCAAAGATCCACTATCTCCCTCATTGGTCCCACCTTCCTGAAACAGTAATCTAGACTAACCCCACCACTCTCCCCCCATCCTGCTGACAGTTAATTTTCTCTAAAGAAGTTGACAAACGGCTGCCACCTCCGGACGAATCCTAGCATTGACCCTCTTAGGGCAAACTTGATTTTGTCAACACTGAAAAAGCCAGCCGTGTCATTGATCCAGGTCTCTGATCTCGGGGGCTTCGAGTCCCTCCATGCCAACAGTATCGGTCTCTGGACTACCAGGGAGGCAAAGGCCAAGACGTCAGCCTCGCTCGCCCCCTGGACTCCCTGGTCCTCCGACACTCCGAAAACCGCCACCTCTGGACTCAGTACCACCCTTGTTTTTAACATAGTGGAATTGACGTCTGGAAACCCCTGCTAGAATCCCCTAAACATGTGGGCATGGTTCGCTGGCCCCGCACATCTTGCACACCTGTCCTCTATCCCAAAAAACTTGCTCATCTAGGCCGCCGTCATGTGTGCCCGGTGAACGACCTTAAATTGTACCAGGCTGAGCCTGGCGCATGATGTGGATGTATTGACCCTGCTTAACGCATTCGCCCAGAGACCTGCTTCTATTACTCCCCCAACTCCTCCTCCCATTTGTGCTTTATCTCCTCTGTCTGCGTTTCCTCTGACTCCATGAGTTCTTTATAGATATCTGAGATCTTCCCCTCTCCCACCAATACTCCACAAATTACCCTATCTTGTATCCCACATGGCGGTAGGAGGGGGAAGGTTGGAACCTGCCTTCGCAAAAAGTCCCAAATCTGCAGATATCTAAACCCATTCCTTCCCATCAACTCAAACTTCTCCTCTCTCTCCCTCAAACCGGGGAAGCTCCCATCTATAAACAAATCTCCCATCCTCCCTGTAGTAATCCACGGGAGGCAGGAGTTCCAGAACGTATCTTCTTTTAATAACCCTAATAATGGCTTATGGTCTGTCACTATGGTGAATTTACGCCCGTACAGATACTGGTGAAATTTTTTTACCTCGAATATCACCGCCAGTCCTTCCTTCTCGATTTGGGCATACTTCCTCTCAGCCATCGCCAAGGTCCTCGAACCATAGGCTATTGGCCGTTCTTCCCCATTCCTTCCTCTATGGGCTAAGACGGCTCCTACCCCGTAGGGGGATGCATCACAAGTGACCACCAACTCCTTCCTTGGGTCATAATGCTCTAGGACATTTTTAAATGACAGCTGTTCCTTAATGTCCCTAAATGCTCGGTTTTGGCGGGTGGACCATTTCCATTCTTGCCCCTTTTTTAGTAGCTGGTGGAGGGGTTCTATTTTCCATAATAGGTTACCAACCCTAGAAATGATCGTAACTCCTGGGCCGTGGTGGGAG
The DNA here is from genome assembly GCF_902713615.1 of Scyliorhinus canicula. Classification (NCBI taxonomy): domain Eukaryota; kingdom Metazoa; phylum Chordata; class Chondrichthyes; order Carcharhiniformes; family Scyliorhinidae; genus Scyliorhinus; species Scyliorhinus canicula. The sequence continues at coordinate 55,132,873 of NC_052165.1, read as the reverse complement.
GTGGGGCTTCTTTTATTACCATTACTCGGTCTTCTAATGGATGTAAGCCTGACTCGTCTACTTTATATCCCAGGTACGTCACTTGTGGGGCCAGAAAAACACATTTTTCCCTTTTTAGCCGTACGCCTGCCTTTGCGAAACGCCTGAGAACTTCCTCCAGGTTCCTTAAGTGTTCCCTGTTTGTCCTACCCGTGATTAAGACATCGTCCAAATAAATTGCCACCTGCGGTAGTCCCTGCAGAATATTTTCCATCGTACGCTGGAATATAGCGCAGGCTGATGACACTCCAAAAGGTAGCCTAGTATAACGAAAAAGGCCCTTCAGGGTGTTGATCGTAGTGAACTTCTGGGAGCCCTTGTCCAGTTTTAACTGCAGGTAGGCTTGGCTCATGTCTAGTTTCGTGAACAACAGCCCACCTGCCAATTTGGCATATAGGTCGTCTATTTTCGGGATTGGGTATTTGTCCAGCAGTGCGTATTTGTTTACTGCCTGTTTGAAATCTCCACAGAGACGTATCGAGCCGTCTGGCTTCAAAATTGGTACCACCGGTGCTGCCCATTCCGAAAATTGTACTGGCCTGATAATGCCGTCGCGCCGTAACCTTTCTATTTCGTCATCTACTTTCTTCCTTAATGCAAAAGGTACGGGCCTGGCCTTACAACATTTCGGAAGGGCTTCTGGGTCCACGTGCAAAGTTGCTTTGGCGCCTATGATTTCCCCCAAACCTTCCTGGAAGACCTCTGGGTATTTTTGGAATACTCCACTCAACTGCCCGCTTCCACTCTGGAAAATTTTCATCCAATCTAATTTTAGGTCTTTCAGCCAGTTCCGTCCAATTAAGCTCGGTCCGGAGCCCTCTACTATCGTCAACGGTAATCTGAGCAATTGTTTCTCATATTCCACAGGTACATGAGTCGTGCCTGGAACTTCCAGGGGTTCCCCCGTGTAGGTTTTGAGTTTTGTCGATGTTTTTGTTAGGGTTAGTGGCTGGAGTCCATCTTTGATTTTTCTAAATGCTGCCACTCCCATTACTGATACGGCCGCACCCGTGTCTATTTCCATTATTGTCGGCCGCCCGTTCACCCGTGGGGTAATCCTAATGGGTTCTGCTTTCTTCGTTGTAATATTATATAATTGTTCCCCTTCGGAGGAGGATGGGGTGTCTAGGTTGTGTACTTCCCTGCGTCCCCACCTGCTATTCCTCTTTTTCCACCTCCTTCTAGGGTTTCTGTCGTTGTTACCCCACTCTGTCTGGTGCCAGAAACGGTCCTTCTCTCTTGGGGGAGCCTCAGCCGGTACTTCCCTCTGTCTCCAGTTAGTCCTGGCAGACTTGGGGGCAGTTCTGGGGTTTTCCTTTTTCCCTCTATTCCTCAGGTTTTTCCTGAGGGCGGCTATCTGGTAGCAGGACCCGTTGTGGTAGTCCCTCTCACAGGTATATACCTCCATTGGCGTGCCCTGTAGTTCCTGCGCCCCACTTGCTGCCTTTTCTAGGGACAGTGCGAGCTGTAACGCCTGCCTGCAGTCTCGCTCTGTTTCCGCCAACAGGCGTTTCTGTATTGTGAGGTCGTTTATACCACACACTAACCGGTCCCGAAGCATTTCTTTTAGCGTCAGGCCGAACTCACATTTTTCCGCCAACCTTCTCAGGCGGGTCAAGAAATTCGTGACTGACTCCCTGTCTTCCCGCTTCGCAGTGTAGAATCTGTACCTACGCAAACTGAGGGGTGGTTTTGGGTTGTAGTGCTCTTTCACCAATTCCATTACTTCTTGGAAAGATTTTGTGTCCGGCGCATCGGGATAAGTCAGACTACGTATAATGGCGAAAGCGGAGGGTCCGCACGCCGACAGCAGGATAAGCCGTCTCTTTTTGTCCGTCAGTATATCATTTGCCCGGAAGAAGTAACACATTCTCTCCACATACTGGGACCAGTCCTCAATAGCCGGGTCGAATGCCTCTAACCTCCCAAAAAACGGCATTTTTAAAATGGCAAGGCTTATCCTCCGAGTGGGTTAGCTGGTCTCCGCAAAATTCGTAGTTTACCTCGTCGCCGCTGTAGTAATCCACGGGAGGCAGGTGTTCCGTCACCACACCAATATTTATTTACAATAATGATATTACAGGAGCAGCTAAAAACAGTGCTGCTAGCAGTCCAGTCAACTTAAGACTGCTCACAAAGCCTACACAGGTGATTATATGGGCCCTCTCAATGAGCTATCATTGAGGGAGCTCATACTCCAATTGGCCAACCAATAAAGCCAACTGGAGTTCATTACACTCCCGATCCCTGCTCACTGCCATCCCCAAAACCCTCCTCTTAACTTTTTTTAAAGAGACTGATTTCCTTGTGACCAATAGAAGTAAACTGAAGAACAAGATTTCACGATTTTTATTCTTTTACTGTGTTGAACAGACTAAAATCAACATAGACCAGCTATTACTTAAGAGGCAATTAATACACAAAACTAAAGAAAAGATACTTTGGCATTAACCAGAACCACAATCGAGATATGCCTTGCAACCCTTTTCGCTGTGAAATGTGCGGACTTCTTTAAAAGGTATAACATGCCATGCTAGTTTCAAACTTCAAGTGTCCTTCGAGAATAATACCACTCAGCCTGAATTTTGCAGATTGATTTTCACAAGCAAGGCTTACATTGGTGACTCACAGTTCTTTAAATCTCCAAGATCCCATCGGCTTGGTTTGCTTCCTTTCAAACAGAAAATAAACTCTCACAAGTATGCTGCTTGGTTGTTAACACAAAGTCCTTTTATGCTTCTCCACAGCAATAGATGCTTTATTTTCCCCGTCTCACAGAACTGCTATTTAAATAGGTTTCTGGTTAGTTTCTCATGATTAGTAAACTGGTCTTACTTGCTGGGGTGCTTCTGAAATTTCAAATTTTACATTAAGTTAAAGGGAACATTTTCAAACTTGTCAAGTCTAGCTTCATAACCCAACCCATGAAAATGGAAAAAGCTTTGCGGTAGTCTTGATCTTTATTTTCCATAACACCATCAAGATATAGCATTGTAAATATTTTAACTTACTGCAGATAGTATTGGTGACAATCTTTTCCCTTTTGTCATACTTCACCATTGAACATGCTGTATTCGCAGCCCTAAATTGCTTAACTTGGAATCCGTATGTGATAATGATGATATAAAGTCTAGCATGCGTGGAACTTTGGAGTCCCAAATCTCTTGCAAACAAAAGTTTCTTTTGCTACTTGTTGGTTCACTTTCTTGCAATCCCTGCAAAGTATCTCCTTTTTCATGTGTCGGCTGTATGATGTGTTCATGTCCTCAGTTAAACAATTGCAACCTGGTTTTGCATCCCTTATGCTGCTTTTTAAAACCTATATCAGATTGTGCACATTTTGGAAGGTGGAACAGTATTCGTGATTGCGCCCAAAGGTTTCACAATCTGCTCAGTCTGGTTAACTTTGTCAAGAACACCATTGCTAATTGCTGGCACGTGATATGACTTCTGAGTACTGGCACCTGTGAGTCAGAATCGAAGGAGAGATCTCCAGTTATAACCTCTGGATTCAACAATTTCCTTTGTTTTTCCTCCAATGTCGTCATTGGTTTTCACTGAAACTAGACTCTGAACCACTCAGTTCAGGTTCTAACACCTCAGACGGGATTCTCCCTTCTGGGGACTAAGTCCCCATGCTGGCGGGAAAACTGGCGCCAACCACTCTGGCGTCAACAGCCCCCGAAAGTGAGAAATTCTCCAAGATTTCAGACGCTAGTTTGACGCCAGAGTGGTTGGCGCCGCTCCAGCCGGCGGCGAAGGGCCGGCACAAGTTTGTGCATGCGCAGAATGGCTGGCATGATCTCGCATATGTGCGCAATGGTTGCCGTATTTCCGTGCAATATCAGACCGGAAGCCGTATTTCCGCGCATGCGTGGGAGTTCTCTTCTCCGCACCGGCCCTGGGGCAATATAGCGGAGCCCTAAGGCGCCCGGTACGAAGGAAAGAAGGCCCCCAAGGAAACGGCCTGCAGGATTGATGGTCCTGATCGCAGGCTAGGCCACCGTGGGGAACCCCCCCCCCCCCTCCCCGGGGTCGGATCCCCCCACATTCCACCCCCCCCCCCCCCCCCAGGACCGCCCCTGCAGACTTACCTGCCAGGTCCCGCCGTGTGTGAGGTGAGTAATTCACGCAGGTGGAACTGGGCAAAACTGGACGGCCCCATCGGCCCCGGAGAATTGCCGAAGGGTTGCTGTCAACGCCCCCGACCGGTGAGGCGGGAATCCCGCTGCCGCCCAAAAAACGGCACTGGAGAATAGGGCAGCCGGCGGCGGGGCTGGATTCACGCCTACCGCGGGGATGATCCGAACCGGCGGGTGGTCGGAGAATCCAGACCCTCATGTCTAGTTTCTTCCAAACTGGAATTTTTTGATATCCAAATTTCAAAGAAAATGTCAGCCAGTCAAATAGTCAAATGTCTAAATTGTCCTGCATAACTTTTGAATTCATCCCATCCATTTAAAAATTTGGATCATTTTATCTTTTCCATCGTTTAATCTTCCAGTTTTCTTCTGACTGAGATGATAGGTTTATCACAACCTCCCTTACTTCAAGCAATTAATTTTTCTGTTCAGTAAACCCTCTTTAACAGCTTGAAGAAATTTGTTAAGATTACTTCACTGTTCAGCCAAGAAAGCTTGATACTTGATACAAATATATTTTAGCTTCATGTTTTCTCTTTCATTTCAAGCTTTTTCGAATTCCTTTCTAGCAAGAGCGATTACTGAATTATTTTTAAGTAATATAATTGCAAGGTTTGTAAGATTATGATGTTTTGGGGCTGTCTCCTTAATTTAGAGCAAATTGGAGGAATGAGGGGGGTCACATGATTTGTTCTGAATTCTGCCTGACCGCAAGCTTAGGTGGCTTTGTTGTGAAAGGTTAAAAGGCGATTCAGCCTTTTTTAACTGGAGATAAGATAGATGCAAGATATTCACACCTATAAATAAAGACTAGGGCAGCAGTGCTGATGGTGGATAGACTGTTAGTCACCAAGACCCTTGGGGAAGCATTAAAGTGCCAGGTTTTGTAACAGTTGTATTTCAGATGGTCTATTTAATTTCCAAATAGAATGGAGTTGGGAAATTAAAGGATCGCTAATTAGCATTTCTACCAGGATACATAGAACATAGAACACTACAGCGCAGTACGGGCCCTTCGGCCCTCGATGTTGCGCCGACCTGTGAAACCATCTGAAGCCTATCTGACCTACACTATTCCATTTTCATCCATATGTCTGTCCAGTGACCACTTAAATGCCCTTAAAGTTGGCGAGTCTACTACTGTTGCAGGCAGGGCGTTCCACACCCCTACTGCTCTCTGAGTAAAGAAATTGCCTCTGACATCTGTCCTATATCTACCACCCCTCAATTTAAAGCTATGTCCCCTCGTGTTGGTCATCACCATCCGAGGAAAAAGACTCTCACTGTCCACCCTATCTAACCCTCTGACTATCTTATATGTCTCTATTAAGTCACCTCTCAGCCTTCTCCTCTCTAACGAAAACAACCTCAATTCCCTGAGCCTTTCCTCGTAAGACCTTCCCTCCATACCAGGCAACATCCTAGTAAATCTCCTCTGAACCCTTTCCAAAGCTTCCACATCCTTCCTATAATGTGGTGACCAGAACTGCACGCAATACTCCAGGTGCGGCCGCACCAGAGTTATGTACAGCTGCAGCATGACCTTGTGGTTCCGAAACTCAATTCCCCTGCTTATAAAGGCTAGCACACCATATGCCTTCTTAACAGCCCTATTAACCTGGGTGGCAACTTTCAGGGATTTATGTACCTGGATGCCGAGATCTCTCTGTTCATCTACACTACCAAGAATCTTGCCATTAGCCCAGTACTCTGCATTCCTGTTACTCCTTCCAAAGTGAACCACCTCACACTTTTCCGCATTAAACTCCATCTGCCACCTCTCAGCCCAGCTCTGCAGCTTATCTATGTCCCTCTGTATCCTATAACATCCTTCAGCACTATCCACAACTCCACCGACCTTCGTGTCATCTGCAAATTTACTAACCCATCCATCTACACCCTCTTCCAGGTCATTTATAAAAATGACAAACAGCAGTGGCCCCAAAACAGATCCTTGCGGTACACCACTAGTAACTGAACTCCAGGATGAACATTTGCCATCAACCACCACCCTCTGTCTTCTTTCAGCTAGCCAATTACTGATCCAAACCGCTAAATCACCTTCAATTCCATACTTCCTTATTTTCTGCAATAGCCTACCGTGGGGAACCTTATCAAACGCCTTACTGAAATCCATATACACCACATCAACAGCTTTACCCTGATCCACCTGTTTGGTCACCTTCTCAAAAAACTCAATAAGGTTTGTGAGGCATGACCTACCCTTCACAAAACCGTGTTGACTATCGCTAATCAACTTGTTCTTTTCAAGATGATTATAAACCCTATCTCTTATAACCTTTTCCAACATTTTACCCACGACCGAAGTAAGGCTCACAGGTCTATAATTACCAGGGTTGTCTCTACTCCCCTTCTTGAACAAGGGGACAACATTTGCTATCCTCCAGTCTTCCGGCACTATTCCTGTCGACAAAGACGACATAAAGATCAAGGACAAAGGCTCTGCAATCTCCTCCCTGGCTTCCCAGAGAATCCTAGGATAAATCCCATCTGGCCCAGGGGACTTATCTATTTTGACATTTTCCAAAATTGCTAACACCTCCTCCTTTTGAACCTCAATTCCATCTAGCCTGGTCGACTGAACCTGAGTGTTCTCCTCGATAACATTGTCTTTCTCCAGTGTAAACACTGACGAAAAATATCCATTTAACGCTTCCCCTATCTCCTCTGACTCCACACACAACTTTCCACTACTATCCTTGATTGGCCCTAATCTTACTCGAGTCATTCTTTTGTTCCTGATATACCTATAGAAAGTCTTAGGGTTTTCCTTGATCCTATCCGCCAACGACTTTTCGTGTCCTCTCCTCGCTCTTCTTAACTCTCCCTTTAGGTCCTTCCTGGCTAACTTGTAACTCTCAAGTGCCCTAACTGAGCCTTCATGTCTCATCCTAACATAAGCCTTCTTCTTCCTCTTGACAAGTGCTTCAACTTCCTTAGTAAACCACGGTTCCCTTGCTCGACAACTTCCTCCCTGCCTGACAGGTACATACTTATCAAGGACACGCAGTAGCTGTTCCTTGAAAAAGCTCCACATTTCGATTGTATCCATCCCCAGCAGTTTCCTTCCCCATCCTATACATCCTAAATCTTGCCGAATAGCATCATAATTGCCTTTCCCCCAGCTATAATTCTTGCCTTGCGGTATATACCTATCCCTGCCCATTGCTAAAGTAAACATAACCGAGTTGTGATCACTATCACCAAAATGCTCACCTACATCTAAATCTAACACCTGGCCGGGTTCATCACCTAGTACCAAATCCAATGTGGCCTCGCCCCTTGTTGGCCTGTCTACATACTGTGTCAGAAAACCCTCCTGCACACACTGCACAAAAACTGACCCATCTATAGTACTCGAACTATAGTATTTCCAGTCAATATTTGGAAAGTTAAAGTCCCCCATAACAACTACCCTGTTACTCTCGCTCCTGTCGAGAATCATCTTTGCAATCCTTTCCTCTACATCTCTGGAACTATTCGGAGGTCTATAGACAACTCCCAACAGGGTGACCTCTCCTCTACTGTTCCTAACCTCGGCCCATACTACCTCAGTAGACGAGTCCTCAAGCGTCCTTTCTACCGCCGTAATACTTTCCTTGATTAACAATGCCACACCTCCCCCTCTTTTACCATCTTCTCTGTTCTTACAGAAACATCTAAATCCTGGAACCTGCAACAACCATTCCTTTCCCTGCTCTACCCATGTCTCCGAAATCGCCACAACATCGAGATCCCAGGTACCAACCCATGCTGCAAGCTCACCCACCTTATTCCGGATGCTCCTGGCGTTGAAGTAGACACACTTCAAACCAGCGTCCTGCTTGCCGGTGCCCTCTTTCGAACTTTTAACCCTATCCCTGACCTCACTACTCTCAACATCCTGTACACTGGGACTACAATTTAGGTTCCCATCCCCCTGCTGAATTAGTTTAAACACCCCCGAAGAGCACTAGCAAATCTCCCCCCCAGGATATTGGTACCCCTCTGGTTCAGGTGAAGACCATCCTGTTTGTAGAGGTCTCACCTACCCCAGAATGAGCCCCAATTATCCAGGAAACCAAAACCCTCCCTCCTGCACCATCCCTGTAGCCACGTGTTCAACTCCTCTCTCTCCTTATTTCTCACTTCACTAGCACGTGGCACGGGTAACAACCCAGAGATAACAACTCTGTTTGTTCTAGCTCTCAGCTTCCACCCTAGCTCCCTGAATTTCTGTCTCAACTCCCCATCTCTCTTCCTACCTATGTCGTTGGTACCTATGTGGACCACGACTTGGGGCTGCTCCCCCTCCCCCTTAAGGATCCCAAAAACACGATCAGAGACATCACGGACTCTGGCACCTGGGAGGCAACACACCAACCGTGAGTCTCTTTCGTTCCCACAGAACCTCCTGTCTGTTCCTCTACCTATGGAGTCCCAATGACAAGTGCTCTGTTCCTCTTCTCCCTTCCCTTCTGAGCAACAGGGACAGACTCTGTGCCAGAAACCTGTGCCCTATTGCTTACCCCTGGTAAGTCATCCCCCGCAACAGTATCCAAAACGGTATACTTGTTATAGAGGGGAACGACCACAGGGGATCCCTGCACTGCCTGCCGGTTCCCTCTCCCTCCCCTGACGGTAACACATCTACCTTCTTCTTTTACCTGAGGTGTGACTACCTCCCTATAACTCTTCTCAATAACCTCCTCCGCCTCCCGAATGATCCGTAGTTCATCCAGCTCCAGCTCCAGGTCCCTAACGCGGCTCTCGAGGAGCTGGAGTTGGGTGCACTTCCCGCAGATGTAGTCAGAAGGGACACTAGAGGTGACCCTTTCCTCCCACATTCTGCAGGAGGAACATTCAACTGCCCTAGCCTCCATTCCCACTGAACTAACTTCCCAACTACTGAAAAATAAAAATAAAAAACTTGTTAGTCTAGCAATCCAACGGACAGAACTTTTTTTTTTGTTAGAGGAGGATGGGTGGGAGACACTACGTAAGTAGTGTTTCGGGTAAAGCTGTCACTCGAGAACAGCCCCTTCACAAACCACCTTCAACTTACGCTGACCGCACTGCACGTATGCAAATCTCCCCGGAACAGCCAATCAGAAGCTCTGCTCTGCTTCCCCCTGCTGGATGCTTGACTTCCGTCGAACTCCTCGGGTCACTGATGCAGGTGCACCTTCAACTTACGCTGACCGCACTGCACGTATGCAAAGCTCCCCGGAACAGCCAATCAGAAGCTCTGCTCTGCTGCCCCCTGCTGGATGCTTGACTTCCGTCGAACTCCTCGGGTCACTGATGCAGGTGCACCTTCAACTTACGCTGACCGCACTGCACGTATGCAAATCTCCCCGGAACAGCCAATCAGAAGCTCTGCTCTGCTGCCCCCTGCTGAATATGAATCACAAACCCTGTGTGATTCGTATTCCCATGGAGATGGGCTTTGAGAGGGCAAGATTCATTGAGAGCCATTGTAGTATTGGTTGATATAGCTTTTCTTAAGATTTCCCTGAACCACACAGGTCAATCTGGAAGAATCTGAGAAAGGGAGAGAGAAAAAGCAGAGCAATAGAGTCAGCCTGTCTCTGTTATTCACCATGCAGGAATGAGAGTGGAAGATGATGTTCCAATTGAAGAAACCTTGGGTGGGATTCTCTGAACCCGCGCCAGGTCGGATAACCGGGGGGGAGGTGCGCGCGAATCCTGCCAAGTGGCTCCGATGCCGGGCCACCAATTCTCCGGTTGCCGGAGAGTCGGTGGCAATCGTGCCGGCGCGGTCGCCAGGGCTCCGGTTGGGGGCCATTGAAAGCGCCTCCCGCGCCGATTCTCCGTGCTCGATGGGCCAAGTGTCCACCGAGTCCTGCCGTCGTCGTTCGCGTATGGTCCTACCCAACGGGACCATGGCGTTCTGGCTGCGGGGGCCGTCCTGGTTTGGGGGGGGGGGAAACGGGAGGAGCTGACTTCGGGGTGGGGGGCCTCCACGGTGGCCAGGCCCGCGATCGGGGGCTACCGATTGGCGGGCCCGCCAATTCCGGGTGAGGTCAATGTTCATCCGCGCCGGGCCCCTGTAGAGCTCCGCCTTGTTGCCTGGGGGCAGGCGCGGAGATGGCCGTGGTGCGCATGCGCGGACCTGCGCCTGCCGTGGCGTACATGCGCAGACCTGCACTGGCCGTGGTACACATGCGCAGACTCACGTCGACCGTGTAGGCCGGCTTCGGCGCCGGAGCTGCACACTGCACTCCGAAGCCTTTCTAGCCCCCGAGGAAGGGGAGAATGACTAGGCCTGGAGGCCGGTTGCACTCGTGCCGGTTTTGACGCCGGCGTCAACACTTGGCCGGGATTTAAGAGAATTCCGGCCCCAGAGCGTGAGGCTAGAAAATTTGGTTAGCTTCAGCTAGAGGGAGGGATCTCTCGGATATGTGGAAGTCAATCTGTGGATTAGAAGTTACCTGGCTGGAAAAGTAAAACTGGAGCAAGTCACCAGGAGCTGAGAATAGCTTTGGGCTGGCTCCTGGAGAATGAAGTGTCCAATTAAGGGATGGAATAAAGCATAAGAGAGGCAGAAAATTCTCAGTTGTTTTAAAATTTAAATGGGTAAGCTTTTCTGTTTTTTTTAAACTATAGGTTTCCCACTGAAGTATTATGTTGTCAATGTTACTTTGAATTTGTTGTTTCAGTAAAAGTCTTAAAACATGAAATCTTGTTGTGTGATCCTTCCAGTCTGTCACTGGAAATTCTAACTTTTCAGTCTTCAGGGGGAATCGTAACAGAAATTTTAATTTGCCTTCAAGAGCATGTATTTATTGAGTCAGTATTGGATACAGCTTTTCCATTTTCCAAATCATTCCTTTTTTAATAATTCGCTTTTAGTACCATTGCTATCTGCTTGCCCACACCTTGTTCATGTTTGCTGTAGTTTTAATTTAGACAGCGTTCACTCATCTGCAACTGCCATTGATTTATCCTTCTCAGCCTGATGTTCCAATATCCTTTCAAAATTCATGGGCTGGGTTTCTGACTCTTTGGTTGCATCTTTAATTCAAATATGACTTCTCACAGCAGGGTTATAGGAAGCTATTGATTTGTTTAAGTCACTGGGCTTTACTTGCAGAAGTTCAGTTTCCACAGTCTCCGTGGGCTTTTCCGAAACCTCTGGAGTTGGCAGACAATACATTATCCCTGTAAAGTCATATCTTGATTTTTAAAAAATAAATCTCCATGCTCAATCAATAAATATGGACAATTAACCCACACAATTGCAGAACCAGTGAATAAGCCATATTTTCAATTAACTATCCAAAGGAACAGGTAAATGATTTCCTGATGTCACGTGAATGCAAGTCGCAGGAAAGGTGGCTCCTGGCTGGTTCTTTGTTTTTGATCCCTTTTGCCTGTTTTTTTGGGGGGATTTTGGTATCTGAACGCAGTCAGTTGATTTCGATAACTTTTTTCGGATGGAGGCATGTTGAAAACGTTGACGAAGAAGGCCAGTGTAAATAAATCCCAGGAGGGTAGCCCGTCAAAAGAACCTGAAGAAGGGAAGATGGCTGCCAGGCCCATTACATTAGACATGCTGGCTGTGGTGATGATGCAGGAGCTGGAAAAATTCGGCAGGCAGATGGACAGGCAGTTTGAGTGGCAGAGGAAAGGGATGAAGGGATCATTTAAAGCCATGGCGAGGAGGCACTGGGCCCGATTCACAAGCAGCTATGAAAGACCTTGAATGCAGTGAAAGCGCAAGGTGAGACGTTGGAGGGTGTGGAGGAGGCCTCTGGAAGCGGAGTTTCTGTTCGTGGCAGAGAGCAACAAGGGCCTGAGGTTAAAAGTGGAAGATCTTGAGAGCAGGTTGAGGCGGTTGAACCTTAGGATGGTTGGGCTACAGAAGGGAGTGAAGGGCTTGAAGCCGACTGAGTTCTTGTGGGAGATGTTCTCTCGGGCTGAGGTGTTCACCCCTCCGGAGATGGATGGAGCTCATTGTGCGCTCTGGCAGAAGCCATGGTCGAATGAGGCACTGCGGGTGGTGATTATCTGCTTTCACAGCTACCAGAGGAAGGAGAGGATCTCGGAGTGGATGAAATAGAACCACAGTATTGACTGGGATGGGCACACAGTGCATAGATATATCAGGATATTGGGACTGAGCTGGCGAAGAGGTGTGCGGCCTTCAAAAAGGCTGTGAGATCTTCTTATCTCTACTCTGGATAAGGTACTCAGTCCGGTTGAAGAGATATCCACCACACTCTTTATTTTTCAAGAATTTACTAAAATACATTTGCACAAAATTAAATTAAAAATTTTGATCAAAATAATACATAAACTGGTCACAATATAACAAAAAACATAAAGAATCTACTTTAAACACAAACAGATAGATGATTCAAGAACTCAGGAAACAAGAATTCAAGAACTAAATCTTGCCCACAAGATCTTACTTTTAAGGAAATCCATATTTATGGTCTTAACCTCTTATTTACTCATTGGTTCTAATTCTCAACTGAGGCTTTCTGATTTGTTCAAACAACTTTCTGTCACTTAGAACATGATTTGTTATCCAAGCATTGGTCATTACTTAAAATTCACCAATGTCCGTCAAATTAATTAAATGTCTACGTGCACCCGCCACATCTGCCTTTCCTACAAAGATAAGGGGCGGGATTCTTCTTTAGCCGACGTCGAAGTCAGAAGGTGCGACCTGGTGGAGAATAGCTTCCGACGTCACAATTGCGGCAGACGGCGGTTTGACATCGTATCGTGATTCTCTGTCACCTCGAAAACGGCGTCATTGCGTTTCATTCCGCACGTACTTAAAACACCGTTTGCATATCATTAGTGTGCCCACCTGTGATTCTCTGCGATCCGACGGGCCGAGTTCCTAGCTGTGTGGTTCATTTGTGCTTTCACAAATCGTGAACCTGACGTGGTGACTGCTGAGAGAGAGTGTCCGGACAGTGTCCAACATCGCCATAGTTTGCCCACAGTTGTGCCGTTGGCCGGGGGGCTTCTGCCAGGGCCGGGGGCTGGGTTGGCCAGGAGGTGGCCTGTGGAATCGGTATGGGCAAACGCGGAGCACCAGTGGCACGGCCGGCAAGGCAGCTCTGCAGCTGTGCACACCACCAGCAGCCCATGTTAAACCTAGTGCCAGGGGCCATATTGGTGTCCCCTCCCTCTGATCCCAGCCAATCCATCAGCTGTTTGGGCACGCTCCAGCACAATCAGTGCCACCTTTTTGGCTTTGATAAGTGTGTGTGTGGGTGTGTGCAGCTCAGCTTGTCAGCCTCCCGAGTGTCAATCACGGACCCAATCAATCCCGCACCGTTTTTCATTGGAATGTACTGTGTTCCATGCGGCCCCGATGCTCGTCCCTCAACGGTAGCAGAATGTGCCACCGGTCCAGGTGTGCCGCCGATTTTTCTGTGATAAAAGTCCACGGATTCTCCATTGGCATCAGCACGTAGTCTCAGAAACGGAAAATGCCGCCCACAGTGCTTGAATTAACCTTGTTTATGTTACATTTTATTGCTAAATGTTTCTGTTGGTAGGCTGTGTACTTCTTTCAAAGTAAATTGTGGAGTAATGGACTATTCATTATGAAAGCTTTAATGCAACTTTTCTTTTGAAACAATATTAGCTTTCTACAGCAATTCTCATATTTTTTGTATCTGAAACCCGGGCCGCATTTGCCGTTTGAGTCCAAGTGTTGACGCCAACGGAGAATCCATGGACCTTCACATCAGAAAAATCGGCGCTACACCCTATACAGATTCCGCTACCTGTGAGGGGCTAGCACCGCACCGCGTGGAACACTATCGAAACACATGAAAAACGGTGCGGGAATTGTCGGGGCCGTGTTGGACACCCGCAGGGCTGACAAGCTGCAGCCGCGCTTAAACAATACACCCACCACACACACTGATCAGGGCCGAAAAGATGGGGCAGGTTGTGTTGGAGCACCCATACAGCTGATAGGTCAGCTGGGGACAGAGGACACCCAGGGGGTGCCCTGGGGGGTCACCTATATGACCCAGAGCACCATGTTTACAACGGTCTCTCTCTCTCTCTCTCTCTCTCTCTCTCTCTCTCTCTTGCTAGCCGTCGGGAACGTGGCCCTCTCATGATATGCGAACGGTGTTGCAACTGCACGCAGCATGCGTTGCAGTGATGCCATTTGCGAGGATGCTGAGCATCGCGATTCGGCGTCAAACCGCCACCTGCCGCGATTTCGGCGTTGGGGGCTTTCAAAGAATCCCGCCCATGACTGTGGCTTTGTGGATATAACATTTTCTGTCTAACTACTGAATTAAAAAATTATACTGCATCGATTCTTAAGGATCCCAAATAAATCAATGAAGCAATCAGTAAATCAATAAATCTGTTAGATATCAAAGGCGAATGCGGTGTTTTATAGCTATTCGGAATGGCGTACCCTGTGCGACTGCGGGTCACAATGGATTCGAAAGATTATGGGCTGGATTCACCATTTTGGAGGCTGAGTGCTGATGCCGGCATGAGAACTGTGGTGTTTTAAGACGTCAAAATCAGCGCCAAACCCCCACCGATCCTGCGACCGGTGAGGGGCTAGCAGCCGCACCGAGTAAAACTCCTGGCTCCCACGATATAAATGGCTGGAGAATGGCCAGGTCCGACCTGCAGCGGTTGGGTACTAAAACATGGTGCCGGCCTTGCGCTGACCGACCTGCCAAATAGTGCCTTCCTAGCCAATCCCCACAATTCCCACAGTCCTCGCGGAAGCCTCCCTGGCCAGCAGCATGGCTCCCGGCCTTCTGTAGCGGTGCTGGATATAGTACACAGCCGCCAGGATGGAAACTCAGTCCACCGGGGACGGAGCATTGGGGGAGGGCCTTCAGGTGACGCGCAAATGCCGTTCCAACGCCGTGCGGCGCACAATGCGATGATGGCATTTCAGAGGGGGCGGAGGATAGAAAACTGACGTCATACTGGCACCTCCCTCAATTTCGCCATTTGAAGGGATTCTCTGCCCGATTACGATGTCGGCGTCGGGGAACGGTGAATCCCGCCCTATTTCTATGACACGTTGGAGATGGCAGGGGCCTTCATCAGAAAGAAGACGCTGGGACCGGTCTGAGGAGGACTGTGGGACTGCTATGTACGAAAGAATGCATCTTTCTGTTACGTTTTTGTTTTCTTGGAGGTTGGGGCTGTAAGTAGGGGGTATTTACATGTTTGGAAGGGAGAGAAGCTTGCTAACGATGTTGGAGTTTGAGCACTTTGGTGGAGGGAATGGGTGGTGGTTATTTTTAGGGGGATATTGGAGGGGGTCCCTGTGTGGAGGCCATCTCACTAGTGGAAAGGAGAAGGGGTGGCTGGTGAACAGGACAGGAATGGGGGAGAGGTTGTGACTCATTGGGCCAGGTTGGGTGGGACACAATGGGTCTTGTTGTTAGTTTGTATTGTGGGGGGATGGGGTTGGCTAAGGTGGCAGGTAGATTGAGAGCCTGGAGGGGGAGGGAGGAGGCAATGGGAGAGGAAGGGGGGGGGGGGGGGGGGATGGAGACAGAATTGACAGTGACATGTGGATTTTCTTTGTCTCACCTAAGATCATTTTTTTTTTCCTACTTAAAGGGTTTGGTGTGGTGTTCCTACAAGAAACTTGCATGAGGGTGCAGGACCAGACCAGGCTGCTGAAGGCCTGGGTGAGCCAGGTTTTCCACTCCGGGTTTGATGGTTCTGGTCAGCAAAAGTGTCTGTCCGTTTTTAGGCGGGGACAGTTCTGGCTGATCAGGAGGGGTCGTTGCATGATGGATGCAGGTACACTGGAGGGGAAGGCCATGCTGTTCGTGAACATATATGCCCCGATTTTGGACAGTGTTAAGTTTAGGAGATGGTTGCTGGACGCAGTAACGGAGTTAGACACATACCAATTGATTCTAGAGGGGGATTTTAACTGTTTTTGGATCCGAAGCTGGCCTGCCCTAGGTCGAGTTTGCTGACCCCTTCAAGGAGGAGACTGGAGGTGCGGACCCGTGACACTTTATGCACCCTGGGGATAAGGAGTTTTGAGTCAGACCCTGCCTTGGGTCGGAGTTTCAGTGGTGATTATTTCTGACTACGCATGCACGGTGACCCGGGCGCAACGCATGGGATGGAGGCTGGATGTCGGACTTTTGTCTGATATTGGCTTTTATGGGAAGATCTTTGGAACCCTAAAGGAGTGTGAAATTGTGGGAGGCATTATAGGTGGTGATTCAGGTGAAGGGGTGGGGAGGGGCTGGGTAGGTTGGTCCCCGCCCACAAAAGGTGAATGGGGTATTTTGAACCTTTTATTAGGGGCTTTATAGGTCAGGGCTGCCAGAGTCGAGTGGGGGATAGCAGAGTTTTAAGAGGGTTTGGAGTTCCCACAGGTGGGGGTGCAATTGCGGGAGGAACTGGAAGCACTTTTGAGCTGGAGAAGGTTCGAATGCTTGAGGAAAGATGCAGACTGGGAAATCGCCGGGGCCAGATTGGTTCCCGGTAGAATTTTATAAGAAGTTCGCGGATCAGTTGGTTCGTTTGATGTTGGGATGTTAACGATAACTGGGCAGGGCTCTCTCCCAGACACATTGGAGAAGGCATCCATCTCCCTTCTAAAGAAGGATAAAGACTCCACAGAGTGCGTTGTACCGCCTGATTCCGCTGCTCATTATAGATGCAAAGCTTTTGGCTGAATTTTAATGTTGAGGTTGGAGCCTTGTCTCCGGGAGATAGTGGGGGAGGATCAGACAGGCTTTGTGAAGGACAGAAAACTATCATCCAATATGAGGTGGCTACTCAAAGTTGTCCTCACCCCGGTGTGGCCGGAAGTGGAGATAATTGTGTCATTGGATGCGGAAAAGACATTTGATGGGGTTTAGTAGAGCTATCTTTTGCAGTTCTGGAG
The DNA here is from genome assembly GCF_902713615.1 of Scyliorhinus canicula. Classification (NCBI taxonomy): domain Eukaryota; kingdom Metazoa; phylum Chordata; class Chondrichthyes; order Carcharhiniformes; family Scyliorhinidae; genus Scyliorhinus; species Scyliorhinus canicula. The sequence goes on along the minus strand of NC_052165.1, from coordinate 55,115,791 downwards.
AAGTCTGGGCTGGGCCCTTGGTTTGTGTCGTGAGTGTGGTTATTGTGCAGAGCGCCATCTGGCACTGTATGTACTAACACCACGAGTTTGGGGTCGTTGTGGCTGCATGGCGGGGGGCGAGGCAAGGGTGTCCTATGTCTCCTTTCCTGTTTGTGTTGGTGATCGAGTCACTGCCGATTTCTCTGAGGGTCTCGGACAAGTAGAGAGGAATTGTGAGAGGCGGGGAAGAACACGGTGCGCCTGGATGACCTTTTGCTGTACGTAAGGGATACAGGGTCAGTAATAGGGGATATCGTGGGTATATTGAAGAGGTTCGGCTTCTTCTCGGATTATAAATTAAACTTTGTGAAGAATGTGTATTTTGTTGTTCGCATTTTGGGGAGAGGAGCTGGGTCCTGGCTGGGACTAGTTTCTACTATCTGGGGGCCAGGTGGCGCGGGATTGGTTGCGGATTTGCAAATTGAATTACATTAGCCTGTGAGCAGGGTCAGGGCGGATCTATAGAGGTGGGACAGCCTGCCATTATTGCTGGTGGGCTAGGTTCAATCCATTTAGCACAGTGGGCTAAATACCTGGCTTGTAAAGCAGACCAAGGCCTGCAGCGCGTGTTCAATTCCCGTACCAGCTTCCCCAAACAGGCGTCGGAATGTGGCAACTAGGGGCTTTTCACAGTAACTTCATTTGAAGCCTACTTGTGACAATATTTTCATTCATTTCATTAAGGTGCCACGATTCTTGTTTTTATTTCAATGCCACCAAGTTTTTCTACCTAACACATTCGTCCAGGGATGGAACAGCTCATGGAGGGTTTTATTTTGGCTGGGCGAACTCCTCGGATTCAGACTGGGGAGGTCCTACAGAGAGGTAGGCAGGTGGGGGTGGGGGGGGGGGAGCTGGCGCTGCCGAATTCGATGCTTTATTACTGGGTGACCAATACGGAGAAGGTGTTGTGGTGACCAGGATGCTACTTGAGTGTGGATGGAGTCAAGGTGTAGCTTGGAGGCTCTGGCGTTTGCTCTGGCAAAATATTCTTCAAACCCAGTGGTTGTCTACATTTTGAAAATATCATGGCAACTCCGTCAGCATTTCAACTGGAGGCAGTGTCAAGATGGCCCCCAATCAGTCGGAATCGTTTGTTTGCGCCAACGTAATTTGAATGCCACATTTGGGCTGTGGAAAGGTAAGGGACTGGAGAGGGTAAGGGGTCTGGTTTTGGAGGGGCAATTTGCTAGTTTGGAGGCGTTGAAGAGAAAGTCCGACTTGTAGCTTCAAATACGTTCAGGTTACTTCCAGTTATTGGATTTTTTCATCCGACATTCCCTGAAACGCTACCACTTTATTGGAGAGGATTCTCTCCTGCACGGGGTCGGAAGAGGGCAGCATGTCCGAGATATGTATGGACAGATCTAGGGGGAGGAGCAGATCTTGGGAGAAGAGGTCAAGGCTGGTTGGGGGGGGGGGGGGGCGGCGGTGCTGGGATCCATATTGGAGGAGGAGGTGTGGAGTGAGTTACTCCGCAGGGTGAATGCTACGTCATCCTTGATCCAGCTCAAAGTAGTGTTCAGGGTGCACCTCCCCAAGGTCAGAATTGCAGGAGTTGAAGATAGGTGTAAGCATGGTTCAGGAGGGCACACGGATCACGTGCACATGTTCTGGACCTGTCCCAAGTTGGTGGGTTTATTGGTGTCTTTTTTCAGCACCATGACAGCATCCCTAAATATTGATTTAGAGCCCTGACTGCTAATAGCTATATTTGGTGTGTCAGACCAGCCAGAGCTCGGTGTGGGGGTGGATGCCCTGGCATTTGCTCATTGATTGCATGGAGGTGGGGACAGTCAACGCCACCTTGTGCCTGAGCATGGCGAGGTGACTCGATGGGGTTTTTGTAGCTCAAGAAGGTCCAGGTTTACAGTGAGGGGTTGGTCGAATGGTTCTTATGTCGATGTCGGCCTTTTGTATTACACTTTAAGGAATTGGTCACTGTTAGTGGGAGGAGGGAGTGGTTAATGTGGGGTTGGGTTGTTTGGTATGTATTTCTGTTACTGGGTTTACTGTTAGTGTTTGTAATTTTTGATACATGTGGTGGTTTAGTTTTGTTTTGTAAACTTTTGATATAGAATGTTAAAAGTTCAAAAATATACTTCCAAGAAAAAAAAATCTATAATAATAATAATAGCTTATTGTTTCAAGTAGGCTCCAATGAAGTTACTGTGAAATGCTCCTAGTCGCCACATTCCGGCGCCTGTTCGGGGAGGCTGGTACGGGAATTGAACCCGGGAATTAACCAAAAGCAAGCTACGGGTCATTATTTGCTTGATTTGGCTCATTGTGTTAAAACCTATGGGATGTTTCGGGGAAAATGTATTCTCGGAGTTTATGAAAGTAGATAGATTAGATTGAGGTTAATTCAAGTATGCTGTCTGGGTAACCATTATCGTAGTTAATTGTAAATGTTCTTTCCTGCCACATTTCTTGTGTGTTTTAAAGTTTGAAAAACGTTTTGTTATGTCACCGCATTTCATCTTTTTTCTCACATTTCATTCAAATTACAAAAATAAACTTAAAACCAGCATTCCGAGTTTCCCTTAGGATTTGGAACTTCCTTGCAGTGAACATCGTCAGAGTTAATCACAATAGAGACTTCTTTATTTGGATCTGTCCAGAATTGTCTTTTCCCCAAGTATTGGGGTCCAACTTACTGGTTCTGAGATCGATTTTCAGAATGTTTTTGTATCTGAATTTGATGCATCTTGTGGTGCAGGTTCCCACACTCAGCTAGCTGTAGAACACAGGCTTGGTACCAGGTTTGCAGCTCTTTGCAAGAACTTAGGTGTTCAGGAATATATCCCGCCACTTGATGTATCTCACAACCAACTAGCTAATTTGCTTTCTAATAGTAACAGGAATGTTATGCCATGTATTCTGCTGCTCATGTAAATTTCTATTGATCAATGGACTGATGGCAGTAAATTAAGGTGAAATTGTCTCAAAAATCAGTTAAGCAACATGAATGTAAAAAAAAAGTGTAAATAAAGTGAACAATGTGCCAAGGAGCTGAAAGGTACTTTCTACAAGTCACTGATGTTCAGATATATCCAGTATTCCTATTTATAAGACATATTTGTCCAAAGAACCCGGCGATGAATTGAGATTTGAAAGCTGTTCATGATTGCTCACTAACTGCAGCCATAGCATTCACTCTATTATGTACAATCCATTGAATAGATTTATCTGACTATTTCGCTTCATTTTACTTTCAGTCTTTTGAGACCACAACAGAAGCACAAACCAGCATAAACCTCAGTGACCGCATTGAACAATTGGAAAAGGTGGTGGCACAATATAGGGATGAAGCGAACATAGCCCAAGCAGAAGTCGACAGACTTCTTGAAATCTTAAAGGAAATGGAAAATGAAAAGAATGACAAAGATAAGAGGATAGCAGAATTGGAGATGTAAGTTTTTTTGATGAAGTAGAAATGTTTCTCTAATATCTTTGTTAGATGCTCATATCTGTGAACTTAAAAATATAATTTCACTCCTGAATATTATTTTTAAGTATACTTTAATACTTCAGTGTTTGGAATCCGTCAGACTTTTCAAGTACTTATAAGGTATGTCTCAGCAGGCTCAGTTCAAACTGGCTTGGCAAGCACATTATGATGAATATTTCAGCATGAAGCAGATTGTTGCGAAATAGTGGCAGAAATGGAAAAACTGGAAAACTGTTGCAGATATGAAAATAAGGGCGAGGAAGGGCTGAACAGGTCTGGCAGCACCTGCGGAGATAGGAATAGAGTTAAAGTTTCCAATCCAATATAGCTCTCCAAGCAAACTGACAATCCTGGAAATAATGGCTTGAAGTTTGGTGGTGGGACCATGATCTTGGGGAGGTAGGGAAGAAGTGACTGAGAACTGGTGCTCAGCCTCTGCAAGATAGAGGTTGGTATACTAGCCAGCAACACAGCGCCTCTTTGGCTAGCAGGTTTCATAAAAATATCGTGGTTAGACCTGAGTGAACAGAGTGCAGCAGGTTCAGAGGGCGACATGTTATAGAGAGCAAGAGATGCAGAGAAATAAGGCAACCAATATCATGCCGACAATTCTCAATGAAAAGATCAAGGGGTAAATGTTCCAGTCCCACCCTACGCAGGAATTGTCGCAGGGGATATAGAAAATTTAACGGACCATTGTAAGGTCTGTTGTTCTTGGGTGGGAATTTCCAGTCTTGGGGCAGGCAAGATCGGAAAGTCCCACCAGAAGAGTGGATAAGAGGCCAGAGGGATTGGTCCAGGTTGCGGAAGAATACTGGAGGCAGGTGGAAGGGTCTGTTAGTCAGGGGCAACTGTTTCTGTCTCTATAGATGCTGCCAGGCCTGCTGAGATTTACCAGCACTTTGTTTTTATTTCAGATTTACAGCATCCACATTATTTTACATAATTTTAGACTATTGTACATTGGGTTTTATATCTTCCATCTCGAAATTAAGATGATAATATCGGTAATTTGCATATGAATAGTTAACAGTGGTAAAACGGATATCAAAGGAAACCATAAATCAGTCAGTCTGTCTGCGTTGTTTAAAATCTAGCGCAGTAACCCAGTGGACGTCAATCAGGGGTCGAGAAGAATATTTCAATGCCAAAAGTAAGCGAAATAAACTTGTTTCATTTATCATCTCCTAATCAATACCTTTGCCTCATGTATTTCTGATGACATGTAGCTAATCTATTTGTTCAGTTTATTTAGAAGTTTGGATGGGTTTTGAAAAGCCAATCAGTGCAGCTATTACAGATGGGATCGGGTAGGGGTGTGATTGCGTTTTAGACATGGTGGTCGGGAGATGGGTCAACATAATGTTATCACGGACAGCATCAAAAAGATAGTGGATTTCCTAAATATATTCAGGAAGGAGCAGAAGCTATTGAATTATAAATAACTGTCTGTAACAATAGAATCACTAAAGGAGAGCTTACTGTGACACCAACTGGAGTGATTGGGCATTGAGGATACCCACCATCGTGTTGTGTGGCACTACCACTGTGCTAATTGGGACAGACTTCGAATAGATCCAGCAATTCAAGACTGGACATCCATGAGGCGTGTGGGCCATCAATAGCAACAGAATTATATTTAACCACAATCTGCAACCTTATGGCCCAGCATATCTCCACGCTACCATTACCACAAAGCCAGAGGACCAACCTTATTCAGTGAAGAGTGCAGGAGAACAAGCCAGGAGCAATATCAGGCATACCGGAAAATGAGGTGTCAACTTGGTGAAGCTACAATACAAGACTACTTGTGTGCCAAACAGCATATGAAGTAAGTAAAAGACAGAGCAAAGGGATTCCACAATGAATGCATGTGATCTACATGTGATCAGTCATCAGGAGCTGCTACAAAGCAGCCTTCCTGTCAATTTTTCCACCCATTGCAAAAATCTGGAGCAAACCTGGTGGGCTGAATAACCTTCTATTTGTCCTGTTAGGTGATTCTATAATTCAGTGTCGAGTTTAACTGCCCGTATGATTTTGGGAGAACAAAGAGAACAAAGAATAATACAGCCCTCCAAGCCTGCGCCGATCACATATCCTATCTAGACCAACCACCTGTATCCTTCTATACCCCATAATTTTATAAACTTCTATCAGATAGCCCCTCAGCCTCCATCTCTCCAGGGAGAGCAACCCAGTTTATTCAATCTCTCCTCATACCAGGCAACATCCTGGTGCACCTTTTCTGTACTCTCTCCAAAGCCTCCCCGTCCTTCTGGTAGTGCTGTGGCCAGAATTGGACACAGAATTCAAATGTGGCCTAACCAACTTTCTATATAATTGCAACATAACTTTCAAGCTTTTACACTCGATACCCCGTCCTATGAAGACAAGCATGCCATATGCTTTCTTTACCACCATTTCCACCTCTGCTGCCACTTTTAAGGATCTGTGGACCTGCACGCCCAGATCTCTCTGTGTCTCTATGCTCCTGATGGTTCTGCCATTTAATTTATAGCTCCCACCTGAATTGGATCTACCAAAATGCAACACCTCGCATTTATCCGGGTTAAATTCCATCTGCCATTTCTCTGCCCAATTTTGCAGCCCATCCATATATCCTGTTGTATTCTATGACAACCATCATCACTATCTGCAACTCCTGCAATCTTAGTATCATCCACAAACTTGCTAATCAGACCCGCTACGTTTTCTTCCAAGAATGTTTGAGAAGACATTAAAAAAAAGTATCTTCAGGATAATTTCAAATAAAGACTGCAAAGCAATTCTTACAATTCAAGTTTGAATCTTGATCTATTTTTCTCGCATGAATTTGTCCAGAAGGCCACTTTTTTTTGCTGTCATAGTTTGAACTTGTTAGCTTGCCTAAATTGCAAAATGAAAGTTGTAACTTTTTAACAATGAAATCTATCCAAACTGTACTGCAGATCTGGATTTAAAAAATCTGGGATGATAATGGGGTCCTAACGTAGTGGGACATTCCTATGCTGAAATAAACTAGCCCCATTTGATAATGCAATCTCGTCTCACATCTGCCACAGTGAAGGGCTGCAAGCTACCCAACAATGAATTACAAAGAACGACAACTTGACCCAGTTGTTAGGTGCAGGTTTATGCTACACAAGTGCTGCCTCCTCCCCGACTTCATGTGTAACGCTATCAGTATTTACTTCCATTACTTTTTCCTTCATGTACTTAACTACCTTCCCCTCCAATTTCAAAACAATATTAAATTTTAAACATTTGCGGACCAAGCAGACAGAGTAAGTCAGGGAGAAAGTAGTAGTGCATGAGCAGAACTTGTTGAATAATCTACAATCTTGTATGAGCTGAAGGTGCAGGATACAGAATGGGAAGTCGGCTAAGACAACATTGTCATGATTATTATATAGCCATGGACTTCTGCTGAGTATGTCAGCAGAAGAGCATACTACTTTTTGATTTCTCTTCAATGTGGTGAGGTCCAAAGTCAATTGGAGACCAAATAAAGCTAAGCGATTCCACAACCAATGGAACAGATCTAAGCTCTGCAGCCCTGCCCCATCCAACTGTAAATGTTGGTAGACAATTAAACTGCATGTTCTATATCAGAATCATTACAACACTCACTGGAGGAGGAAGCTCCACAAATATTGCTATCCTTAATAATTGGGGAGCCCAGCACACTAGTGCAAAAGATAAGGCTGCTTTGGAATAATCTTCAGCGAGAAGTGCTGAGTGGACAATCTATCTCAGCCTCCTCCGGAGCTCCGCAACATCACAGATGCCAGCCGTCAACCAATTTGATTAACTCCATGTGATATCAAGAAATGGCTGAAAGCACTGGATACTGCAACGGCTATGGGCTCTCGCAATATTCCGGCATTTGTACTGAAGACTTGTCTTCCAGAACTTGCCACACCCAAGACAAGCTATTCTAGTACAACTGCAACACTGGCAACTACCCAGCAATGTGGAAAATTGCACAGGTATGTTCTGTACACAAAAAGTGGGACAAATCCAACCCGGTCAATTATCATTCCATTAGTCTACTCTTGAACATCAGTAAATTGATGGAAGGGGTCATCAACCATGCTATCAAGTGGCGCTTACTCAGCAATAACCTGCTCACTAATGCTCGGCTAAGGTTCTGTCAGGGCCTCTCGGCTCCTGACCTCATTACAGACTCATTGTAGCCTTGGTTCAAACATGGGCAAAAGAGCCGAACTCTAGTGGCGAGATGAGGGTACCTGCTCTTGACACCAAAACCACTTGTGACTTAGTGTGGCATCGAGGAGCTGAAGATTGCACAATATTTAGCAACATTCATGACTCCTCAGATACTGAGGCATGCCATGTCGAAATGCAGCAAGACCTGGACAATATCCAGGTTTGGGCTGACAAGTGGCAAGTTACATTCGCGCCACAAAAGTGCCAGGCAATGACTGTCTCCTACTGGATCTAACCAACGCCCCATGACTGGAAATGAAAAAAAAATGAAATGAAATGAAAATCGCTTTTTGTCACAAGTAGGCTTCAAATGAAGTTACTGTGAAAAGCCCCTAGTTGCCACATTCCGGCGCCTGTTTGGGGAAGCTGGTACGGGAATAGAACCGTGCTACTGGCCTGCCTTGGTCAGCTCTAAAAGCCAGCTCTTTAGCCCTGTGCTAAACCAGCCCACATTCAGTGGCATTACCATTACTGATACCCCCTCAATTAACACCCTGCGGGTTACCATTGATCAGAAACTGAACTAGACTAGCCATATTAATACTGTTGCTACCAGGGCAGCTCAAAGGCTAAGCACCCTACAGCGAGTAACTCGCCTCCTGACCCGCAAAGCCTGTCCACCATCTCCAAGGCACAAGTCAGGAATATAATAGAATACTCTCCACTTGGCTGGATGAGTCCAACAATACTCAAGCTCAACACCTTCCAGGACAAGGCAGACAACTTGATTACTTCCCTGTCCACAACCCTTCAAACCCCCAAACAAACGTTAGCAGTCGTATGTACCATCTACAAGGTGCACTGCAGTAACTCGCCAAGGTTCCTTAGACAGCACCTTCCAAACCCACGACCACTACCATGTCCATAATGACAAAGGAACAGAATTAAGCCATTCGGCCCATCATGTCTGCTGTGTCATTCAATCAGGACTGATACGTTTCTCATCCCCATCTAGAAGGATAAGAGCAGCAGGTACCTGGCAACCCCATCATCTGGAGGTTCCCCTCCAAGTCACTCACCACCCTAACTTGAAAATATATCGCCGTTCCTTCGCTGTGGCTGGAACAAAATTCTGGAACTCCCTCCCTAACAGCACAGTGGGTTCACTGACACCTCGGACTGCAGCAGTTCAAGAAGGCAACTCACCACCACCTTCTGAAGGGCAACTAGGGATGGGCAATAAATGCTGGCCCAACCAGTGACGTCCATTTAAAACATTTCTATTTATTTTACTTTCATATGGCCAAAATCAGGTAACCTGCTACGTGACGAAGTGTGGGAACATAACCATCTCCTTTTAAGAAATAAATAGGGCACCATATAGTACTGGACTAATATACTTTTGAGACATTTAAGAGTAGAGGAATTGAAATTCAAATAACTGCCAACACTTCAAACCTTCTGGCTATCATCAGTGCGGTAGAATTTGCAGTTCAGAAAGGGGTAGTCTAAGTAGGTTAAATTTATTTTCCATTGAGGGCTTAATTTTGCAGTGAGCTTTGCTTCTGCAAAATAAATGTATGTCATGCTTACAGCTAAAATAATTTTTCACAAATCTAAGCTGTTCACTAACTTCTTAATTTTCTTTCACATCTGCTTGCCTGGATTGTCAACTGCAGCCTGGCATCAAGGTCAGTAGTATTTTTATGTAGCTGCTTGTCTGAGCCTATTGGTGAGTCTTGGTGCTTGGAAATAAAGCATGGTTGTGGACAAACAAATTGCAAAGGTGTACAAGACATGTCAGTAACAATTTTCCCTCATTACTGTGACCTTTTCTTGAAACCCATTCTGTACTCAAGTTGGTAGCTGAATCTAGGAAAAATGCTCTGTGTATGGAAACTTGAATTATCCACCAAAGATATAGGCAGTTGAATTTGTTTGATCTACTTTGCATATTTACCTTCTCATTGGAACACGGAAGAAGAATCTGGGCAAGGAGCTGATATTTCCTTGTGTCTTTGCATTCTTGGATGTAAAGTGATTCCAAAAAATATGCTTACAGTAAAATTAAAAACCCATGAACTAGCGACTTCGGTGATGACGACCTGCTAAGCAGTCGCACGTTAGGTGGCTTTCTTCCCGTGGACCCGAAAAACAGCCCCTTTTCAACGCAATTCTCTAAAAAGACGCAGCAACCTTAATAGGACAGAGGAAGGAAGTGAGGGATTAGAAGCAAAAATGCCCAAAGGAAACCAAGCCAGAGGCAGAACAGACATCAGGAGCAGAAGGGGCCAGGGGTGACCACACTCAGATGAGCCAACCGGCGCACGAAGCGACGGACCGGAAGCTTCGCCAAAACGAAAAGAGCAGGGCAGACAAGAGCAAATTCCCCCTATACCAGGGGGCAACTGGATGGTATCCTTCACCGAGGCACTGAGGGAGCACCATCAGGAAATAAAAGCGGACATTGAGGCCGCGATGAAGGCAGCAGTGGCCAAGACTCTGGCTCAAATACAACACGCCCTGAGCAGAGCAGAGAAGAGACTGGATGCACAAGAGGGTTGGAAAAGGCCGCAACTGAGGAGCGATCAGATCCCGGCACTGGAAAGGAGTTGGCGAGGTTGGTTGCGACGCAGGGGAGCCTGAAGGGCAAACTGGAAGACCAAGAAAACTGCTCGAGAAGGCAAAATGTACGGATTGTGGGCCTACCGGAGGAGATCGAAAGCAGGGACCCCATAGTGTACATGGCCGAGATGCTGGGCAAATTAGTGGGGAGGGAAACTTCCCCAATCTACCCGAAATGGACAGGGCCAACCGATCGCTGCGCCCGAACCCCAAAGTCGGGGAGCAACCGAGGGCAGTAATAGTAAACTGCACCGGTACCAAGACCAGGAAAAATAATCCTGCGCTGGGCCAGGCAGACAGACCAAGAACTGCCAAGGATATACCAAGATATTGGGGCAGACCTGGCCAGGAAATGGGTTGAATTTAACAGGTCAAAAGCAGCCCTGTCCAAGAACTGCATACGCTTTGGCATACTGTACCCAGCGAAACTCTGGGTCACACATCAAGGCAAGGAACATTTCTTCACAACCCCTGCCGAGGTAAACAAGTTTGTCGAGGAATGCAGACTGGAACACTGACAGCAGGGGAAGAAATAGAGTGTCCCTAGCAAGGAGCAAGAGCGGGCCGCCGAGGGGAAGGGGTGAGGCAGCACCTCGCCTCCTCCTCACACCCCCACCCCCCCCTCACCCCCCAATAAAACATACACTGAACGACAAAAAGCAAACCGCTACCCGAGGCACCCGCTTCAGGTGGGAACCCGGGGCTGAGTACGAAGGGAGTACACAGCGGAGAAGGTTAAGCGTTGTGACAAGCTAGAGGCGTGCAGGGTAAGATGGGGAAAGAACGGGCAGTAACCACAGAGTGGGCGAGGGAGAAGCGAGCCTGTAACTCCCGGGAGGGGTGTCATCATACTAGCAGGAAAGCTAGCGCCAGGGGTATGTAGCAGAGTAGGGCTGCCATGTGACCCCAACAGTGGGGATGGCGCTAGGACGAGGGGTGGGGGGGAAACCACACAACAAGGACAGGGGAAAGGGGGGTAAACGGGAGGGGGGGGATAAGGGGGGGGAAAGGATTGATCGGGGGGGCACAGGGAGAGGAGGAAAAATAGGACTAGAATGAGCTGCAATAAGGCTACAAAGGGCCACAACCAGGGGCCCGGAGCAAACATCCACCCTTTACAGACTCTGGGCAAAGGGAGACCCTGGAGTGCAGGGGCCTACTCTCGTGGTGGACGTACAGTGGGTGGCCATGTTGGATGCCCCCTGGACAAAGGGAGACCCCGGAGTGCTGGGGCAGACCAGACCCTCTTGGTGGACGCACCGCTGGCGGCCATGTTGGGTGGCCCTGGACAAAGGGAAACCCCAGAGCGCAGGGGCCCGACTGCATGGGGAGAGCAGTGACAGTGGCATTCTTGGACGTCCCCCGAACAAAAGGAAACCCTGGAGTGCAGGGGCGTGACCAAAAGGTAAGTATGGTTAATCCCACAGTGGGGGAGGGGGGGCAAACCCCCAACCCAGGACAGTCGCCTGGAACATAAGGGGACTCAACGGCCCAGTGAAAAGATCCAGAGTCTTCACCCACCAAAGAAACATGAAAGCCGACATAGTCTTCCTCCAAGAGACACACCTGAGTGAGCAGGACCGACCATGGGTAAGAAAGGGCTTGATGGGACAGACCTTCTATTTATGGTACGGGATGAGAACCGGGGTGGGGGCGGGGGGGGGTTGGCAATACTGATCAGCACGAGGACAATGTTTAAGGCGACGAAGATGGTTACGGACTGGGAGACGGTACGTCATGATTAGCGGGGCCCTGGACAGGGCACCGGTAGTACTCGTTAACGCGTATGCTCCCAATTGGGACGCCAAAAAATTCATTATAAAAACCATGACAAAGCGATGCACCAACTAATCATGGGGGGGGGGGGGAGAATTTAACTGTGTACAGGACCCAAGGACAGACAGGTCAAACCCCAAAACAGGGAAGACCTCAAACATGACAAAGGAACTCAGTAGCTATTTGGAGCAGATGGGGCGGTGGACTCTTGGAAGTTCATCCACCCAGGGGAGAAGAAGTTCCCCTTCTCTCCCCAGTACACAACATATATAGCAGGATTGACTTCTTTGTGGGGTAAATTATACTTCCAGTGCTGATCAAAACCGAATACTCCCAGTGCTGATCAAAACAGAATACTCCACAATTGTAATCTCTGACCACGCTCCACATGATATGGACGTGAGGTTGGAGACCGGTAGGGCCCAAAGCCCCATATGGAGGTTGGACACTGCCCTACTAGCCGACAAGGCTTTCAGCGAGAGTATCACAGGCCATAACGGAGTATACGGAGAACAACCAAAATGGGGAGGTCTCACTTTCCACGTTCTGGGAGGCACTAAAGGTCGTGATTAGAGGGGAAATTATCGCCTAAAAGCGCGAAGAGACTAGGAGGAAAGGATGGCTAGGCAGCAGCTGGTTGACTCCATACTGGAGGTAGACCACAAATACGCTGAGGCCCCGACCGTAGAGCTCCTGGCAGAGAGGAAAAAGCTACAAATGGACTTTGACCTGCTCTCCACGAGGAAGGCAGTGCATCAACTCTGCCAGGCCAGTGGTCCCTATAAAAACATGGAGAAAAAGCCAGCCGCCTGCTGGCACACCAGCTGAGAAAGCAGGCAGCCACTGGAGAGATCACACAAATCAGGGACAGTAGAGGCACATTAGAAACTGACCCGGTAAAAGTCATCAAAACCTTCGAGACCTTTTACCGAGGGTTGTAGTCCTCGGAACCCCAAACAGTGGAATCGGGGATGAAATGGACTGGACATGCCAGTTGTGGGGGAGGACAGAAAACGGGGCTTGGAAGCACCACTTGAACTGGGAGAGATCATGGGGAGTATTAGATCCATGCAGGCGAGGAAGGCACCGGGACCGGACAGGTTCCCAGCAGATTTCTACAAAATATTTGCGACAGCACTGGCCCCGCACCTGCGGGAAATGTTCACAGATTCGCTGGTTAGGGTCACACTGCCGCTTACATTAACACAGGCCTTAATCTCGCTAATACATAAGAAAGACAAAAGACCCAACGGAATGTGAGTCATACAGACCCATCTCACGGCTAAACGTAGACGCCAAAATATTGACCAAGATCCTAGCCAAAAGGCTAGAAGACTGCGTACCAGAGATGACCACAGAGGATCAAACGGGCTTTGTCAAAGGTAGACAGCTAACATCGAACATCAGGCGCCTGCTGAACGTGAGAATGCCCTATCCGAGGAGAGAACACCAGAGATGATTGTCTCTCTGGACACAGAAAAGGCATTTGACAGAGTCGAGTGGCAGTACCTCATAGTGGTACTGGAGCGGTTTGGGCTCAGATCGGGGTTCTCCTCCTGGCTCCTATACAACACTCGCGTGGCGAGCGTACAGACAAACAACAACAACTCCCAGTACTTCCAGCTGCACAGGGACACCAGGGATAGCAATGCCCGCTGTCCCCACTGCTGTTTGCTCTAGCAATCGAACCACTAGCGATCGCTCTCAGAACAGGAAAAAACTGGAGGGGGATCCAAAGGGGAGGCAGAGAGCACAGAGTCTTGCTCTATGCGGATGACCTGCTCCTCTACATCTCGGACCCATGAAGCAACATGAAAGCAATCATCGCACTCCTGAAAGAGTTTGGTGCCTTCTCGGGCTACAAACTCAACTTGAGCAAAAGCGAAATCTTTCCGGTGTAGCCACAATGAGGAGGGGCAGCACTGGTGGGACTGCCGTTCATAGAAGCCCGACACAAATTCCGCTACCTGGGGATCCAAATCGCTCATGACTGGACGGGGATCCACGAATGAAACCTGACCAGTCTTGACAGAGGAATTCAAAAAGAACCTGCAAAGATGGGACATTCTCCCACTTTCCCTCTTGGGGAGAGTGCAGATGATGAAAATGAACGTACTGCCCAGGTACCTCTTCGTACTTACATCTATACAGATCTATGTCCCCACGGCCTTTTTCAACTCACTAGACAAATTAATCATGGCGTTGAAATGGGCGGGGGGGGGGGGGGGGGCAGGAGAGAGAGAGAATGTGGGTATCCCAAAGAAGGCCCCACAGAAAAAAAAGTCCAGGAGAGTGCTAGCCATCCAAACCTACAATTCTACCACTGGGCGGCAACAGCAAAACGAGTTAGGGGATGGATCAAGGAGCCGAGTGGGTGTGCGGGGAGGAGGCCTCCTGCAGGGGACCTCGCTCCGGGCCTTCGCCACGGCAGCACCCCCATCCCCACCCAAAAAACACACAAGCAGGCCAGTGGTGGTAACCACCCTCCAGACCTGGAACCAACTACGGCAGCAATTCGACCTGACTGAAATGTCTGACAAAGCTCGCATCTGCAACAATCATAGGTTCGTACCAGCGCTCACCGACGCCAGCTTTAAAAAGTGGAGACAGGACGGGGGTACATTGATAGTTAGGGACCTATACACTGACGGCAGGGTCATAAAACTGGACAAACTGACGGAGAGATTTCAGCTAGCTAGGGGCAATGAGCGAGAGTACCTGCATCTTAAAAACTTCCTATGGAAGGAGACGAGGACGTATCCATGACCACCACAACAGACACTCCTGGAGAGTTACTTGACGCAAACATTCTAAGTAAAGGAAACTGTAGCGATATGTACAAACGATTGGTAGAGAGGGCCAACAGAATGCAACGAGGAAGACCTGGGGCCCGAAATAGGGTGGGGACCCTGGAGTGAAGCACTGCATAGGGTCAACTCCTTCTCCGCGCAAGACTCAACCTAACGCAACTAAAGGGGGTACATAGAGCCCACCTAACAAGAACCCGAATGAGTAGGTTCTTCCTGGAGGTGGAGGACAGATGTGTCCAGTGCCAAGGGGCGCCTACATGTTCTGGTTTTGCCCCAGATTAGCTGGGTACTAGACAGCCTTCTTTGAGGCAATGTCTGTTTTATTACCTGTAAGGCAGGTAATCTGTGCTACTCAACTCACTTACAGTAGAGGCTTTGGAAGAAGGCTCAAAGTCGTCCAGAAGTTTTACAGGAGGTTTATTGAGCAACACAACTTAAATAACCGTGTGAGTTCTTACATTAAGTAAGGTTACAACTTTTCTATGCTCTATAACTAGGCCTGACCACACTAGCAGCCCTGAGCTAAATCTCTGCCTCTGTTCTTCTCACAGTCTAATCAGCCAAAGAGACCAGAGGGCTGCTTGCGACCCCCTTCTATACACGCCAGTGCCGCCCCCTAGTGGTGTTTCCATTACCCATCAGCCTCTTTTGTACATACCCATGTAAAGTGGTGGGGATGAGAGGTGTCGGTCTTCGGGGCACCAGACCAGCCAGATCTATTCATTTGGAGGAGGGCGAACGCCCATGTCTTTGCCTCCCTGATCACCCCCCGTAGAATTCTTCTCGGCTTGCGGTCAGCAGCACCACCCAAAGCCGCAGACTGGCTGTCCGACCTATCAGAATCTCTCCAAATGGAGAAAATCTAATTCGGCATCTGAGGGTCAGACGACAGCTTCCACAGAACGTGGAGGCATTCACCCAACTGTTCCGGGACCTGTTTGTGGCCAACGAACAGGCTGATAGATAATCAAGAAGCCAAGGGCCAGGGGAAAGCAGCCAAAACATGAGAAAAGGCCCAGGGGTTGGGGGGTGGGTGGGGCGGGGAGAGGGGGGGGGGGTGTGCAGTACAAGAGGGGGTAGCCAAAATCAATAGAAAAGAAAGATGAACTGCGGGGGGAGGGGGAGGTAAAAGGGGTGGGGGGGGGGTAGAGGAACGACAGAAGGGAAAGAACAATAGAAGGTAACCAGAGGGGGGGGGGGGGGGGGGGGGGGAGACGAGGGAACACAAACGGGAAG
The DNA here is from genome assembly GCF_902713615.1 of Scyliorhinus canicula. NCBI lineage: Eukaryota > Metazoa > Chordata > Chondrichthyes > Carcharhiniformes > Scyliorhinidae > Scyliorhinus > Scyliorhinus canicula. The sequence goes on along the minus strand of NC_052165.1, from coordinate 55,099,678 downwards.
GAAAGCACAAGAAATGACAATAACCATGACAAACACAGCAACAGAGAGTGAGACAGTACAGGAGGAAGAAACACCTAATGGTCGAAGCAAAGGCAAACGCGCAACAGAAATGGCGAAAACTGACCAGGAGAAGTAAGCAACATCAGGGGCGCCACCCAGGCCCCCCCCCCCACCCAGATATATTTTGTATTACTGGCGATGTATGTACCCTCTTTGTTTGTAAAAAAAATGGAAGAATGCACAAGACATGTATACAGGTATACTGCAATTGTTTCTCCAGTACCTTGGTGTATATACACATCCTTGTTTTCATTGCTGGTTATTTACGTGATTTTGCTAACTCTATAGAGTTGATGTTTTTATTTTGTTTGGATTATCTTCTCATTTAGAGAACCCCAAAGTGTATCATGGAGTTCACCTGACCCACAACTTTTACTAGATTGTGGTATGGGGAGCACACGGCTCACTCTACAGGTGTGGTACAGCAGAAATGGAAAAATATTTTTGAAAGCAAAACAGTGTTTATTCTATGAACTCAAGTTAACCTTTTTAAAACATGCAATGAACATATTAGCAACCATTAATTCAAATACAACCCCCAAAGACTACAACACTAAGTGAACCTTTAAGCTTTCCTTTTTGATATCCATACGACTGAAAAACAAAACCTTTATCAGAAGCACATCAGGTTAAAGTCACTACTGAAAACATTTATAATTCTGAATTCACCAAATGATCAAGAGAGAGTCTTTTGATGGCCAAGAGAACAGCATTACACCTGCTTGGTCTGGCTTCAGTTCCAACTCTGAAAACGAAACTAAAACACACCCTGCAGCAAACAGCCTAAAACGAAAGTAATAAGCTGACAGACAGCCCAGCTCCACCCACTCTCTGACATCACTGCAGTAATAAACACCCATTTCTTAAATGTATTCTCACATGACAGACTGAAGTACTGATAGTATACCAGATCTTAATCCAGAGTCAGTGTGGCACGTTATTTTTTGTTATTTTGGACTGGAAAATGTTTTAACATTTCTTGTTCTCGGATAGTTTTGTCACTGGAGATTAATTATGATAAAATGGTCATTGGAAATTTGGATTTTCCATTGGAAAAATAAGGCTCTGTTAAATATTGGATAATAGCTAATGATTTCAATGCAGACATTCATTTTACTGTTTCAGTTAATGATAAAATGATGATCAAACATAGAAGCCATTAATATAAGATGGTTACCAATAAATCCAATGGGAAGCTTACCCAAAGAATCATACAAATGTGGAACTTGTTACTATCAGGTGCATTTGTGGCAAAAAGCATGGATGTATTGAAAGGGACAAGATAAGGAGAAAGGAATAGAAGAATACTTTGATGGTATTGGATGAGGAGCAATGCGAGGGGGCTTCTCTGGGTTATAAATCCGAGACCAGTTGGGCTGAAGGACCTATTCTGTGCGAGAGATTCATTGTACATGGCTCTCATGTTTTTGTGAAGAACTAAGTTCAAGCAGTTCATTGAATCATCATAGAATCATCAAATCCCTGTAGTGCAGAATGAGTCCATTCAGCTTATTGAGTCTGTACTGTTCGTCCAAAAGAGCATCTACCTCGGCTGACTCCCCCGCCTTATTCCCGTAACTCCACCTAACCTTTTGACACTAAGAGACATGGCTAATCCACCTAACCTGCATAGTGGTATAGGGTGGATACGTTAGGCTTGAGTAGGGTGATCATTGCTCGGCACAACATCGAGGGCCGAAGGGCCTGTTCTGTGCTGTACTGTTCTATGTTCTATCTTTGGACTGTGGGAGGAAACCCACGCAGGCATTGGGAGAATGTGCAAACTACACACACTCAGGCCCAAGGTCAGAAACGAACCTGGGTCCCTGGCACTGTGAGGCAGCAATGCTGAGCACTGTGCATCCGCACAATTCATGAGCATCTGCAAAATTCAAGGGATCAAGTGAGGGAGGAGTTGATAAATTAAATGCAGAAGGCAAGGCAAGAGAGTAAGGTAGCAGTAAGGGAATTGATCATCTGAGTGTGGTAGGAAAGGACAGAGTATACAATTGTGTGTGCCAGAGGATAATGCTAGAGGTTGTTAAAATAATAAAAAGACAGACTTAATGGAATTCTATCTGAATGAATGCATAGGGGATTTACAAAAAGGTGGATGAGTTGATAGACCAAATTGAAGTGAACAGGTCTGGATCTAATTGCCATTACAGAGACGTGACTGCAGAGTGACAAAAGCTGGGAACTAAAATGTTCTTGGGTATTCGGAATTTAGAAAGGGTAAGTAAAAAGGAAAACAAGTTTTGTAAAAAGAAAAAGATTAACAAAGACAAATGTGTGCCCACTGCAGGCAAGCAAACGTATAATGGGGGATAAGGAAATGGCCGAGAAATTGAACAAATACTTTGTGTATATCTTTGAAGACGATGATACAAAAAACCTGCCAGGAATACAAGAGCATCAAGAGATTAGTGAGATGAGGAACTAAATAAAATGAGTATTAAGTGAAAAAGTAATACTAGAGATATTAATGAGACTGAAAAAATCCCCTGGACCTGATGATCTTCATCCCAGAGTGTTAAAAGAGGTGGCTGCAGAGATAGTGGATGCATTGGCGGTCATCTTCCAGAATTCTATAAAGTCTGCAACAGCTCCTGAAGATTGGAAGGCAGGAAATGTGTCCACGCTATTTAAGAAAGGGGGGGAACTGGGAACTGTAAACCTGTTAACCTGACATCAGTAGTAGGGAAAATGCTAGACTTTATTATAAAGGATGTGGTAACTGAACACTCAGAAAATAATGGCATGATTTGACAGAGTATCCTCTGGTTGGTATGCTGTGACTAGTGGGGCACTGCAATAATCTGTTCTTGGGGTCCCAGATATTCACAATCTATAATCAATGATTTGGATGTGGAGACAAAATGTAATATTTCCAAATTGCTGACGGCACAAAACCAGGTGGGATTGTGAGTTAGACGAGGATGCAGAGAGGCTTCAAGGGGATTTAGGCAGGTTAAGTGAGGAGCAAGAACATGATAGATAGACTCTAATGTGTGAAAAAAGTGAAGTTATCCACTTTGGTAAGAAAAACAGAAATGCCGAGTATTTCTTAAATGGTGAGAGATTGGGAAGTGTGGGTGTCCTTGTTCGTAAGTCACTGAAAGCTAGGGCAGCACAATGATGCAGTGGTTAGCATGGCTGTCTCACGGCGCCAAGGTCCCAGGTTTGATCCCGGGTCTGGGTCACTGTCCATGTTGAGTTTGCACATTCTCCCCGTGTTTACGTGGGTTTCACCACAATCCAAAGATGTGCAGGGTAGGTGGATTGGCCACAATAAATTGCTCCTTAATTTAAAAAAATGAATTGGTCACTCAAATATTATTTTTAAAAGTCACTGAAAGCTGACATGCATGCTCAACAAGCAATTGGGAAGGCAATTGTATGTTGACCTTTATTGCAAGAGGATTTGAGTGCAAGAATAGAGGAGTCTTGCTGTAATTCTGTAGTGCCTTGTTGAGACCATTCCTGGAGCATTGTGTATAGTTTTGGTCTCCTTGCCTGAGGAAAGATATACTTGCCATAGTGGAAGTGCACTGAAGATTCACCAGATTGATTTCTGGGATGGTGTAATTATCCTATGAGGAGAGATTGAGGAGACTGTGCCTATATACTCCAGCGTTTAGAAGAACAAGAGGTGATCTCATTGAAGTGTACAAAATTCCTACAGGGCTACACATGGTAGCTGCAAAAAGATTGTTTCCGTGGCTAAGAGATCTGGAACCGGGCTACACAGGCTCCGAATAAGAGGTAGGCCACTTAGGATTGAGGTGGGAAGGAATTTCTTCACTTGGAAGATAATGAATCTTTGAAATGATCTTCTTCTGTGGGCTGTAGAGGCTTAGTCATTGAGTATATTCAAAACAGATCGATAGATCTATAGATATTAAAGATATCAAGCAATGTAGGGATAGTGCAGGAACATAACATTAAGATCAGCCATGATCTAGTTGTATGATGGAGCAGGCTGGATAGGCCAAATGGCCTATTTCTATTCCTATTTCCGATGTTCCTCTGCACTGATATCTTCGAAGTAGAGTAGATAGAGTAATAAAGATGACAGTATCGAGGCTCAAATTATCTGATGGTATCACATGATATGTAATTTCAGTTCTTGGGTTCTAGTTTAATTTTTAAATTCTGAGAAATTAGACTATACTATAACAAATATATGGACAATCACTTTTAACACAAATGTTCATGGAATTGGAAAGCTTTTTGAAAACCAGATATTTGCTGCATTTGCTGCATTTACTGGCACTTCCCCAGTTTTGTCACTAGAATTCTGCCAGAGTTTAATGCGAGCATTTGGTTGTGTAATAAGATTATAAATAAAAATGTAGTTTTAAAACTTTCTCCAGCTTACTGCCAAGTGGCAGAGTGCAACTGCTCAAATGTTTTTTGTTGGCAAGCACTGTATGATTTAACATTTTTCTGCTTATTGTGTCATTTTATTATTCAAGACTTAAGATCACTAGAACATCTGAAATGACCGAAAAACCAATGCTAATAATTCCAGCTTTCTGTGAAAAAGTAAGCAGTAAAGAATTAAAATTAGACTTTTGGAAACTTCATGCTCAGCCCTGTAGGTTTTCAACAGGGGACAGACTGTAGGCTTTTTAAAAAAGAAACAGACAGTATCCTTTTTGTTGCCCAGCATAGGACTCAGCTTGAAGACCGCTCAGTCAAAAGGTACACATAATTTTCTTTTCATACATGCTGGCCTTCCTACAAGCATTCAAACCGTGTTTCATGTGGTCAAAGAAGATGGCAGTACTCCTACTAAAAGTAGCAACCGTTTTTAACATTTGATTTTTTTCCAAGTTACATAGCATTTTTCAAGAGTCTGGGATATTTTAATAATACGTGTGTGTTCAGATTCGATTGATCGTTTGGGGCGACAGTCTTTAACTGGGATTCTGTCTCTTTAAGATTTTAGCTACTCATGAAATCTTAGTCTGACAGCTATGATAGGATAATTATCTATGTTGATAGCTCAGAATGCTGGTTTACTGACTAAATTTCCTGCAATTAAGTTTAAAGTTTTGCTATACGTTACTGAAGTATGGGAAAAACTTTTGGTAATGCAGGTGCTTATTTCACAGAATCAAATAATTTTTTTTTCAATATTTTTATTGGTATTTCAAATAACAGTTACAGAATAAACAAGAAAAGGAAAAGACCTGGGTTTCACATATAGAATATGGCATAGGTTTGGACGGCCAGCCTCAGGCCCCTCCTTGTTACTGGAGCCGTGACTGGGGCTCTGGCGCTAGATAATATTTACATTTGTTCAATAATGTTTGATTTTCAGTACAGCTTGTCGAGTTCTACTGGGGCCCCTGCCGCATAGTGGCAGCAGTTGTTTATTATTTCCTCCTTCTGTATCCTGGTGTGCTTGGAGTCCGTCCCCCCCACGCCCTTGTTTGCCTGTTTCTTTTTTTTTCCCGGGGGAGGGAAGAATATACCTTTTGGACTGAGAGTGGTCTTCAAGCTGAGTCCTCCCTTTGGCCTTTAGTTCTTTGAGAGGGGGGTGGGTCTGCTTGTTACCCATGTTTCTTCTCATATAGGGAAGTCCTGTTCGTCCTCCAGGATGTAGCCCCCCTCCATCCCCAGCACCGGGCTGTTTGCAAACTGTCTGTGAAAGGCTCGTGAATTTGCTCCATGTGTTGTGGAACCTCTGTTCTGGAACCTCTTATTTCAAATTTGATTTTTATTCTAACCTCAGGAATTCAGCTAGATCTAAGAGCCATTCCGAGTCCCGGGGCGGTGCATCCTAGCAGCAGTCTCCGCCTGGTGATCAGTGAGGTGAAGGCCAGGGCTTCAATTCTTTTCCTGTCCAGAGCTCTTGGTGCTTTGGTACCCTGAAGACTACCCCCACATGGCATGTCTTGAGTCCCACCACCTTGGGCATAACCTTGAAGAAGGCTGACCAAAATTCCGTGAGTCTGGGCCAGGACCAGAACTTTTGGGTGTGGTTGGCTGGACCCCACCCAGCGCTTGGCCAGGACCGCCCCAATGTTCTGGTACCAGCGGATGGGATGTCCCTCCCTCTTGCACCTTTTCGCACTTTTCGCCCATCTCAGGGTCTGCTCCTTATTTGTGGAACTTCACAATTATAACTCGTGGTGGTTCCCTGGCTCTGCGATGCTGTCAAAGCAACCTATGAGCAAGCTCCACCTCCGGGGGCTTGGTGAAGCCCTCTTTGCTGACCATTTTCCTGAACACTACCGAGACATATTCTTTTCCCCTCCATCCCCTCTGGCAGCCTTACGTTTTGGCAGCGAGACCTGTTTTCTTGGTCATCAATTGGGCTCTTCTGGGTCTTGATCAAGCTTGCCGCTTGGGTCTCCAATTCCATGATCTGGTCCCCGTGGCCTGCGGCGACTTTCTCCAGATCTCTCTTCTTTGATTCCTGGGCCACCAGTCACTGCTTCATTTTGGCCATCGCCCTCATGAGGGCCGTAGCCATCTCCATCGCTATTTTGTCGGCTGCCATGTGGTCTCTTTTCTGCTCCTCTCTGTGCCTCTGGCGCTCAATGGTGATAAAGCCATGAGTTTGTCCATTAGCATCTGGATCTGTTCTGAGAACTCCATAGAGTCAGCCATTCCCGTTTCCATGTCACCTCATATGGCTCTTGGCTCCGAGATCGAGATTTCCCTTCCCTCGTCCTTGTTGGCTTTCTTGGTGGGTTACTGGCTCTTACCTATTTTCCTCTCTTTGGGCTCCTCTTTGACATGGTCTGCGGGGGTTCAGTTGGGGGGGTGGTGTTGTGGATAATTTTGGTGCCTGTTTGATGGGGTTAAAAGGTTTTTTTCTCAGTTTTCATATGGGAGCCACCTTGTGCGGGACCACTAACTCCATGGCCTCCACTGGAAGTCATCACAGAGCTGTTACCGTATTGATAGAGGCTATTCAGCCCAAGGGCGCAGAATCTCACCAGCGAGATCTCTGGTTCTGATTTTCCCTGCCCCTGCCAGTGATATAACGGGATTTCCACCCCTCATTTCAAAATATATTTAAACTCCATTAGTGGAATTTCCCACTGAATTATCCCCCCACATTGTGAATTCCTCAGGTGGACAAGGTTAACAGCAGGTTTTTGAAAACGTGAACCAGGTGAAGGGAAATCATCACGGGTGTACAGGTAAGTAAAGTCCCCAAAGGGAGAGGTTCATGCTCGGGCAGTACTCTGACAGTGCCCCTTGACACTGCATCCTGCCTGGGGCAATATCGGTTGGGGACGGTTTCCTCTGAGGTCCTTCAGTGGGTTTGGGTCCCTGTGTACATGGTGGAAGGCATGTATGTGGTGTGGGGGAGGGGAGGGGGGAGATCTCCATGTCCATGGGGACATTCTTAGTTTTTTTTGTCCCCCTGAGATCGGAAGGGCGCCCTAATCTATGGAGACCCAACATTGCTGGCCCTTTCAGGCCACATTCTGCCAGCGTGACTACATGAGACATGCCTCCAGCATTCTTTTCCCGCCAGTGCTGGACAATATGGAGAGAAAAAACTGCTATGCACCGGTGAGCTGCTCACTGGTATTCTTGCCTAGTCCAGGACCTCGAAGAGAGGATGGAAATTTTGTCCATGTGTTTGCACCGGCTCTTCGAATGAACAATTCACCTCATTCCATTTCTCTGCCTTTTCCCCATAATCTTGCACATTCTTCCTTCTCAGATAATAATCCAATCCTTCTTGAATACCTTAATTGAATCAGCTTCCACCACGCACTCAAATCGGCTAATTCCAGATCTTTACCACTTTTGGCATGAACAAATTTCTCCTCATGTCTTCCTTGCTTCTTTTGCCGGTTACCTTAACTCTGTTCTTTCCTATTCTCAATCCTTCCATCAGTGGGAACAATTTTCCCTATCTACTCTATCCAAATCCTTCATGATTTTGAATATCTGTACCAAATCACCTCTCAACATTCCCTCCTACAAGTAAACAGACCTAACTTCCCAATCTGTTTACATTATTGAAGTTCCTCATCCCTGGCGCCATTCTCGTGAATCGTTTCTACACTCTGATGCCTTCACATCTTAGCTAAATTGTGGCACCCAGAACAGCACACAGTACTCCTATTGAGGCCAAACCAGTGTTTTATACAAGTTTAACATAACCACTTTGCTCTCATACTCCCATGTTCCTATTGATAATGTTAACCATGCTCTCAACCATTCCTGTTCCCTTCAGTGACTTATACACATATATACAACCAGTTCCCTCTGCTCTTGCATCCCCCTTCAGAGTAGTACTCTTTATTTTATGTTGTCTCTTCATTACTTTTCTGCATTGAATTTTACCTGCCACGTGCCCACACATTCCACTAACCTGTCTCTGTCCCTTTGAATTCTGCACTACCCTCTTCTCATTTCATAATGCTTCCAAGTTTTGCATCATCGTCAAATTTTAAAACTATGCTCTGTTCACCAAGGTCGTGGTTACTTATACAACGCCGATTCCTCGGAAACCTCCTTTTAGTCTGAAAACGTCCATTAACTGTTACTGTGATTCCTTCGCTCAGCTAATTCCAGATACATGTTATTACTATCTATCCCTTTTATTCCATGAGCTTTCACTCTGCTCACAAATCTGTTATGAGGCACTGTATCAATTGCCTTTTGGAAGTCCATGTACAATCCTCAACAGCATTGCCCTCTTCAACCCCCTCTGTTACATCTTCAAAAAACTGCAGCAAGTTAATGAAACACAATTTGCTCTCACTAAAATCATGCTGCCTTTCCTGATTAACCAGTCCTTGCCCAATTAAATATTAGTTTTGTCCCAAATGATTGTTTCTTGTAGTTTCCCCACCACTGAAGTTAAATTGACTGGTCTGTATTTGTTGGCTAAAGTTCTTTAAAACAACTCAATCAAGTAGAGCATTACTGCTTGTATTTAAAAAAGAATTCCAAGAAGACCATAAGGTGATTTTTGGTACTACCAAGATACATTTATGAAAGAATTTTGGAGGATAAGAGCATAAGAATAACCATGATACTGTAGTATGGAAATATAGAACTCCCATGGATTTGTGATTAGTAAGGCATCTGTTGAATAATATGTATTCTGTGGAATATTTAATTGTAAAGAAGCGTTTGGGATGTTTCTTGGGTTAATCTGTAAATGTGGAAGATGGAAGGAACACATTTTGTCTGTGATTGTGTTCCATAAAAATATTCTGTGAGATAAGGCATTAATGCAATTGAATAAATTTTTGGGACTTAAAAACTGTATAATATTTAATTTTGAGCCGACGTGTTAGAAATACACAGCAGTTCCAACAGGAAATGTTTGGGACTACTTCCATGAAAACTGCATATTTCATAAATGTGGAATGTCAGGATCCTAAGATTAAGAATAGAGATACATGAGTACAAAGCATTCACTTGTGCTAATACGTTATTGGACGTTAAGGAAAGACTTCGAAATTCCTCAAGGATAATGATGAGATGAATAACATACTAGACAACCAAATTACTTTGGTTTACACAAATTGACTGGAGTAGGAAATTGAGAAAGGGCTGATTCCAACTTGCAACATTTTCAATCTTCTGTCGCCTGTTTGAGTTCAAACTGTCGGCCACAATAAATCCCTAACTTTGTTCCTTGTATATTGGGAAATAAATTTCTTCGATACGGATATAAATGATGTACGAAGAAATCTGCGGCCAATTCAGAAAAATGTCAGGTAAAATTCACTTTGACTCCTTATGAAGCAAAGTTATAAGATATATACTACGCTGTGAGCAAAATCTCGCAAGAATCTCAAAACGAGAATCTTGCTGGTGAGATCTAATTTTTCTACTCTCCCTGCCCCCTACCAGTGATGTAATTAGGTTTCCACCCAGGAATGTCGGGAATCTCAGTCAATAAACTTTAGTATAATTAGCATGTCCCCATGGGAGCTGAAAGAGGAGGGGTTTCCCCTTGAGTGTGTGTGGGCAGGAGGTTCCTCTTGAGTGTGTTGGGGGGGGGGGGGGGGGTGTGGTTCCAATTATCGGTCCCCTGATATTGCTAGCTGTAATAGGTCCCGCCCCACCAGCAGGACAGCATGGGCCAGGCGGAAGATTTCTTCTGCGCAGAGTGCTGAAAAACGTGGTGAAAAAGGCTGGTTGTGCAGCCTGTGAGCTGCACGCCAGTTTTCCCAGCTCAGCCAGCACTTTAAGCAAATAATGTAAAATTCTGCCCATTGCTTTATGATCACCATGGAGACAGTTAACATTTAAATAGTAATTCGAACACCCAGTGATTAACTGATAGAACTATGCCACAAGATTTCACATTTTTAAACAAAACCATCATTATTGTATGTAATTTGTCAAGTATAAATGTAATTCCTTTTTTACTTCCTGATTCTACACAAGAGTTCCCTTACACATTCCCAAGATCTTGAGAGTTTATTCACTTTTCTTCTGGAATCAATCAAGTATGCTATAGCTCTTCATAATTCATTCTGATTTCTCCTCAGTGGTCCAGCTATTTTCCAAGGAGATCTCATGTGAATACGTCCCTCAGCTTCTGGCTGAGTGAATCTCCAACTTTCCTTCAAACTCTCATGATGATGGACTTTTCAACTCAAATGTTTCCAAATGGCCTCTATATTCATTGTGCTGACTTTGCAGTGACAGAGACTGCTTCCTGCCAGTCTACCCCCACAGATAACTTTTGCTGTGAGCATTACTGTAGATTTCTCCCTCTAACTATAAGCTAGGCAAATCTTCCAGCGTTTTTCCCCTCACAAACTGTCTCCAAACAGTGCGAGCTTACACCCGTATTCTGTGTGCTGAAGGCCTGCTAACATTTATCTCTTTTGCTCCCTTGACTCTGCCTGTTCCCAACTCAACTGCTTGTTTCTGTGAGAAAAATAAGTGCATGACTGATCTGATCTTGGCTTCAACTCTACTTTTCTGCCTGTTCTCCAGAACTCTTGACTTTCCTATTATGTGTCAGTCAGGCACTTGACAAACCACCTTCCTGGAGGTTGATGCCCCGCCTGCCGAGAGCTGTAGGCCAATCAGAGGTGCTACCTGGAATTTGGTGGCTGCTGCTGGATTGGCACCCACCCAAAATCAGGTCACTGGTGAGTGATAGTGGGAAGGGGTTAACGGGGAGGGGCTTGGAGCAGAGTTGACAGAAAGGGCAGTGGAGTGACTCTCTGCTGACTCCCTTCCTGATGCTGTGCTCTTCAACCAGGCACTGAGTGGGATCCCATCCCCAACAACATGGGACTCTTCTCTCTCTCTTCTTCCCCCCCCCCCCCCTCCCCTCCCGAGAGAACTGACCACCCTGTCGACCAATCCCATCTTATCCTGAAGAAATCCGGACCACTTATCTCAGACACATGACCTCTCCGTGGCCTGTCAATTTCACTGGGCCCTTTATAGGGAGACTGCGCTGGGGTCTGCGAGAACCCGTTTGCTGTAGACTCCCTGGCAGCTCTGACCATCGGAAGTTTCAAGAACAGCTAAGTGTGCTTTAAACTCATATAAGTCCAGCAGGCCATCGCTTTGTAGATTTTTGATAAACAAGGGAGGTGAGGGTTATGGGGAGCAGGGGAAAAAGTGGAGTTGAGGCCACCATCAGACCATGCATGATCTTGTGTAATAGGACAGCAGGCTTGAAAGGCCAAATGTCCTATTCTTGCTCCAAGTTCTATGTCCTGATGTAAATACAGTCGATGCTAGGTGTGATCTTAATTGTGACAATTCCTATGGTCTGCCCGCTCACTGAGAAATCAGGAAGGAAAATACTATTAATGCCAAAAGTCTGAATTTAAAAACAGACCATGCTCAATAATGCACTCGAGGCACATTGCTGAAAAGGTATTGGTTTTTAAACTCACTGAAAATCAGTGATTCCAACTCTTCACCCCCCGACTCGCAAGAAAGGAGAATGAAGGAATAATCATTTGGAACATCTGTTTGGTTTTTGTGTATACTACTTGTGTTTATTAAGAAATATTAGAGTCTGGCGGAAGAATTGTTTTTTTCTGCAGTGCTGAATCTAGAATTTTTCCAACTGACTAACCAGGAGTTATATAGCAACTTCTGGCTGGTAAGTGACCTCCAGCTAATTGTGACTGATTCAAGCAGAGCAAGGGTGCATTCATACTCCAACTGTAACATCAGTGTGAAGCAATTTCACTTTGCCTTGACTCTGCACTTCTACCATAAATATAACATGATTCTGCCATAAGGCTTTGATATTTGAGTGAGGCAGTATGATACTTCCTTGAGGAGGGATTCACACTTCGCTTCAGTTTGGAATCTCTTTAACTGTGACACCTAATTTATATTGCACAACTGGTACAAAGTCAAAAAAAATTTTTTTTTAAGTTGTTTCAAAGCCCTATTAAATTATCTTAATCCACTGTACAATTTTATCGGGGTACTCCCTTGCTAGTATTTTATATATTTTATCCTTGTGTTTATTTGTAGGGACCAATGAGGATTTATTCTATCGATGCTTTTCATCTCCCTATGTGGCAGCAGTGCCTAAGTAAATGTGTCGATTAAAGTGCTGAATTAAACATGTCAGGAGCAAAATGTTTGCAGATGGTCGCATATTTATATTGGGACCTTGGAATGCATCCAATATAAACATGGCCGTTTGAGAATTTGAATTGAATTAAAAAAAACATGGAAATACAAAGCTATTATTAATTATAGTGACAGTTTAGCTGTTGGATTGTCAATGAAAACCAGACTGGTTCTTTAATGTCCTATAGGGAAAGAAACTCCAGCCCCACAACAATATGGTTGACTCTTCGTTCAATAATTATCCAGCCTGTAATCTCGTCCCTTGAAGGCTTTCTTCAAAAAGGTTTTCTTGACTTCCCGTGTGCAGCAGTATGGAAGGTTGACTAATTTATTTAAGCATTAACTATAAGTATATAAATAACCATTTTTGGTATAAGAGCAATGATAAACGTGACTCCTGTCTACACCATGGATTTGCTGCTGGATCAGTTGATTTTCCAGAGTGAACCAATTTAAACATGTTGGAGAGGATGGATGACAAACTACTTGGGCGAAAATCACCGTCAGATTGCCACTCCGCACCTTTTACTAACCCAGTTTCGGGTGGGTTGGCGCTCCCCATGGCCAGGATTACACCAGTATAACTTGCAATGTGAGGTAAGGTTAAACATTTAGCTGACATCCTCGCTAAGAGGAGATAGAGGATGCACCATTGTTGGGCATCCAGCCTAAACGTGGAGAATGGCAGTGCTTTCTGCAATTAAATGAGACTAGTGAGGTACTCAGGAGGTGCATAACATGATATTTAATACATCAAATTGTTCTCACATGAGTGCTGACTACCTTATTATACCTAACATCACCCGTACCCACTCTGTTCCTGCAATTTCTTTCCCTTTCTAATCCTATCGATGTGACTTGGTGTTCCCAGAGGATCCATGGTTTAGGTGGTGGCCTGCTGCCTGCCACTTTCTGTTGCCTGAGGTGACCTTGGCAGGTGCCTCCTTGAGGGCTGGAACCTTAAACGCCTCAGCCTACTTTCAAGTAGCACAGATGTTTTAAAGCTACCCTCAGTGTGTGGGGCTGAAGGTGTGTTGGCCACTGGATGTGGGAATCAGATGGGCTGGACACCTTCAGGTTCTGCTGAGTGGAAGACCTGGGCTATGCACCACATGATGATTTTCCCTTTGGGTGCCCCTGGATTCCTCCATGGGTTAGAGGGGCAGCTGAAGTGAGATCCAGAGGCCCCACCATCCTCTGACATTGGCACTCGTGGATGCCCACAAGTGCCTGCACCATGCAGCTCATTCCCTCAACCATGGAGTGCATGACCTAAAGCATGGAGTGAGTGTCCTGCACCAAAGTCTCCATTGCGGATGTCACCCTCGCAGTTTTGGCCTGGTTGCCTCAGAGTGCTGACACCATCTCCTTGGACAGAATCCTCCAGTCGGCCTTGCAAGGGACTTGTGGGAGGAAACCGAAGCACCCGGCGGAAACCCACGCAGACACGGCGAGAACGTGCAGACAGTGACCCAAATCGGGAATTGAACCTGGGACCCTGGAGCTGTGAAGCAACAGTACTACCCACAGCGCTACCGTGCTGCCCGTGGTTGGTGAGTGGAGCTGGGATGTGACAAGGTGATGAGCCACTGATTGAGATGAGGGGGATGCAGGAGGGTGAGTGGTGGGACCCCATGAGGTGACAGTGTGAGCTCCCTGTGGAATTGTGATTGGTGCATGAGGGTGCGTGGCGATAAATGAGAAGGGTGACGTACCCTAGCTGCACAAAGAAGGTCATTCATCTTTTTCCCCCTGATTCGACTTGGAAAGAGTGCTGGGGAAGCATTTTGAAAGTGCGCCCCTGATTGATGAGCTTAGTTGATGCCGGGTGAGTGAATCAGAGGCAGGTGATCACGGGTACGGCATGAAACCTGTGAATTTTTTTTAAGTGTCGGAAGATATGACCTGATTTCTTGATGATGATGCTGGTAGGATTCTTTCTCGTTTTCTCGCTGTCACCGACTTTGAGATTCGGGCCATTGGATGGAATTCTCCTATTTTGAGGATAGTTTAAAAGGCAGTTGTGTGACCTGGTTTGTTTCCTTTTGTGGCAACTGGTGGGGAAAACGTGCCAAATCTTCTGGCCTTCATAACTATGCACCCGTGTGTTTCATATTGTTTTCAATGGCAAGACAGACCTGGATGGCGAATACTCCACCACTACCTCCGGGGGGAAAGATCTCCAAAAATCACTGACCCATCATTGAAAAAAAGAAGGTGGACTTCCTGAAAATGAATCTAGCTCTCCGGGGGCACTCTGAGACCAGAAGATAGACCTCCTGAGAATGAAGGTGAATGTCCTGGAACATTGAGGCTGGAAGATGACACCTGATCTGGAGGATCTACCTACACATGCTCTTCTGACCCTCTGCCATCGTGGTGCAGGGTTGAGGGCAGCCTCCATCCTGAACTCCGGAGGCAGCCCCAGGCATTGTTCAGATGAGTCCCGACATCTGCACGCCACGTTATTCTGAACATGTTTCATGCTGGCATGTTTTCCTGTCAGCACCGCAGAGAATCTAGCGTGGTGGGGGTTGTGGGGAGCAAATGAGATTCACGCCAGCCTCTGGTGGGTTTTCTGACCTACCATGGTGAGCACCAGCAAAAGTTTCTGCTTTAAATTCACTTCAGCATAAAACAGATTTCTGGTTCTCTTGCCTTAGTCTTCCACCATGCTCTCTGTCGAACACGGCAGGACTTGGGTGAATTCTGCCCATTATTTCAGTATGTAGTTAGATAATTTTGATACTGTCAGGATTTTCCATTTCTGAACAAACCTGAATGTTAGCCCAGGTAACCACACAGGTTTTATTGGTCAGCTCAGCCACCCACCTCTCTTGTCTTCCTTAGAATCGTGTTCCAACATTTTTTAAGGTTCAACTATTGGGTGGGAACTTGAGCAAAACTGATAACAAAGGACATGGCAGATCATTCAACCCATTTAGGTAAATAGTTTGCTTTTGCATTTTTTCAGAGTCCTGATTGAAGACAACATTGAAATTTGTCAAATATGATCAAGTGAAAGCTGCAGGCTTCACTTCCATCCTCTCATTCCTAATCAAAACTTATTTTCCCGATTTTCTTGTTTTTTTTTTGTGAATTGACGAAACATGAAAGTGAAGGCTGATACAATATGTTAAATATTAACACACTGGATAAAGTTGATATTGGCTTTATTGCTGGAGACATTTCTAAGTGATTTTCTCTTTCTACCCATTCAAAAGGGAATTTTATTCTCATTTCCTCTCTGTTCTACATTGCTTAGTAAAAGGTAAGCGACCTCGTTGAGACCTCTCTGAATGGAGCTCTTGATTAAGTCCCTAAGGGATACCAAAGAATGCCCTAGGGTAACTGAAACTTCCATATTTTTAAAAACTGTCTTCCTGACTCTGAGAAGTTATCTGTTGTTTGGTGCGCTTGAAATAATGATATACTTAAATCAGGAACTAAATGTGAAGGCCATCAGACAAACCGGTCCCACGACTCCATAGCTCTGTACTTTGAAGCTCAAATTGACACAACTTTGCAGTTGTTCATATGAAGTTCTAGTCACATGTTTTTGCTAACATTGTGGAAGCCTTGTTATTCGACAGGGTCAAGGGTTAAAAATTGATAATGGAGAGATTCTTTTAATGCCTGTAATCCGATCAGACAAAAATCATGTTCAACAGTTACACAATTCTGAACCTGCTTTCTTTGATTGGACTAGAATTGAAGAAAATTTCTGGAAATATACAGCTGCTTTGTCTCAAAGCTGCAATTCAAAAACCAGACTTGAGATTTCAGAGATTGGATTTGATTGCATCTTTTTCTGTGTGTTCAGACTGGATGAACATAAACTGAAAGCAGGAGAAGTTGCATTTATTCAAGTTTGAACTACACATAGATGATTACAGAAAACCTTTCTCCAAATTATCATCTGTGAACTTATGCAAGCCATCCTCCACATTACTTTTTCGAATTTCTTGATTACACATAGTGATTCTTTCCCCCTTAATAAGTATCCTTGCAGTGATGACTTAATCCTTATTACAGATCCCAACTTGACCTGTCATCTTTCTTCGTTGCATGTTTTGTTCTCTTTGAGCAACTTTTCTGCTTCTTTATCTGGTACAGCTGGGAATATACCCATTCTGCTGAGTTCTTGAAATTGCATTGGGATTTTATGTACATTGTAGGCACAAAAGGTATGATTTCACAGGTCATGTGCACATAGACAAAGATATTTTTTTTAAAAAATTTTGTGAAAATAGAAGTGCGTTTATTATAAATAAATAAATGTCACCACTGAGGAACAGAATATAAAGACTCAATTTTGTGGGGTTTTCTTTTTGCAAATCTGGGGCTGTGCATACCAGTAGCACAGAAATGTCTGAGGTACAGTTCATCGCCCATTTTGAATAGGCTATTGGCACAGACAAAGCCACCCTGTATCATATTTGACTGGGAGTGGGATGGATGAGAAAATGGCCAACCAAAAACTTTTAAAGCACTGAAATTCACTATAAAACAAACTGAACCTGTGACTCATGTCATAATATGCACCCATGCACATCATGAGGTAAAAACAGGCAGTGACAGACACCCAGGTGAGCCAATCAACATACAGGACAGAACACAACCAATCACCAGACAGAACACCAGAGGCGGGGGGGGGGGGGGGGGGGGCTTCCAACTATAAAACACACGAGGCATCAGCACTACGCCTCTTTCCACTGGTGACAACTGTAGTGACAGTCAGGATGTATATATCAGTCAGCACCTTCTGCATGTGTTTCAGAGCTAGCCTGGTCTAGTTAGTTAGAGTTAGTATACTTAAGAGTAGTAGAGAGTCAACCCACAGCCAGCTGTGTGCATTGTTATAGAAGTTCAATAAATTGTATTGAACCAATGCCTACGTTTGGTGTATGCTTTACAGTTTATCTGCATCGTGTTGCAGTCCGTGTTACCCCAGGGTGAATAACACAACAACTCATATTGCATTAATTGTTATTTCTACATATTTTGTCACTTTGAAATTATATAGTTTTAAATACCCAGGCAGGGATTTCTTACTTTGGTACTTGGAGTACATTCTAGATCTCACATTGGTAAAATTGTGAATCCTTGACCTTTAATTTTCTGAAGTTGACTTTTCTTCTGATCAGAAAATGATACACTTTTGATATATGCCAAGAATTCTGATGCTGAAATTCTTGGTTGAGGTTTTGCGTTTGATTTTGTTCAGACTGAGTTGCTAGATTGGCGAAACAAGAACTCTGACTTACTGTTGACAGTAACAATATATTGTCATAAGCCAGGCTAGTTTTTTTAGCACCTTAAAGCTTTGAAAGCTGGTGTACTACTGTTGCAGGAGACCCATTTGCGGGTTAGAGATCTGATAAAGTTATGGAAGGGTTGGATGGGACAGGTATTTCATTTATCAAATTGGGACAGCGCAGCTTTTATTAATAAGTTGTTGTCAGTTTACAGTAGGGGCTGTTTAGCACAGGGCTAAATCGCTAGCTTTGAAAGCAGACCAAGGCAGGCCGGCAGCACGGTTGAATTCCTGTATCAGCCTCCCCGAACAGGCGCCTGAATGTGGCGACTAGGGGATTTTCACAGTAACTTCATTTGAAGCCTACTTGTGACAATAAGCGATTTTCATTTTATTTCTTTGACCCTGGATTTGAATTCGCACCAGCTAATCATGGGTAGGGCCTTTAATTGCATATTAGATCCCGCAAGTATAAGTCGAGGCCTCTAAAGCATTGAGGTCTTTTGCGATGGCGAAGGTGTTGACCTTCCTGGAACAGATGCTGACCCTTGGAGAGTAGGGCTATTTGTTCCACGTCTTGGGGCGGTTTGGTTTGTGCCGAGATTTAGTTCTTGGATCCCACTCTTGTATAGGGCTCCCACCATGAGGTCCATACAACCGCTTTAAATTCAAAATACTACCAACTGAAGAGAGGCATGAGACAGGGGTGTCCATTGTCCACACTATTGTTTACCTTTGCAATTGAGCCCCTGGCCATAGCATTGAGGTCACCCATGAAGTGGAGGGGAATAGAGAGAGGGGGAAGGGAGAATAGGGTGCCATTATATGCAGACGATCTGTTGTTGTATTTGACGGATCCTCTCTCCAGTGCAGAGGAGACAATGCGCTGCTTGAGAGGGTAAAAATAAATGCTTTCCAGTGAACCATCCAGGGAGGGGAGCCGATCTGGGGAAGTTGCCTTTTTGCTTGGCGAGGTGCAGTTTTTGTTATCTGAGAGTCTGCGTCGCCCATGAGTGGCCTCGCTGTGGAAATTCAATTTTGGGGATCTGGTTAAAGCGATGAAGGATGACCTAAAGATTTGGGATAACTTCCTGCTGACTTTCAGGGAGGGTGAAATAAAAAAAATGAAATGAAAATTGCTTATTGTCACAAGTAGGCTTCAAATGAAGTTACTGTGAAAAGCCCCCCCAGTCGCCACATTCCGGCGCCTGTTCGGGGAGGCTGGTACGGGAATTGAACCGTGCTGCTGGCCTGCCTTGGTCTGCTTTCAAAGCCAGTGATTTAGCCCTGTGCTAAACCAGCCCCTAGCCATGTGCTAAAGCAGCCCCAGGTTCAGTCGGTCAAAATGAAGATGCTCCCAAGAATTCTATTTTTGTTTCCATGCTGTCATAATATCCACTCATGTATATAATGAGATGCAGACAGGCAGTGATTGACAGATAGGATGACCAATGAACACACAACACAGAACAACCAATCACCAGACAAGACACCACCACTATAAAGCTCACAGGGCATTAAGACTCCCGCTCTTTTCGGGACCCAGACACTGAGACAGTCAGAGTGCACAAGTCAGTGCACATTATTGCCATGTGGTAGCTAGTAAGTCTGGTCAAACCAGTAAGAGGTCATCAGTAGGATTAGTAGAGTGTCAACCCACAGCTGAACATGTACAGCCGTTCATAGTTTAAATAAAACCGTGTTGGATCATCTCCGGTGTTAAACATTGTTTCTAGCTTCCCTGCATCCAGTTGCAGTCAACGTCAAACCAACCCGCCTAACACATCACGTGCCTTGCAGTTTGAAATCTTTTGTTGTGGGAGTCAGTAAGATGATCGTGTCATTTGTTTGGGCGGGCAGGACCCCATGAGTCGTAGGGCTTTTTTTTAAACAAAGGGATAGGCAGTCAGGGGGCCTAGCATTGCCCCAACCTGTTATACTACTATTTTCAATGTTGCCGAACATTGAAAAGGTATGGGAGTAGTGTAGAGGGACAGAGTCCATGTGGGGGCGGATGGAGAGGAATAACTGTAAAGGCACCAGCTTGAGAGCATTGGTCACGATACCCCTTCTGTTTTTCCCAATATAATGGACTGCCAATCTGGTGGTGGTGGCTACCTTACAGATATGGAGACATTTCTGGCTGCTAAGACGGTGCTGGCCCCGATTTGCGGAAAGCATCCTTTGAGACGGAGGGAGGAGGGGCTAGAGTGGTTTGGTGACTTGTTTGTAGGTGGTAAGTTTGCTAGTTTTAAGGAGTGGCTGGAGAAGTATAAGCTTCCGAGAGCTAACCAGTTTCGGTACTACCAACTGCCAAACTTTGTGCGTATGCAGGCTGCTTCCTTCCTTTTGACCCCCCCTGCCCTTGTTGATGGTCAGAGTTCTCCCAGTGGTTGACATAGGGTGTTGGGAGTTTTATGGTCAGCTGATCTCGACAGAGCAGGTCCTGTTGGACGAGATTAAAAGGAAGTGGGAGGAGGAGTTGGGCCAGGTTTTTGGGAGGGGTCTGGAGCAAGGTTCTATGCAGAGCCAACTTTACCTCCTCGTGCACTAGGCAGCCTGATTCAATTCAAGGTGGTGCTTATGGCACAAATGAGTGGATTTTCATGGACTTAGAGCAAGCGGTGCTCCAGGGGCCCAGCGCATCATACACAAATGTTCTGGTCATGCACTAAGTTTGTGAGCATCCTTTAGCACCATGTCGAAAATTCTTGGCATTGATTTGGAACCATTCCCTTTGGCCATTTTTGTGAGCTCAGATTTACCGGGGTTGCAGACGAGATTGAAGGTGGATGCTCTTGCCTTTTTTTCCTTGATAGCCCAAAAGCAATTTCTGTTTGGATGGATGTCTTCAGCCCTGCCTAGTGCCGCTGCGACCGATGGATTTTCTGCATTTGGAAAAAAAATCAAGTATGTAATGAGCGGGTCGACTGAAAGGTTCTACCTGAAGTGGCAGCCGTTATTTCTTATTTCAGGGAGTTAGTCACCGTCAGATGCTGGGTGGATGTGGGGGGTGGGCGGATACAGGGAATTGGTTGTTGTTCCCTTTGGGTTTCAGGAGGGCAGTGGAAGGGTGGAAATATTGTTAATATTTGTACATACATAGATGTAAAGATGTTATATTGAAACAATTGTGAATAAAAATATTTAAAAAAAAAGATAGAAAGATCTAGGGCAGTCAATATTATACTGTTCCCTTCAGTGCACTCTATCTTTACAGCCACATAGGTACTTGCATATTCCATTATTTGTATCAGCATTGGCCTCATAATAACATCCTAGTTTCAGAAGATTGTGGGTACAAGCCCTACTCCAGAAACTTGAATACATAATTTAGCCTGACAGTTCAGTGCAGGATTAAGGGAATGCTACAGCATAGGAATTATTCAGATAGTCTTTAAACCCAGTGTCTGATAACACACTCAGCTGAATGCAAAATGTTCTCTGGCACTATCGAGGAAGAGCAGGCGGGTTTAACAGATCTCCTACCAAACACTTACCTTCAATCAACACAAACAAAATGGACCTTGCTTCATGTGATTGGCTATGTATTTGCCCCCAAAACATTTAAAAATAATTTAGTTAGCTGAGAAACCCTTTGGGACATCCAAAGATGATAAACTACATAAATGTAAATTATTTGTTATACTAACTGTAACAGAAAATTATTTTGTAGGTGGTTGTAACCGGCCCTTCATTAAGAAATAAAGATTGGACAGCAAAGCATAGTGCATTGAGAAACTCAGCATTGTTTGTTATCCTGGTTTCTATACTATTCTGCCACAATTAAGCAAAATTGTATTTGTTGTTCTGAACTTAGTCTCAGTCATAGTTTGCAATTTAACTTTGTTCCTTGGTTCATCCGCCCTGTTTAAGGTAGCAAAATTTGCACTTAAGTACCTAATTCTCTGCTCCATCACTGGCTTTTAGCTGTTATGTACTTCAAAATCCTCTTATAGTCTTGTACAGTCAGTTTGGGATCAATAGGTGTGTGCATCAGACAGGGTGTTTTTGAGATGTATGTGTTGTATGGCTATGTTGCTTTATTCTAATGATGAGTGTGTGATGAATATTATCTTGGCATCTTTTGTATGCATGTCATATATGTTTTGTGCAAAATGTACTAAGGCAAGAAGCGCATTTAAGGCAGTAACCTAGTCTTTCACAACCATTGTTTTGTTCTTGTGATTTATGTAATCACCAGAGTTGCTCACTGATGATTATGTTTATGCTATATTGTTGGAATGTAATGCTGCATTAATAGAATAAAGAAGATAAAATAATCTTTATTTTTGTGATAAATGAAGGAGGCAGCATTATGAGACAATGTTATTATTAGAGAAGACAATTCATATACCGTCATTTATACTAACTTAGTGTAAATGGTTATCGTTTGCATTTTCTCCCTTTGAAATGAATTTCAGTTCATTGTGGAAATGGGAAAAGTACGGGTGCACATTTTTCCAGCAGTGTGATACAATCAAAAATACATGCAGGGTATGTGCTATGTTCTAAGTGAAAGCTCTTTTCTAATTTGCGTTTATCACTGCCGTCTCCTGATCTTGAAAGGCTGTCAGCCTCCGATTGACTGCCAAAGGAGCAATTGGAGATTTTAATTCAGCCCCGATTTTAGGAAAAATGACTAAGAAAATAAGAAATCTATTATATTTGCCTAAGTGCTTTCAAGAATTATGTTGGAGCAATCAATATCATCTCATGGTGTGAAATTCTTTACACATTCAAAGAGATTGAGTCTTCCAGTTGAGGCAATGGACACTTAGACTTGAGCCAATCATAATCTAAAGTTGGCGTTTTGACCCTTCCAAGTGTTTAAAAATACTAATTTCTGGAGCAGGAGATAGTCCGAGTTTGATCTGCTTTTGTACCTCCTTTTCCAATGATGTTCCCCACTGAAATATTTGAAGAAATATTAATCTAAAATTTAGAGTACCTCATAATTTTTTTCCCAATTCAGGGGCAATTTAGCATGTCCACCACCTAGCCTGCACATCTTTGGGTTATTGGGGTGAGACCCACGAAAACACGGGAGAATGTGCAAACTCCACACGGACAGTGACCCAGGGCCAGGATCGAACAGGGGTCCTCAGCACTGTGAGGCTGCAGTGCTAACCACTGCGCCGCCGTGCTGCCATATTCACCTAAAATAACAGAGGAATTTGATTGGGTTTAATTTCTTGCAGGGTGTTGAACATATGTATTTGCAACCTGTATCAATTTTATTCTTTCACCATTTGATGCCCTTTTGTATTCTGCAGTTTTGTGGTTATGAATTGTGTTTATCAGTAGAACCAAGGCTCTGCCCTACTGCATAACTAATATTGACCAGGAAAACAGAACGCAAAGAGCTCATGCAAAGCCATGACTCTACATATCTTGAAAACAGTCATGGATTGATGAATTAAATACTGGAAATACTCTACCAGCATTTATGGAAAGAGGAGCAGAGTTAATGTTTAATGTCAACAACCTTTTCCATGGATTAATGAAGCTGAACTTTAATTATCATTTTTTAAATACATAATGTGCATATTCATGTATATTATGTATTTCTTTTTATCCTGTTACTTCAGGCTATGACTATCCACTGTAGCACTCCAAAATATATATTTTCCTTCCTGCTTCTTCCTTTTAGTGGAACAGCTGGTATGGGGAATGATTCAGAAAAGTCTATGATATGAGTGATCTGAATTAGCACTTGAAAGAAAGCTATTAACCTTTGTTGTTCAGTTTAAAATATGCATGTTAATTCAGCCTGTCAGGCACGTTGACTCCACTAAACCAAATCCAGTTTGCTGTATTGTTGTCATAAACAGTCAATGATTAAACAAAAAAATCCTAACAATTAAAAACATAAGACAGAATGAAATCCGCAAATATAAGTAGAATGCTGTTAAAGGTTATTTCTTTCTGATTGCTTGTTGGAATTTTTTTAACTAAAGTTTTGCAGTCTTTGAAACAGTTTTACATGGTTTCAAAACTGGATTACAAATGTTTCAGCAGGAATGTATTCCTGTATATATTTTGTCCTGTTCTAAAAGATGCCTGCGGTATCTGTGTTTGATGAATGACCTGTGTTTTTTAGTTATAAATTAGATGTTCATAGGTGCTGAGTATGTGACAATGCTGATATTAATAATTGTGTGATGTGCAGTAGACTTGGTCTCGGAATGTCTCCCTCTAACTTGAGAGAATTCACCTCCACCTATGCCTTTGGCACTGAGCTTAATTGATGCACAATAAATATTTCCCCTTTCATGAAAAAAACGTTTTTAACTTTTGACTCTCTATAAGTGGTTCCTGTGGACCATAATCAACACAACCCGTTGAGCTGAAAGGACTGGTTCTGTGCTGTAAAATTTGATGTAGCCAGTCTATTCAATGGTTTGACTGCTGTATCCATTGATGAGGAGTGTATTTTATCACCTTCTTCTTTCCACTACTATTCCCAAGGTTAAAAAGAGCAGCAACATTGTCTCCAAATTCTCTTCCAAATGAGACAGCATTTTGTCTTAGACATGTGTGCTTTACCTTCACCATCGCTGGATCAATATTAGGAATTCCCTATTTAACACCATGTGGGGGTGGGGGGGGGGGGGGGGGGCATTAGCTCAGGCTCACTGCCGCTGTCGCCTTGGAGTATCATGAGCTGGACATGAAAAAAAACCTTGCTCATGTTGCCCAGGTTCCAAAAAAGAAAACTCCCACATGCTCCTGAACAAAGCAGCCTGACCTGGCCTGCTCCATTGAGGGATCTTCTAACACCTGCACCTTCTGTGGAGTCAGGGCAGCTTGCTCCCTCCATGTCCTCCCTACCTATGTCCTCCACCAATCCACAATGTCCCTTCAGACCCTCCATGCCAACTCGAGGCACTTCCCATTCACCGAGTACTAATAAACTGCATAGGAAAATGGCATGTGTGGGACTGCTTAAACCCACCTGTTCATAATGTTTAAAAATCTGCTGTTGCTGCAACCCTATAAAAGTATCAATCAACCATACCTTTAAAGTATCATTGATGGAGGCTATTTACATTTGACACCGCTTTACCTGTGGATGTGGAGAGGAAATAAACATTTAGTCATTGACAAACTGGGTTGTAGAAAATGAGAACTTTTTATAGCATCATAATGTTGTCGATCTAGAAATATTTTCTCGGCACTAGTATCAACAAAATAAATCCTTTGAGTCTGGGCTGTCAACCAATTCTCATTATGCATGCTTGGCTTAGAGCTCAGACTCCCACAAAATGATTTACTTTGTTGAAACAGGTGCAGAGAAGGGAAAACTTTCCTTGATTAACACCTCTATCGTACAACCTTTTTTTTTCTTTGTGATCTCTTAGTGTTTATTTGTACAAGATTGAGGTGTCAAGTGCTTAAAGTTTCTGTTAGCTTTCCACATTCATTCTATTAAGTCACTTCAAAATTACACCTCAGTCTTCTCTTATTTTTGAGAAAAGAATCTCAAATATTTCTTTGTAACTTGATCAATAAGAGGTGTTAATACAGAATACATGTCCATTCTATTTTGTTACCTGTGTGGTAGGTAACATGTGTAACTCAATCCTTGGTTGATGATAAGGTCTTCTGAATCTCGATGAAGAAGACTCAAATTTGTCCAGTAGTAACAAAAGGTTTATTGAGTAACTATAACAACAATTGCATGAGTTCTTTACTTTAAATTTGACACTAGTGATAAGGTTAACAAGATCTAACTACAGTAACTATATGTAACTCAACTAGCCATCTGAACTAATCTGATACTGACCTGGTCACAGTGCACCCAAGAGAGAGAGAGAGACACCATGTGGTTGCTTTTTATACCCCTGTTGGTCTGGCCCTCTTGTGATCATGTGGTGCTACTGATTACACATTAACCTCTTACGTACATGCACATACAGAGATCACTACATCCCCCTTTTGTTTCTTGTGTTATATATTTTCTGTATGTGATAAAGTAAATTGAACAAACATAATGGATGCAGTTTGCAACTGCATTCCGTAAAATCAGCGAGTTAATCAGTCAAATGTTAATACATTTAGTCTCTTAGGTTTTTCTTGTCATTTGCTTGAAACAGGTAGACAAATGATGTTATGTACAAGTTGTGATGATATTGATGATTAGACAATTAATGTTTATGAGTCCAATCTTAATTTAAAAAATTTGTGAGTCCAAACTTTATGAATTTGTTCGGTTGAGTTGCTTTCTTCTTCTGTTGTCGAAGTGGTGATGTTGATGTCGTCATTTCTTTGCGAACGTCATCAGTGTTCTTGCGTTTGAGTGACCGACAAGTCGTCATGAGGTGGTTGAACGGTCAAATCACTTTGTTGTCTGATTTAGACTTTCTTTTTTTTTCTCTATGCTTGCGGTAGCGATTCTTTGTTACACCGTTGTCTGACCTGGACTTTCTCCTGTGCTTGTGGTATTGATCTAGTGTGTCATCTGCCTTGAAAGCTGGTGTGCTTGCTTGTTCTGGAGCAGATGTGAACTTGTGAGATTTTCTGTCATGCCATTGCGTGTTTGTAGTCTTGTCATTGTTTTGCAGTGTGCTGTGGCATTGTCCTTCATGTGCAGAGCTGTACCATGTTGGACAGGTTGTTGTTTCATTGTTGTTGTTTCTGTCGTTTCTGTCTTTGTTGTTTTCGTTGTCGTTCTTGTTGTCGTTTTTGTTGTTGTTTTTGTCATGCTTGTTGTTTCTGTTTTTGTTGTTTTTCTTATTGTTTTTCTTGTGTGTGTTTCTGTTTTTGTTGTTTTCGTCGCTGTTCTTGTCATTTTTCTTGTTGTGCTTGTTGTTTCTGTTATGCTTCTTGTTGTCTTTGTTGTTCTTGTTGCGCTGCATGTTGTTTTTGTTGTTGCTGTTGTTGTTCTTGTTTCTGCTGTGCGTCTTGCGGTGTTTGTTGTTCTTGTTGCGCTCAATGAGTGTTCTGTGTGAATGATTTGAGTCATTGTCTCAGTTATTGGTGTCAATGTCCGTTGTGGTATCTGTTACATTGAGCGTTTCATCTTGAGAATTGTGAGAATGCTCTGATGTTACATTGATGTTGGTGACATCAGTTATTTGTGGTGGATTTGATTCCTCTTCTTTGCTTCCTTGGTACTCTGCATCTAGAGTCATTTCTGGTTCACTTGAATCATCATTGATTTCGTGGTGCTCCTCTTTTGGAGTCATTTCAGGTTCACTTGAATTATCATTGATTTCTTTGTGCTCCTTTTCTGGAGTTATTTCTGGTTCATTTGAATCACCTGTGGTTTCTTGGTGCTCCGCTTCTGGAGTCAAAACCGTCACAATTTCATTCTCTTGTGGGTCTTGGTGCTCCTCTTCTGGAGTCAAAATCTTCAAGGTTTCATTTTGTTGTGGGTTGTGGTGCTCTGGACTCTTGGTGCTCCTCTTCTGGAGTCAAAATCTTCACGATTCCATTTGATATGGTCTCTCTGGACTCATGAGTAGCCCTCCTCTGATTGTTGAGTGCTTCTGTACAGATGAGCTGAGATCCGTCAGTCTCACTGTGATCCTGCACATCCTGTATGTCGATTGTGATCACATTGTTCCTATTCTCACATACAGTGGGTAGACATTCATAATCTGCTACTGGTTGCTCAGATAAGGTGGATAGACCTTCATAGTCTTGTTCATGCATGGCATTTGCTATGGAGCGTTTGCTTTCTTCCATTTTGGAGTCTGTCAACGAGCTGTTGGTGGAGGCTTGCGTCGCTCTCTCTGCGGAGTCTTTCATCGCTCTCTCTGTGGAGTTGTGCAATGTTCTCGCTGTGGAGTCAATCTGTGCTCTCAACTGAGTCGTTCTGTGCTCTCTCTTTGGCGTCGTCGTCTTCTTTGGTATTTGACAGGTTGCTGTCATCCAATGTATCGACAATCTGCCATGGCATCATGGTATTGGATTCATCTACCATGAGATGAGTCGTGTTGAGCTGTGCAACCGTGTTGCTGATTCTCTGATCAGCAGATCCGAGTAACTCAGCCATATCTGAGTAGTATTGTGTGTATTGTTCGATAGACAAATCATTTATTTTTGTTTTGGAGTTGTCATTGTGCTCTTCACTTTGGGTGGTGCAGACTGCTTGTGCCAGGGTGTTGTGAAAGATATTTTCAACTGCTGGTGTAAGTTCAGACATTGTTCTGTCTTTTGAGGTAAGAAAATTGGGTTTTGCAGCTTTAAATTTCTTTTTTTCAATTTTCGGGCATTTCCTTCTTAAGTAGGCGTGGTCCGGGTCCTCTGACATCATGCGACTTCTTGCGCATGCGCAGAACACTTTCTCTGGTTTGCATCTTTTAGGGTAGTACGCATGTGCTTACTGGCCGGAACGTTCTCGCTCAAGATGGCTGCCATTCAAAAAGTGCTGTTGCATCGGGTGAGATTCTGCCTCTGCCTCGTGGTGAGTATCCGTGCCATTTTTATGGATTTTGTTTTCTAGATAATGATTCTGTCTTTGTAAAGACTCGAAGTATTGATTTTGTTTTTGTTCATAAGCAAGGCATTTTTGTATAGCGATTTCTATGTTAAGTACTTTTTTGTGAAAGTTCTTCCCTCAAATTTTTTCAGATAGTCCATAAATTAATTGATTCAATATCATAGCATCTCTGAAATCAGCATCAGCATAAGTACAGCCTTCTGCTAGTACCTGGAGATCTGTAATAAAATCAATGATGGGCTCACCGTTTCTATCATAGAATTTATAGTGCAGAAGGAGGCCATTCAGCCCATCGAGTCTGCACCAGCTCTTGGAAAGAGCACCCTACCCAAGGTCAACACCTCCACCCTATCCCCATAACCCAGTAACCCCACCCAACACTAAGGGCAATTTTGGATACTAAGGGCAATTTATCATGGCCAATCCACCTAACCTGCACATCTTTGGACTGTGGGAGGAAACCGGAGCACCTGGAGGAAACCCACGTACACACGGGGAGGATGTGCAGACTCCGCACAGACAGTGACCCAAGCCGGAATCGAACCTGGGACCCTGGAGCTGTGAAGCAATTGTGCTATCCACAATGCTACCGTGCTGTCCTCTCTGGCATCTATGCCAAAAGATAAATCTTTCCAGCATCTCACTAGACTGACTTTTACAGTGTTCTTCAAATTTTGCGATAATCACTTTAAATTTAGTTTTGTTTTCACCTCAGAAATTGAAGGAGTTATATATCTCTATAGCTTCATGTCCTGCTCTTACGAGTAGTACTGCTATTTTCCTTTCTTCAAGACTGTGTTTAAATTATTAGCTGCCATATATACTTGGAACTTTTGTATGAACATTTTCCCGTTATTACTTAAGTTACCGTCAGTTTTCATCTGCATTGATACTTGAACGCGGTCCATCGAATTGTTTAGTTGTTAAGGATCCAGCCACAATCGAATATCCAGTCTGAATTTTCTTCTCTTTTTTTTGTCTAACCTAATCCAACTACTTCTGTTAAAGCCAACACACCTGGTACCATGTTCTGTTACCTGTGTGGTAGGTAACATGTGCTACTCAATCCTTGGTTAATGAGGAGATATTCTGAATCTCGTTGAAGAAGACTCGAACTCGTCCAGTAGTAACAAAAGGTTTATTGAGTAACTATAACAATGATTGCATGAGTTTGATACTAGTGATAAGG
Source organism: Scyliorhinus canicula (assembly GCF_902713615.1). Classification (NCBI taxonomy): domain Eukaryota; kingdom Metazoa; phylum Chordata; class Chondrichthyes; order Carcharhiniformes; family Scyliorhinidae; genus Scyliorhinus; species Scyliorhinus canicula. Next base: position 55,070,158 of record NC_052165.1, on the reverse strand, counting down.
TTAACAAGATCTAACTACGGTAACTATACGTAACTCCACTAGCCGTCCGAACTAATCAGATACTGCCCTTGTCACAGTGCACCCAAGAGAGAGAGAGAGAGACACCATGTGGTTGCTTTTTATACCCCTGTTGGTCCTGCCCTCTAGTGATCATGTGGTGCTACTGATTACAAATTAACCTCTTATGTACATGCACATACAGAGATCACTAGACATTCAATGAGGTACGGCAATTAATATGGTTTACACTAAAATGATTGCAATAAAACTCCTTATTTAGAGCATTTGTGGGAACTTTTAGAATTTAACTAGAGCACCAAGATCTCTTTCTCGACTGATTTTAACTTGAACCAATGTTGCGCATTAGTAGACCTGCTTCTATGCATTATTCTGTACTTCACAAAATTAAAGCCTGTATTCCAGAGTTTGGCCAATCCCCCAAAACATTTAGATCTGCTTGCAAATGTTCCTTCTCTTGCACAGTACAAATGTTGGTGTCATCTTGTTTGCACCCCTCAATACCTAAGCCTCGGTCTTTGATGAAAATCGTAAAAAGCAGCAACTCAAAGATAATCCTTTGTGCATGCCATGGGTAACCCAAGCTCTTAACCAAGGTTTCTGCCAACAGATTGCACATTTCAAATCCATTGTAACAGTTCATCAATGCCAATCTTGTGGAGTAACCTGTTGTTTATAAAGCCTTTTTGAAAATCAAGTAGACAGTAGGTACTCTGATGTCCTTATCTACTAACCTTGTAACTTGCTCAAAAAATTCTAATAGGTTAGTTTGCTATAACCTCCTTTTCCAGGCGCCATTTTGAGCGTTTTTGATAAATACCCTCTCTCTCCAGGGGATCATAAAATGCATCTCTTAATTTCCTGTCATGCATCTTACTTATAGTCAACATAATATCTTATGGCCTGTGATTCCTTCGATCTGACCTATCACCATCTTCACAAATCAGCACTACATGAGCATTTCTTCGATCCAGAAGAATAATCACAAATTCCAGCAAGGTTGGGTGGATTGGCAATGCTAAAATTGCTCCTTAGTGTCCAAAGATACATGGGTTAGGTTAAGGGGTTATTGAGATAGGGTAGTAGAGTGGACTTGGGTGGAATGCTCTTTCAGAGGGTCGGTGCTGACTTGGTGGGCCAATTGGCCTTCTTGTGCAGGTAGGGTTTCTAAGTTCTTAAAGATATGATTATGGAATTTGTAAGTCAAATGTTCCAGGTGCTTAATCACGCTTAGATGGATGTTAACCAGATGCACAGGCAGATACACTTTAAGATTCTTTATTCTCAGATATCCTTTTCTTTTATTGCAATATTCCCAATTTTCTTGTTTAAAATCCAATCCATGTCTAGCATTTATCATCCACAGGTCTGTATATTGACGCAAAGTAACTATTGAACACCTCTGCCATGCTGTGATTCCACTTGAATCTACCCAAAGGTGTTTCTTAGTGATCTGATGCCTCTTCAGTTGTGCTCCGATTCTTACTACAACTAAAAGTCTTTACTTCACTCCTGCAATTGTCAACTATCTTCTTTGCCATTAAAACAGTTCAAACTGTCCTCCGTAATGCCTCTTGTAACCCAACCTGCATGTTCGCAATACAAAACAGAATCTCCATACAAATGGGAACTATTGAGTTTAGTTTACTTATGCTGTTTATTCTCCCAGAATTGCCATGAATTTCCTCTATAGGAATTAATTGACATGTTGGTTGCTTCAGCAGACTATGATACAGCATTTGCTATTGCTACACTTGATTATTCTATATCAGCCGAAAAGTGAGGTGCAACACGCTAGTAGTAAAAGTCCCAAATTATCACCATTGTTTTTTCTGCCTGTGGAATTTACCCAGGCATGTCATGTTAGGAACATGAAGAGGTTTGAACACGGAGTAAAATCATCATCTGCTGAATTGTAATTGTTCACACATCCATTAGGCCATGCCTCCTTCTGCTTCAATTCTCAGTCTTTTCTGATCTTGGCAACCACCAGGGTAAGTATGTAGCACATTTGTCCACCATACAGTTGCCTTTGGCTGCTTGCTTTTGATTTTTCCACTGAAAAAACAATAAGTGCTCAGCTTTCAAATAGCTCAGTGATAGTGATGAGCTTTTCAGTCTCAGTGACAGAAAAATCAATTGGCAATACATTTTTGGGGATCGTGTACTGTTTTTTTTATTGTAATGTTTTGGAAATATTTGTGATTCAAAATGAGTGATCTAGAAAGTCCTTGACGCTGAGTTTAGAAGAACATAATTGCTCATGTATTAAATATATTCGATGTTTGCATCACAGTCAATAATACAATTTCATGATCTTATTAAGTAAAGTTCAAATCCCTTGAAGGGTTATCGAATTTAGATGTTCCTCTGAAACAATGTAATATTTATAACGGAATCAATACAATTGGTTACTGCTTTGCTGGTTTATTTTCCTATTGCCATAGGGAAGAGTTATTACTTAGCACCCTTACAACTGTATTAATATAACAGTTATAAAATGATGATGCACATGAGCCGCATGTAAATGTACATTTTCAAGGTGTTACGGGCCAGGGCTAAGGAACTCCAAAGTGTATTATGACGTTCACCTGACCTACGATGTTGAATTTGGCCAGGATGAGCACAAAAGCCTTCGCTGTAGGTGTGATTCATCAGACTTTAATCCAAACAAGGTTTATTCTAAGAAAGTAGTTAACTTTAATATACATTTATTTATATATATATATATATATATATATATATATATAAATAAATGTATATTAAAGTTAACTACTTTCTTAGAATAACTTTCTTATATATATATATAGACAGCAAGAATTTTTATCAATTTCAAACATAAAGACACCACACAGCTACAGTAATCTATGTATAACATTTAATGAATTCCCCTTTAACTGTTCCAATTGAATAACTAACTCCAATAAACCAAAACCCAATTTTTGGTTGTCTGCTGTCCCCTCCACAGCCTCGCACAGCAGTGAGACGACGGGCTGGAGGTTGAGCCCAGGTAGGAACAGGAGGCTGCCAGAGGCTGCAGGACAGGTGGCAGTAGCGAGGGTTCGGCACTCCCGGAGGGCCAGGGAGGCTGTCATATTCGCTTCAGGCTGTGACCTGGTCCATCTCACGTTTCCCAACCTCACAGGGTCTGTGTCACATCACTCCAGGGTGCTGGGACTGTGCCGGCACTGCCAGCAAGTCATTATCGAGGGCAGGGGTGGTGAAAACCTGCAGAGAACTGAGCGCCAGTGCTCCTCAATCTATGCCATAGTTTGTTCCCTTCTCCCCCTCCTGTTTTCTGGGACTGTTTATGTTTAACCTCTGTTTGTTTGCTGTTGGAGAAGGCTGCCTGGAGTTTAGGAGAAGTCTATGTTTGGGTGGGGGAGGGTAAGGTCAACAGGGGGCCTTCCTCCTTGATCTGAGGAATGGTGGGGAAGGAGAGGTCATTGGTAAGTGCCTTTGGGCAGGGGGCTGCTGTGCTAGCAGGTTATGCTGGTGAACGGAAGGGAGGTGGTGGAGGTGAAGACAGAGAGTGGTGGCTGGGGGAAGGGGGTGCTGCGGTGGGTTGGGGGGGGGGTGTTGTTGCGGCGTGGCAGGGGGTGAGAGATGATATGATCATGGGTGGAGAGAGGGGCCCTTTGGGAAGGGCTAGGTACAGAGTGGAATAAAAAAGGTGGGAGTTAAGTTGGGAACGTGGCAGACGCTAAGGCTGGTAACGTGGAACATCTGGGGACTGAATGGACAAGTTAAAAGGTCACGGGTGTTTGCGCACCTCAGAAGCTTGAAAGCGGGGATTGGCATTTCTGCAGGAGAAGCACTACCATGTGAAGGACCAGGTTAGGTTAAGGAAGGGGTGGGTCGGGCAGGTTTTTCACTCAGGATTTGATTCGAAATCGAGGGGAGTGGCGATTTTAACGAGCAAAGAAAATGGGATTTGTGAGTGTGAAGGAGGCGAAGGATCCAGGTGGGAGATATGTGATTGTGAGTGGGGTATTGGAAGGAGCAATGGTGGTTTTGGTAAATGTGTGTGCCCCAAATTGGGATGATGTGGGTTTTATGAGGTGGTTGTTGGCAGCGATCCCGGATTTGGCCATGCACCAGTTGATCATGGGAGGAGATTTTAATTGTGTCCTAGTGCCGAGGGTGGATAGGTCGAGCCCCAGGTTGATGGGTAGGATACGAATGGCAGGGGGGGGGGGGGGAGGTTTAATGGAGAGGATGGGTATGGTGGATACATGGCGCTTTCAGAACGCAGGGGGAAGGGAGTATTCCTACTTTTCACACATCTGTAAGGTGTATTCGCGGACTGATTACTTTGTAGTGAGTTGGGAGATTTTGGTTGGGGCGGAGGGTGCAGAGTATGTGGGGATAGTTATCTCGGACCATGCACCCCACTGGCTGGAGTTTCGGTTTAGACCGGGATGAGAACAGAGGCCGGGGTGGAGGGTTGACTCGGGGTTGTTGGCGGATGGAGGTTTTCGTGATAAGGTATGAGCGGCGATTAAGGAGTATGTGGAGTTGAATCAGAATGGGGACGTGTTGGCGGCCATCTTTTGGGAAGCACTGAAGGCAGTGGTCTGGGGGGAAATTAATTAATTTAAGACTCGTACGGATAGGGAAAGGAGGGAGGAACATGAGTGTCTCATGAGCAAGATAGTGGAGGTGGACAGGGAATATTCGAGGGTGCCCACAGTGGAGGGATTGGCGAGGAGGAAAAAGTTGCAGGGGCAGTTTGACAGGCTGAGAAGAGGGAGGGTGTTAGGGCCACTGCGTCGGGCAAGGGGGTACAATATGAGTATTTGGAGAAGGTGAGCCGCATGCTGGTGCACCAGTTGTGGAGGAAGGCTGCGTCCAGGGAAATATTGAAGATACGGACTGGGGCTGTAAATGTGGTGTCAGAGCGAGGGAAGATAAATGAGGCATTTAGGGAGTACTACCAGGGACTTTATGAGGCAGACTCGGGAGGACAAGCTGGAATTTCCCCTGGTGAAGGAAGCAAAGAGACAGGCATTGGAGGAGCCCCTGGGGCTGACTGAGGTGCTGGATAGTATCGTGGGTATGAAGTCTGGGAAGGCCCCTGGGATGGATGGGTACCCGGCGGAATTTATAAGGCATTTGTGACGGACCTGGCACCACATCTGTTGGGGGTGTTTAATGAAGCACTGGAGAAGAGGGAGTTGCCGGAGATGATGACACAGGCAGTAATCACACTAATCCCAAAAAAAGGATCAGTGGAATGTGGGCCTATATCATTATTGAACACGGACGTGAAAGTATTGGCTAAATTATTGGCGTGGAGGACGGAGGAGTGTCCCCCTGGGGTGGTGGCAGAAGATCAAACAGGCTTCGTGAAGGGCAAGAAGCTCGTGGGTAATATAAGACGGCTGTTGAATGTGGTGATGAATCCGTCGGGGGTTCTGGTACCGGAGGTGGTGGTGTCCATGGACACGGAGAACGCATTTGATCGTGTGGAGTGGCAGTACTTGTTCGAGGTTTTGGAACGGTTTGGGCCTAGATTTGTTGCATGGGTATGGTTCCTGCATGTGGCACCAAGAGCGAGGTGGAGGGCGAATGATATAAGCTCACGAAGCTTTGACTTACACAGGGGTACCACATAGGGGTGCCCGCTGTCACCACTGCTGTTGGCGCTGTCCATAGAGCCATTGGCGATGGCTCTCAGGGGATCGGCAGAGTGGCGAGGGATTATGAGAGGACAGAGGGAGCATCGGGTGTCGCTCTATGCCGATGACCTCTTGCTGTATGATTCGTCGGAAAGTATGGGAAGGATTATGTGCCTGCTGGGGAGGTTTGGAGGGTTCTCTGGGTACAGCGCTGAATGTAGGGAAAAGCGAGGTATTCCCGGTGAATGAGCTGGCACAGCGGGCTAATTTAGGGGAGATGCCATTTATGGTAGCGAGGGATAGGTTTAGGACAGCTCCAGTGTCCCAGGTTCGATTCCGGCTTGGGTCACTGTCTGTGCGGAGTCTGCACATCCTCCCCGTGTGTGTGGGTTTCCTCCGGGTGCTCCGGTTTCCTCCCACAGTCCAAAGATGTGCAGGTTAGGTGGATTGGCCATGATAAATTGCCCTTAGTATCCAAAATTGCCCTTAGTGTTGGGTGGGGTTACTGGGTTATGGGGATAGGGTTGGAGGTGTTGACCTTGGGTAGGGTGCTCTTTCCAAGAGCCGGTGCAGACTCGATGGGCCGAATGGCCTCCTTCTGCACTGTAAATTGTGTGTGTGTGTGTATTTGGAGATTCAGGTAGCAAGGGAATCGTCGGGGCTCCATAAGTGGAACTTAACAAAGCTGGTGCATGAGGCCAGGGAGGATCTTAAGAGGTGGGATACACTGCACTTAATGCCGGCGGGGAGAGTCCAAGTGGTGAAAATGAATATTCATAGAATCATAGAATTTACAGTGCAGAAGGAGGCCATTCGGCCCATCGAGTCTGCACCGGCCCTTACAAAGAGCACCCTCGTGAAGCCCACGCATCTACCCTATCCCAGTAACCCCATTTAAACATTTTTGGACACAGGGCAATTTAGCACCTAATCCACCTAACCCGCATGTCTTTGGACTGTGGGAGGAAACCGGAGCATCTGGAGGAAACCCACGCAGACACGAGGAGAATGTGCAGTCTCCACACAGACAGTGACCCAGCTAGGAATTGTGCCTGGGACCCTGGAACTGTGAAGCAACTATGCTAACCATTATGCTACCGTGCTGCCTTATTCTGCCGAGGTTCTTGATTATCTTTCAAGCTCTCCTGATCTTTATACCAAAGGCCTTTTTTCGGAAAGTAGACACGATTATTTCTGACTTTGTATAGATGGGGAAGGTGCCGAGGGTGGGCAGGACCCTGCTACAGAGGCAGAGTCAGCAGTATTTGGAGGAAGGGTTCGCCAGTCTGGAGGAGCTAAGGGAGAGTGTAGAGCTGCCGAGGGGGAGTTAAGGTCTATTAAGGTCAGCCTTAATACTGGATGACACCCCCAGCGAGTCGGACATTCTGCCGAAACACTCAGCATGGGCCGTCGCCGTCGGCTGGAGGACCTGCCGGAGAATGAACATGTGGGAGAGATTGGCCAGTCGGTAAGGCAATAACAACTCACATTTGACAGGTCCTTTGACTGGGGCCCGGAGGTTCCTTACCTCTGCGTGTCCGCCAGCCTCTGCATTGGTGACCGCTCTGTCCTCGGCCACACCAGTTAACTCCAGGGCCCGCTCCTCGAAGGAGGTGAGGATCCTTATGTCAGTCTGGGCCCTCTCCTGGCGATTGTGGGAGAGCTTTTCCTGAGGAGACAGAGAGAGGGCATTGTTAGCCAGATTCGTGGTTCACAATGGTGGTGGTGGTTGCGGGAGGGGGGCAGTGATGGAAGAATGGGGGGCTGTTGAAGCGGGAAAGGGGTGGAGGGAGGGTTGGGTGTCGCATGGAGAGTTGGGGGGTGGATTCTCGTGTGGGGGCAAAAAGTTTTCGGGGTGAGGGGGTGGGGAGGTTGGTGTCTTCTCATTCATGCTGCCCGGTGTAGGTCATTGACCTTTTTCCTGCACCGGAGGCTAGTCCTCATGGTCATACTCCCGGCACTCACAGCCGCCACCACCTTGTCCCAGACAACACTGGCTGCCTGTGGCTAACCGTCTGGTAACAGGACATCTCTCCTGGCCTCCACTGCATCCAGGAGCCTACCCAAATCTGCATCCTCGAATCTTGGGGCTGATCTCCTGGGCACCATTGTTATGAGCTGGCTGGGGTTGGGCAAGCATGTCCTGCTCGACCTTGTTAGCGGGGGGCTGGCGAGCGCGGTGTTGGTAAATCGGCTGGTGAGCTTTCATTTGCAGTGAGATGCCCGTGGGACCTTGTTAAGTGGACCAATTAATGTTGAATATCGTTGTTGGCCTCGCAAGGCCGAGCGGTGGCAAGCTCGCGGCAGTTCCAGCTCGCTATCACACTTCAACATTTTTGCGGAGAATTGCCACCACTAACATGTAACATCATCAAGTGAAATGGTTTCTTTGTTGACAAGGGAAGCAGTGACTTTGGCAAATTGGTCAGGGCCTCAATTTTAATTCCATGTGGGTTTTATGTAGTTGGTAGCGAGCTGAGTTTGAAACTCAGCAGCCTCTCTGCTGCAGCTTTTACAGCATTCATTAAGCAGCTGTCCAGTGGGTTTATGTAGGGCTACAGTCAGCATTGAGCTGAAAATGAACAATCTCATCGAGGCTCAATGAAGACACAACACATTTCTAGCATTCTCTTCAGAAGTTTAATTGAAGTTGCTATTTGTAGCTATTCTACAAGCAAGGAAAATTAAATCGGCCGATATGCTTACTCTCTCTGAGGACTAGCTACAGTCCAGCTCCAGCGCACCAACTTTGATCTCTGTTCCAATGCATCTTGGACTGAAATGACTGGTTTCTTTTTATTAACAGCTTATATAAAAGTCTCGTAACAATAGAATTTTAATTGGAGTTTTTGTTGAAATTTACAAGCTAGTGAGGTTGAATGTTGTTTAGGAATCTTGTTTGAGTTTCCGCTGCTGTGTCTTTTAGGATGTTACAAATATTCGTGCTTAATGGGGTCCTTAATTGTTTGTGTTTCTTGTGAGTTAATTATTATCAATGGTCATTTGCTGAAAGGGGAGGAAATGAAAACAAAATATGTTTTTACAATACAGTTACTGATTAACAAAAAAAAAAGTTACTTGAAGTTTTGACTTGAAGCTCTTTGCAGCTTTGTATGAAAGATTCAATGGCGATGCACTCATTTTTCAAATGCAAAGTGCGTGTCGAAGCCACCATAATGTTGGGCAGGAATTGCATGTTCCTAACAAGTCTGTTCTGCACCACGTTCCATCCTGGTGTAGATTTTTAAAAAGCATCAGGGCCTATGCCTGAACCAACCAGGCAAGTAATGGACCGAATGCTTGCTTTGAGGCCCCTTCTGTAATATTGGTGTGTCTTGAGGCAGCCATCGGCAACACTGGCTGCATTCACGAATTCAAGTCTAAATGCAACCTGATCTAACCATTTAGGCAATTTTTTTCTGCCTTGAGTCCTGAATTGTTTGAAATCATCCCCCAGCTAAATGAAGAAACGAAAGGCGCGATCTAACTGAAATTTCTAAGTGTCATTTGTGGTGGGTTTTGCTTGGAGTTTCCTGCTGGCTCTGTCGGTGAGTTCCCCACCACTATCTAACTTCACTTAAGTAACTTGTTTGGGTGCTGGGGAGTTTCTCCCCGATTAAGCCTGTTGTGTTCTGTACTGTGGGATAACACAGGCTGCAACTCGATGCACCTTTGACCAAAAGATACTTTGAAGTACGTTTAATGTGATTTATTGAACCATTAGCACAGTTCTCTATGTGTTCGACACTCCTGCTAATCTTGCTATAGTAACTCAGTCTAACTAACCAGTCTGCTCTAAGCCACGTGGTGGGTGTGATGCTTCTGATCTGCCCCTGTCCTACTCTCTGTGTCGCCTGTGAAAGAGCATGTGTGCCCTGTCCTTATATATGGGTTGTGTAATGCCCCCTTGTGGTAGTGTCACCTCTGGGTGTCTTGACTGCCCATTGGTTGTGTCCTATTCTATGTGTTCATTAGCTGTATGTCTGCATGTCATGGCGTCTCTGGTGCTCCCTCTAGTGTTTACTTAGTCATAGTCTTAGTCACATTAACCCCTTGTGTATTTACAGTGATGCATATCACCACAGAGCCCACACTTAGAATTATTTTCATCACTAGAGAGCTCAACTCACTGGCCAGACCGGCTCCTCAGAAATCAGGCAACCAGTTTGAAAGGGTTCCCCGATCTCTAAGAGGGCTTGTGGGTCCCCTGCAACCCCCACCCATGAGCAGTGTCACCCCCCCCCCCCTCCCCCCCAAGTGATGAAGCCCGTTATATGTTGTCTGAGGGCCCCCCTTTTCAGGCCTTCCTGCACCCCTTTTCAGGCACCCCAACTTCCAGGACCCCACCCTTGGGTCCCTGGTGGTGTCAGGCAGCAGTGCTAACCAGTGTGTCACCTTGCCGATCCATTGAGTATCATAGGAAGATTGAATTGGTTTTGTTTATTGTCACGTGTACCGAGGTACAGTGAAAAGTATTTTTCTACAAGCAGAGCAACAGAGATATCAAGAATAGCATTCCTGATCTTCCCCAACCTTTCAGAAGCCTCTTCGTTCTTGCGCTGTCCCCTCCCCCCCATTCCCACCCATCATACCACCTTCACCTTCCTTTCATGGACAGTGCCAAGGTGCCAGCCTAGAACATAGAACATTACAGCGCAGTACAGGCCCTTCGGCCCTCGCTGTTGCGCCGTCCTGTGAAACCCCTCTAAAGTCCCTCTACACTATTCCTTTATCGTCCATATGCCTATCCAATGACCATTTGAATGCGTTTAGTGTTGGCGAGTCCACTACTGTTGCAGGCAGGGCATTCCACGCCCTTATTACTCTCTGAGTAAAGAACCTACCTCTGACATCTGTCCTTTATCGTCCATATGCCTATCCAATGACCATTTGAATGCGTTTAGTGTTGGCGAGTCCACTACTGTTGCAGGCAGGGCATTCCACGCCCTTACTACTCTCTGAGTAAAGAACCTACCTCTGACATCTGTCCTATATCTATCTCCCCTCAATTTAAAGCTATGTCCCCTCGTGCTGGACATCACAATCCAAGGAAAAAGGCTCTCAATGCCCACCCTATCTAATCCTCTGATCATCTTGTATGCCTCAATTAAGTCACCTCTTAACCTTCTCTCTAACGAAAACAGCCTCAAGTCCTTCAGCCTTTCCTCATATGATCTTCCCTCCATACCAGGCAACATCCTTGTAAGTCTCCTCTGTACCCTTTCCAATGCTTCCACATCCTTCCTATAATGTGGCGACCAGAACTGCACGCAATACTCCAAATGCGGCCGCACCAGAGTTTTGTACAACTGCAACATGACCTCATGCTCCGAAACTCGATTCCACTACCAATAAAAGCTAACACACCGTAAGCCTTCTTAACAACCCTCTGACCCTGGGTGGCAACTTTCAGGGATCTATCGACATGGACACCGAGATCTCTCTGCTCGTCCACTACCAAGAATCTTACCATTAGCCCAGTACTCTGTCTTCCTGTTATTCCTTCCAAAATGAATCACCTCACACTTTTCTGCATTAAACTCCATTTGCCACCTGTCAGCCCAGCTCTGCAGCTTATCTATGTCTCTCTGCAACTTGTAACATCCTTCTGCACTGTCCACAACTCCACCGACTTTAGTGTCATCTGCAAATTTACTCACCCGTCCTTCTACGCCCTCCTCCCGGTCATTTATAAAAATGACAAACAGCATTGGCCCCAAAACAGATCCTTGTGGTACACCACTAGTAACTGGACACCAGTCAGAATATTTCCCATCAACCACCACCCTTTGTCTTCTATCAGCTAGCCAATTTCTTATCCAAACTACTAAATCACCCTGAATCCCATGCCTCTGCATTTTCTGCAATAGCCTATCGTAGGGAACCTTATCAAACGCTTTACTGAAATCCATATACAGCACATCAACTGCTTTACCCTCATCCACCTGTTTGGTCACCTTCTCGAAGAACTCAATGAGGTTTGTGAGGCACGACCTACCCTTCACAAAACCATGTTGACTATCTCTAATCAAATTTTCCTTTCCAGATGATTATACATCCTATCTCTTATAAACCTTTCCAAGACTTTGACCACAACAGAAGTAAGGCTCACTGGTCTATAGTTACTGGGGTTATCTCTACTCCCCTTCTTGAACAAGGGGACAACATTTGCTATCCTCCAGTCTTCTGGCACTATTCCTGTAGACAAAGATGACTTAAAGATCAAAGCCAAAGGCTCAGCAATCTCCTCCCTAGCGTCCTAGAGAATCCTAGGATAAATCCCATCCGGCCCAGGGGACTTATCTATTTTCACACTTTCCAGAATCGCTAACATCTCCTCCTTCTGAACCTCAAGCCCTTCTAGTCTAGTAGCCTGTACCTCAGTATTCTCCTCGACAACTTTGTCTTTTTCCTGCGTGAATACAGATGAAAAATACTCATTTAGCACCTCTCCTATCTCCTCAGACTCCACGCACAACTTCCCACTACTGTCCTTGACTGGCCTTACTCTTAACTTAGTCATTCTTTTATTCCTGACATACCTATAGAAAGCTTTAGGGTTATCCTTGATCCTAACTGCCAAAGACTTCTCATGTCCTCGCTTGGCTCTTCTTAGCTCTCTCTTTAGAGCCTTCCTAGCTAACTTGTAACTCTCAAGCGCCCTAACTGAACCATCACGTCTCATCTTTACATAAGCCTCCTTCTTCCTCTTGACAAGTGTTTCAACTGCTTTAGTAACCCATGATTCCCTCGCTCGACCACTTCCTACCTGCCTAACAGGTACATACTTATCAAGGACACGCAGTAGCTGTTCCTTGAACATGCTCCACATTTCCATTGTGTCCATCCCCTGCAGTTTTCCTCTCCAGCCGATGCATCCTACGTCTTGCCTCATCGCATCATAATTGCCTTTCCCCCAGCTATAACTCTTGCCCTGCGGTGTATACCTATCCCTTTCCATCGCTAAAGTAAACATAATCGAATTGTGGTCACTATCACCAAAGTGCTCACCTACCTCCAAATCTAACACCTGTCCTGGTTCATTACCCAGTACCAAATCCAATACGGCCTCGCCTCTTGTCGACCTATCTACATACTGCATCAGGAAACCCTCCTGCACACATTGGACAAAAATGGACCCATCTAAAGTACTCGAACTATAGTGCTTCCAGTCAATATTTGGAAAGTTAAAGTCCCCCATAACAACTACCCTGTTACTTTCGCTCCTATCCAGAATCATCTTTTCAATCCTTTCCTCTACATCTCTGGAACTTTTCGGAGGCCTATAGAAAAGCCCTAACAGGGTGACCTCTCCTTTCCTGTTTTTTAACTCAGCCCATACTACCTCACTATTCGAGTCCTCATCAAAAGTCTTCTCAGCCACCGTAATACTGTCCTTGACTAACAATGCCACCCCTCCCCCTCTCTTACCACCTTCCCTGAGCTTACTGAAATATCTAAACCCCGGCACCTGCAACAACCATTCCTCGCCCTGCTCTATCCATGTCTCCGAAATGGCCACAACATCGAAGTCCCAGGTACTAACCCATGTCGCAAGCTCACCCACCTTATTCCGGATGCTCCTGGCATTGAAGTAGACGCACTTTAAACCACCTTCCTTCCTGCCGGTACACTCCTGCAACTTTGAAACCTTACTCATGACCTCACTACTCTCAGCTTCTTGTGTACTGGAGCTACAATTCAGGTTCCCAATCCCCTGCTGAACTAGTTTAAACCCTCCCGAAGAGCATTAGCAAACCTCCCCCCCAGGATATTAGTACCCCTCTGGTCCAGGTGTAGACCATCCCGTTTGTAGAGGTCCACCTACCCCAGAATGAGCCCCAATTGTCCAGGAATCTGAAACCCTCCCTCCTGCACCATCCCTGCAGCCACGTGTTCAACTGCTCTCTCTCCCAATTCCTCGACTCGCTAGCACGTGGCACGGGTAACAACGCAGAGATAATAACTCTGCTTGTCTTGGATCTAAGTTTCCACCCTAGCTCACTGAATTCCTGCCTTACATCCCTGTCCCTTTTCCTACCTATGTTGTTGGTACCTATGTGGACCACGACTTGGGGCTGCTCCCCTTCCCCCTTAAAGATCCCGAAAACACGATCCGAGACATCGCGGACCCTGGCACCTGGGAGGCAACACACCAACCGCGAGTCTCTCTCGCTCCCACAGGATCTCCTATCTATCCCCCTAACTATGGAGTCTCCAACCACTAATGTTCTTCTCCTCTCCCCCCTTCCCTTCTGTGCAACAGGGACAGACTCTGTGCCAGAGACCTGTACCCCCATGGCTGACCCCTGGTAAGTCCACCCCCCCAACAGTATCCAATGCGGTATACCTGTTACTAAGGGGAACGGCCACAGGCGATCCCTGTACTGACTGCTTCCCCCCAGCCCCTCTCACCGTCACCCATCTATCTTTATTCTTTGGCTAACTACCTCCCTGAAGCTTCTATCTATGACCACCTCTGCCTCAAGAATGATCCGAAGTTCTTCCAGCTCCAGCTCCAGTTCCATAACATGGTTTTTGAGGAGCTGGAGCTGGGTGCGCTTCCCACAGATGAAATCAGCAGGGACACTGATGGCGTCCCTCACCTCAAACATTCTGCAGGAGGAGCATTGTACTGCCTTCCCTGCCATCCCCTCTAGATAAAAAACAAGAAAAAGAAAGGAAGAGCTTACCTGATATTCCCTCAACCCCTTAGGTTAGAGGAGGTGGGAGGGTGGGGGACACTGCAAGTGTAGTGTCTCGGGTTTAGCAACCACCTGACTTGTATACAGGTACTCACCTTCCCGACAGGCCCCTGCTCCCGCCGAAAATCCAGAGGCTGCTCCCGCTGAACGGTAAGCAGATTTAAAGGCACTCACTCACCTTCACGACAGGCCCCTGCTCCTGCCGAAAATCCGAAAAGCCTGGCAGTGCTAAGGTGTCTGCATTCCAAGGGAGGGCCAAGGGGCCACCCTGCTCTATCCCTGACCACCCAGGGGCTTCTGATGGCCCGGGAGACACTTCAGCTGCTGTTCCACCTGGTCCACATTTACACTGACCAGTACTGAACGGTAACTGACTGGGGACTGCAAGGGGAGGCCGTTAGAAGCCAGGAGCCTGGTAGCATTGTGGATAGCACAATCGCTTCACAGCTCCAGGGTCCCAGATTCGATTCCGGCTTGGGTCACTGTCTGTGCGGAGTCTGCACATCCTCCCCGTGTGTGCGTGGGTTTCCTCCGGGTACTCTGGTTTCCTCCCACAGTCCAAAGATGTGCAGGTTAGGTGGATTGGCCATGCTAAATTGCCCTTAGTGTTCAAAATTGCCCTTAGTGTTGGGTGGGGTTACTGGGTTATGGGGATAGGGTGGAGGTATTGACCTTGGGTAGGATGCTCTTTCCAAGAGCTGGTGCAGACTCGATGGGCCGAATGGCCCCCTTCTGCACTGTAAATTCTATGTAAAAAAAAAATCACAGGTGGGCACGCCTAAGTGGGCTAAAACCGATTTAGCTGCGTGAGGCTTGATCACGTTCAGTGTGGGCGGGATCCTGATCGTGACGCCTCGCGATGTCTGGATAGCGAGACATACTGGCTGACGGGAAGCCCTCGGGAGGCTTCTCCCGGCATCTACCGGCCGGGTTGCGGTCCCTTTCAGGTGCAGCCGGTAGATCACTGCCAACATATTTGTCACTAATGCAGAAGTTGAAAGCTCAGCATGAAGGTGCAGTTTTGTTTCTTCCCTGGAAAAAGAAGATCAGGAATGCTATTCTTGATGTCTCTTCCTATGGTACTCAATAAGGCGGCACAGTGACACACTAGTTAGCACTAGTGCCTGACACCACCAGGGACCCCCAAGTTTAATTCCAGCCTTGGATGACTGTGGAGTTTGCACGTTCTCCCTGTGTCTGTGTGGGTTTCCTCTAGGTGCTCTGGTTTCCTCCCACGGTCCAAAGATGTTAGGTGGGGTTACGGGAATAGGGCAGGGGAGTGGGCCGAGGTAGGGTGCTCTTTCAGAGGGTCAGTGCAGACTCGATGAGCTGAATGGCCGTCTCATGCACTGTGGGAATTCTTATGAATAGTCAGGATTTGTGCAACATAGCCTTGATGCAACTTTTTCTCTGGTTCTTCATTCCTTTTTTCAACCAGATGGCTGAGCCTCTCATGTTGTACTCTTCCCCTTCCTGACTTTTTACAAACTTGGAAATTCACAACATAGTAGATTAGTAAAACACCATTTAGTTCAACTGCTGCAGTATCCTTGAAGCCTGAATTGCAGCAGCATATTTGTTTGTCAGCTGATTATTGGTGGACACACCTGGAGAGGATCCAGACTTTAAACTGATAGGGTCAACTTTGTAATAGGCTGCCTGCAATGGGAGAAAGTGAGCTGGATTCTCTGGTCCCCCGTTTGTTAGTGACAGGGTGCTATACTGCTGCCGCTTATCAATGGGATTTCCCATTGAAGCCACCCCAGGCCGCGGGCAAAGTGAATCGTACTTTCACTTACCTGATGCTAAGTACAAGGTACAAAATAAGTACTTACCTGATGCTAAGTACAAGGTTGTGTCCCAGAAAGGGGAATAAACGTATTTGGGGGAAAGGTTCCAGAGGCTGAGGAAAGGGGTTGCGAGGTTAAAGGGGACCATGACTTTGAGTGTTTCCAATCGGTCGGAGAATTCCACTTACTGATTGTAAAATTAGTTTTAAACAAAACCTTTCATTATTTTTATTAAGTTGAGTTTTCATAAAATATGACAACTTTTAAACAGTGGCTAACATACATTTAGCAAACTTTTTTTAAATCCCTACTCATTCTATTCAAGTACCCCTTCTCCCCTACCACTTGATGATAGGTTTAAAGAGCGCTAAATTATTATTACTGTCTCTGTCCCCTAACTTAACCTCCATTAAGTCATCATTTTGACAGGGAAACCCAAATATTTGCAAAGCACAGAGTGGATGTAATGTACCATGCAGGGTGATGGGAATAACCTGAATGCATTGGCCCAAATAAAAATAATTTATCCAAGGCTATAAAGGTGACAGGATGGACATGGAAAATGATAGAAGGATGCAGTAGCCGGAGTAATTACAAATGAAATCACTTCAGTGGTAAGAGGGGATATAATGAGATGTAAACAGGAAGTGGGAACTTTATGGGTAGGATTAAGAAAGAGAAAAGGAATGTCAGACTTTAGTGGGCGTTATGCATAAGTCCTGTGGTAGCAGATGTGAAATGATAGATTGTATAATTGTAGACATGTATGTCACAAAGGCAGAGTGATTTTAATGAGGAAGTTTAACTTTCATACAAATTGGGTCAAGCAGATTTAGAACTTGTCAGAAAGTTAGTAAATTTCTTGATTGTGTTCGGGATAGTTTTCTACAAAATATATCCTGGAACCAAGAAAGGGGAATGCCATATCAGATTTAGTAATTAATAATGAGCCAGATTGGTTGGCAGCCTAATGGTGCATGAATATTTATATAATAGCGGTATAATTTCAAGTTCAATGTTGTGTTTGAATGGTGCTGGTATTGATAATATAGGGGACCAGAAAGAATTTCAACAGAACTGCAGTTATAAACATTTTGACTCTAGTAACTGTTCCCAATTTAGAAACTTTTGGAAATTAGTTGCTCCGCTATATTTGACGCCTATTGGCTTAAAAATAGATAATAGTTGTAATAATCAGCATTCTTCCCAATAGTTTTAATAGTAATACTCACTCTTGCTGCACCAATAAATATAGAAAATATTCCCCAAATGAATTCTGAAGAAATCTACTAGCCAAAAAACTTTTTAGGTTGACATTCATGTGATCTCATTATCTCAACAGCTTTTAGACATGAAGTAATGCACGGGCAGGAATATGGATTTTTTAACATTTGGCAGGGTGTTTGCTGGCTCCGAGCAAGACTTCTATCCCCATATGGAGAGGATGACTGCAAGCTCTGTGGTACCAGCAGCACCAGGTTCAAGTCGTGGCCATTGCTAGAACTGCAGTCAGTCTCTGTGGAGACTTACCTGATGCTAAGTACAAGGTTGTGTCCCAGGAAGGGGAATAAACGTATTTGGGGGAAAGGTTCCAGAGGCTGAGGAAAGGGGTTGCGAGGTTAAAGGGGACCATGACTTTGAGTGTTTCCAATAGGCACAAGGGACCCCCACAGACAAGCTGCTTGGCATGGGATCCCCCTAGTATGGGTAAAATGGTGGTGGTGATGGGTTGAGGCTCTTAAGTGACCATTAACTGGCCACTTATGGGCCTCAATGGGCCTAAGGACAGTATAGCCGCCTGCTGCCAGACTCTTGCCTCGATACATCAAAATAATTAAAATACTAGGACAGTACTCAAGACTTGCTGCTTGTAACTTGTGACAATAGCATTAAGAAGTTCAGTTTATTTATAAATTTAAATAAAATAAACAAAATATACCTTTGGAAGAGAACCATTTAAGGTCATTTCATGGGATGCGGGCATCACTCGCATGGCCAGCATTTGTTGCCCATGGATGGTTTGCTGGAAATTTTAGAGGGCAGTTAAGAGTTAACCATGGATTGCTGTAGATTTGCAGTCACGTGTTGGCCAGACCAGTTAAGTATGGCAGATTTCTTTCCTTAAAGGACATTAGTGAACCAGATGGTTTTTTAGAATAGTTGATGATAGTTGTCATTACCATGATTAACTTTGTATTCCATACTTATTTACTCATTGAATTCAAATTCCATCAGCTGCTGTGGTGGGGATTTGAACCCATGCCCTGATGTCAAGACTCTGGATTACTAGTCCAGTGACGTTACCATGTTACCACCACCATCTCCTCGCATGCTATACAGCAAAATATTATTAGATTCTTGTTCATTTTAAACAATTAAGTATTTCACAATTATGTGGGGTTTTGATAAGAATAGATAGGAAAAATGTTTCAACCAGGACTGTCAGCAAACCGAGAACACAGAAGATATGAGAGGAAACTTTTTTATTCAGTGAGTAATCAGGGTTTGGAATGTGCTACCAGAGAGTGTGGTCGAGTCAGATTCCATTAAAGCATTTAAAAGGAAATTAGACTGCTTTCTGAAAAGGAAGAATTTGCAGGATTATGGGGAGAAGGTGGGGAGTTGGTACAAGGTGAGTGGCTCATTTGGAGAGCCAGTGCAGACACGGTGGGCCACGTGGCTTTCTTCTGCCCCATGGCGATTCTGTGATTTAAGATAATTGATGAAGAATGCAAGTGGAAAATTTGGAGGAATTTTTAAATGCAGCAATTTATGACCTGAAGCAGACTCAATAGTACCACTCAAAAGGAAATTGGATATAAATTTGAAAGAATATTATCAGGGCTATGAAGAAGGTGCAAGAGGAGTGGGTATTGGATAGCTATTTTCACAAAATCTGTGCAGGCACTATGGTTCGAATGGCCTCCTTTAGAGAATCACAGAATCCCTACAGTGCAGAAGGAGGCCATTCAGCCCATCGGGTCTACACCGACCCTCCACAAGCACCACACCTAAACCCACTCCACCATCCTGTCCCCGTAACCCCACCTAACCTGCACAAATTTGGACACTGGGCAATTTAGCATGGTCAATCCATCTCACCTGCACATCTTTGGATTGTGGGAAGAAACCGGAGCATGCGGAAGAAACTCACGCAGACACGGGAGAATTTGCTAACTCCACACAGGCAGTTATCCAAAGCCGGAATCGAACCCAGGTCCCTAGCTGTGTGACGCAATTGTGCTAACCACAGTGCTGCTATCATTGCAAGTCTGTTTTACCTTGCACCATTATGTTTTTTGCCATTTAATCTCTGCACAGTTTTGGTCTCTGTATCTAACTGATGTACTTGTCTCAGAGGTGCACTAGATTGGTTTGTGAGATGAGCCACATGGTCTTAACAGCAGGCTGCATCATTCTATATATTTTGTTTAAATTCTCATAACAAATTGTTTGGATGATGAAAACGAAAGAGACAAAAAAGTATTAAAATTAACAGTTGATGATAAAGCCAGAATTGTTGCTTTAATATAACTTCTGGTCATGAGCTTTGAGTTTGTAGTAAGTAAACAATATCACAGCAATATCAAAAATCTGCATTGTCTTTAAAACAAACTTAATTCCCCAGATGCTTGTTTTTCATGCAATTAACACTACACACTCTGTAGTCATATATTTGTGTTTCATCCAAAAATAGTGATAAAATGGGATCTTTGACTCTTTTAAGAAAACACCAAAATGCTAGAGAGGAGGTTTTTTTCAGGGCAATATCTCAGGAATGTACCTGGAACAGAATTAACTCTTATGGTGACAGAAATTTAAACAGTTTCAGTATGAGAAATTTGTTTGGCTTTCTGTTACAAGGATTTTATTTACCCTACAATTATTATACATGCACAAATGCTTGATGAAAAATTTAGTGCAGAATTGATTAAACTTAAGTTGCTAAAATGCATCTTCTCTGAAATGCACCAAATATGGTGATCTGCCAAATGAGTAATGCTGTCTTAAATTTCATGTAACATTTATAGATAAGATCATTCTTCACAATCTAATCAATGCCATGTTAGGCAAGTTATACTGTCTGTAAATAATCATACTTCAACTTTTCTTTTCCAATAGCGCTATGAGATCATCCATAGCGCTATGAGATAGAGAATGCCAAAGATGCACAACCCTCTAACTGGAGAAATCCCCCCCTTATCTCATTCTTAAATTAGCTGGCCCTTTAGTCTGAGGCAGGTTAGAGTGAGTGTAGAGAAGAGCAGAGAAATTGAGATGGCCAATGTCATGTTGGCAGTTTCAATGAAAAGATCAACAGAGGGTAAGAGACCAGAAGGAGGGGGAGGTGGAAGGACTGCTGGAGATTGGTGAAAAGGTGTTATGATTTGGGCGGGAATTGGAGGGGGTGGCAGGGAGTGGGACACCTGGTCAAAGAAGTGGATGCGAATATAAAAGAAGAACTGAACATCATGCAAAGATCTAAACTCATTAAGGTTCACGACGTAAGGGAATAAAGCTGAGTCCATTGCTAAGGGCAGATTGTTCATTGTCAAAAACAGGGGTAAGATGCAGGGTATTGTGAATACACAGCAAGAGGGGAGATTAGAACGAGGGAAGGAGTCAGAGGGAAGTGAAGGAGAAGAAAGATCTGGAGTGGTGTTGGTACCCATGAGCTGTTTGAGCTCGCAATCCTGAACCTGCAAAAGGAAGAGAAGCGTTTGGTGAAATCATCAGGTGAGAATAAAATAGATAGAATTTACAGTGCAGAAGGAGGCCATTCGGCCCATTGAGTCTGCACCAGCTCTTGGAAAGAGCACCCTACCTAAGGTCTTCACCTCCACCCTATCCCCATAACCCAGTAACCCCGCCCAACACTAAGGGCAATTTTGGACACTAAGGGCAATTTATCATGGCCAATCCACCTAACCTGCACATCTTTGGACTGTCGGAGGAAACCCACGCACACACGGGGAGGATGAAATAAAACTGGGGAACAGGACAACTTTAAGACAGTGAGTCAGTGTTGCTGAAGAGCAAAATTAAGTGTTCGTGTTGTCGCAAAAGGCACTGAATCTGAGTCTCAGGATGCAATGGCTTGAGGAGCACTGATTGTCCAAAGATGTGCAGGTTAGGTGGATTGGCCATGATAAATTGCCCTTAGTGTCCAAAATTGCCCTTAGTGTTGGGTGGGGTTACTGGGTTATGGAGATAGGGTGGAGGTGTTGGACTCGGGTAGGGTGCTCTTTCCAAGAGCCAGTGCAGACTCGATGGGCCGAGTGGCCTCCTTCTGCACTGTAAATTCTATGATTCTATGATATGCTAGTGGTTCTCAAGTGAGTCAGAAGTGTGAGTACTCTGGGGAATGCCCACTTTGAAGAAGTCCTGCTTTTCTCTCCAGGGCTTCTGTTTGTCTCTTTTACTTTGTCCATCTTTGCTGCTTTAAATTTATGCTCTCGTGTTTCAACTGATATCTTCCAAACCCTGCTTTTGCAGCCACATTTCCTCCCTCAGTAAGTATCTCTGACTCTGACTTATTCTATGTATATTCTACGGACATTAACCTTAACGTTTTAATCCATCCATAATTACAGGTATGCCATCAATATTGAATGCTCCTCGAACCGCTGTTCTTGTGATTCACACTGTGATTTTTTTCATTTAGAACTGCCAGCTTGATGTTGAGTGTCTCAATTTCTTTGCCCCCTCACCTCACTATCCTGTCTCCATCAGAACTTGATGAACTCCGTTCTTTGAGATTCAACACTAACATTGTTGACAAACCAGCTGACAATGGCGATACTTTCGCTGTTGTACTAATCTTGACCCTGAGGCCGAAAACCGACTCTCCAGCACTCTTCCTACCACCTCGCTTGGACCTTATCCCCACCACTGAGCATCAAGCTATTGTCTCCAGGACAGTTACTGACGTCTTCTTTGAAAATGTTCCCTCCTTAGTCCCCTAAATTCAAACAATCAGCTTCTTCCTCCTTCCCAAGATTGCAAACAGGACTGTCCTTGTAGACCTATCATTTCAGCCCGCTCATGTTCCACTCAAGTGATTTCTTCCTATCTTGACTCTTTTTTTTTCATCCTTGTCTAGTCTTCCTCCACCTACGTCTGTGACTTTCTGATGCATTCCGTCACTTCAGCAATTTTCAATTTCCTAGCCCCAATGTCTTTTTACCATGGACATCCAAATTCTTTCTTCATGGGATGTGGGCACCACTGGCTATGCCAACATTTATTGCCCATCCCAAAGGCTAATTGCCTTTGAGAAGGTGACTGTGTGCTCCCTCCTTCAACCACTACAGCCTGTGTTCTACGAATACCCATAGTTAGGAAGGAAATTCCAGGATTTTGACCCAGTGACAGTGAAGGAATGACGGCATAGTTCCAAGCCAGGGTGATGTGCGACTTGGAGGGGAATTTACAGCTGGTGGCAATCCCATGTATCTGATACTCTTGCTCTTATAGGTGATAGAGGTCGCAGGTTTGGAAGGTGCTAATGACGAAGTCTTGGAGGTTGCTGCAGTGCACTGTGTAAATTCCCTCCGCCACTGACGCCACTAAGTTCCATGAACTGACCCAATTTAATTGGCATGCCGGTGATTTTGTTGTTTGGTCTTGTGGAATGGGAGAGGAGATCAGAAAGCGAATATTTGAGCTTGAGCTCGGGGGTTTATAACACTGATTCATCCTTCACATTGCTTCCCAAATATTCCAACAGTCACTGATGATGGAGTTCCTGTTACATCAGCCAAGCCATGACATCATGGCTTGAGGAAGGTCATTTTTCAGTAACTTGCTTTGGGGTCTTCTCTAAAGTTTCATTTTCTGTTTCATTGAAAGCTGCAGTGGATTTTGCCCAATACTCCGAAAGCTCCTTCTAATTCCACGTTGCAATGACCATCACCAGTAGAATGATATCCATCTCATGGGATTAATGTAGACGATTTTCAGATCAAGTTTAATTTGGGAACTGAGAAACACGGGGCACTTTTTTTCCATGAAACATCTCTTTTTGTTGTAGTTGGCAGTATTTTGGAGCCTGTTTTAAAGATTTTCATTGGGGCTTATTTTTGTTTATTGTACAGACAGAAGCTGAAATTTATACTGATACTCTGCATGGATGGAGTGATGATGTACAGAGATGAATAATATTCCTATAATATTTTTGCTCTTTAACAACTCTTTTGTTAAAATAGATATTTGATTATTAGATATGATTGATGGATTTATGGCACACTTCTAAATATCAGTCACAAATTGACTAGTTTTGTCCACCCGCATCACTAAATGACTTTTTCAAAGAAAATTCAGGCCCATCAATCTTGTTTTTAAAGCTCCAGCGGCATTTACAAATTTCAAAAATTGCAATAAATGGATCATCTGATTACATATTGCACGACAATGCCAAATCAAAGTTTTGTGCCACTCCCCAACATAGCAACACTTGCATTTTTATAAAGCAGCACTCAACAGCTCTGCTTAATAATAATAATCTCTATTGTTACAAGTCGGTTTATGTAGCAATGAAGTTACTGTGAAAATCCCCTAGTCGCCACATTCCGGCGCCTGTTCAGGTACACTGAGGGAGAATTCAGAATGTCCAAATTACCTAACAAGCACATCTTTCGGGACTTGTGGGAGGAAACCAGACCACCGAGAGGAAACCCACGCAGACACAGGGAGAACGTGCAGATTCCGCACAGACAGTGACCCAGCCGGGAATCGAACCTGGGACCCTGGCGCTGTGAAGCCACAGTGCTAATCACTGTGCTAACAGCTAATTGTGAATTATGTACATGAACTGCAAACATTAAAAAAATTATATAATGAAAATTAAATAGCAGACTGTGACATAGTGGTAATGTCACTGGACTAGTAATCCAGAGGTGCAGGCTTAATGCTTTGGGGACATGGATTCAAATCACACCTCATTTATTTAATTGAAATTCAATAAAAAATCTGGAATTTAAAACTGATCTCAGTAATGTTGATCATGGTAACTATCATCGATTGTTGTAAAATGTATTTGGTTCACAAATGTCCTTTAGCCCAAAAGTTTACATTGCTCTTGTGGGTGTGTGCCCGACCTGGGAAGAAGACATCAGATGAGCATCCTGACGTCATTGTGCAACATTTTTCTTGATGGTCACGTACCCGCCAACAATCAAGCAGGCCATTTAACCCATTAAGGGGCCAATTAAACACAATTTTAAGTGGCTCGTCTGCTTTTACGTTGGTGGGTGGGCTGATTAGCCACATGGTCTTTATACATTGTAGCTAAAAATCTCAATCCAAGGTGGGATTAAATGTATGTGCTGAAATTATATTTTAAAAGGTGTTTGAATGTGCTGCCTAGATACTCTTTGCATAGTTTTTTCATCGTAATTTATTTTTTAACATGTCTGTGGCTGCGTGAGAGAGCTGTGCAGAGGCTGCCTCCCTGAAGAAACATATTAGAATAGCCAGTCTGCACCTTACCTTTTCTCAGTACCTGCCCTCTTCGTGCCTCCCCGATAGCGTTGAGCCTTTCCTTGTGCATGCTTCACGCTGGTTGCCCCTTCCTTTGTTAACCAGAGTGAATTTGCATTCTGGGTTATTGTGGCTGAAAGCGCGTTTCGCACCCCATTCTGGGCCTACCAAATGCATGCGTCTGACAGGTGAAAAATTGAGGCCCTGCAATCCAATCCCACAGCAATGTGGTTAGCTGCCCTCTAATATTGCCCAGCAAGTCACTCAATTCAAGATTAATTAGAGATGTGCAACAAAGCTAGCCTTGTCAAGGATCAAGCATCCCATGAAAGGACAAAGAAAGAAATGTGTGTTTACTTCCTGTGAACTTTATAAATCTTTTAGTAAGCATTTCAGAAAGGACCTATGTTTCAGTTTCTTATTAACTGCACTAGTTTTTTTATCATAATTATTTGTTTTAAGATACATAAATTACTTTTTTGCCATTTTACGTAATTTTTTATATACCTGCTCTGGCGCCTTCTGTGCTATTTCAAGCATGGTTGGTGCAATGTTTCAGGACGCAAATTTAGCTGATGTCCTCTGTTCCTTTTGTGGATCTGTCCATAAGCCAAATAAATTTTAAACTCGGCAATTGAGCTGTTGAACCACTTCAGAATTTGAATATTACTTGAGACAGCATATCTCATTTGTTAATGCTTATAACTGTGACATAGTGGTAATGTCACTTGGCTAGTAATCCAGAGGCCCAGGCTAATGCATTGCGAGCCAGGGTTCAAATCCCACTGCAGCAGCTCGTGGAATTTTAAAGCAATTACCAAATATAGAATTGAAAGCTATTCTCAATAATGGTGACCATGACCAGCATCATCAAGTGTTGTAAATACCCAGGCGATTCACATGCCCTTTGGGGAAGGAAATCAGCCATCCTTACCAGGTCTGACCTACATGTGACTTGCAATGTGGTTTGTATTAATTGCTCCCTGAAACAACCAAGCAGGTCAATGAGTTCAAGAGCAATTAGGAATGTCCCACAAATTCTGGCCTTTCCAGTGGCCACCACATCCTAAGAAAGAATAAAGAAGAAAAATATCAGCAGCAATGGTTTCAGGTGGTCTTGAACTGGCTTATAGTTCCTCAGTTTGCACAGAAAATTAAGTCAAAAGCCTTCATGTGCATGCGTATACACATGCCTGTAAACACTGCACAGCGAACACACAAAATTATTTATCGTTTGTTCGGAATACATTTATGAAATTCAAAATAAAATTACAATGCCAAACCATTTTCTATTTTAATGGTTGAAAAACTTAACTATTGTATTCTTTTAGGATCATGGGTGAGATGTGACATTTTGAATTTGTAAAATGGTGAGGAAAAGATGCTTCACCACAGGAGTGATTGCACTGACAAATAGGTATCTTTTATGTTCAAACAAACTTTAATTTAAACACATTAATCACTTTTGCAATCAAATAATAACTTCACAGTTGACAGTTAGGGCAGCACAGTAGCACAGTGGTTAGCACTGTTGCTTCACAGCACCAGGGTCCCAGGTTCGATTCCTGGCTTGGGTCCCATCTGTGTGGAGTTTGCACGTTCTCCCTATGTCTGTCTGGGTTTCCTCCGGGTGCTCCAGTTTCTTCCACAAATCCCGAAAGACATGCTGTTAGGTGAATTGGACATCTGAATTCTCGCTCTGTGTACCCAGAATGTGGCGACTAGGGGATTTTCACAATAACTTCATTGCAGTTCTAATGTAAGCCTACTTGTGACAATAAAGATTAGAATTTTTTTTTTTAAAGTTCAAACAGTTCTTAAAAGGAAAAAAACTTTAACTTTCTACCTACACCAGCCACTATATATTCCAATTAAAGTTCAATAGACCACATGTAAATAAAGTTAGCAATCAGGTTTTCCTGCTTTTCTCCTTGAAGAATCCTGAGAGAGAACCTTTCAAGAGCCAGCTGAAGTCCTGTCTTATGTTCAATTTAAAATCCGATGGTAAATTGCAAAACCACAGACATATCTGGTTCCACTCATTAATTATATCATAAGACATTCTTCGGCCTCCTCCTACTAAGATGTTGCGTGATCTGTTGATCCACGAGTAAGCAACATCCCTCATAATCTACTACACCTCCAATATCCTCCAAAATCCAAACAATGTTTCTCTAGCCATCAACCTGTTAACAAATAAGTGGTTAAGATCAATGATTACTCACCTTTATGACCTCAATCACAGCTTTAGCAGACTTATTGCTGCCTGTAATCCAGGTTTTTTTAATAACGCTGCAATAAATATAAAATACAATATGTAACAATTTCCGACATCAACATGAAAAGATGGTTTCATTTTCCAAAGCCTTTTCAACTTTACATACAAATTACTAAACTTTTTGATACATATCTCATCATGTTTATGCATGCAAATTGAAACATCAGTATAGTCCATTTCAGTATTTCTTTCCCAACTTTGAACGTTCCATTCGTCTCATGTCTCAAAGTCCTGGTGAAGCATCTGCAATTATATTTTCTCTTCCTGCTATATTTGCACTTTTCAAATTAAATGGTTGTAGCAATAAACTCCATCTAAACAGTCTTGCATTTCGATCTTTAAACTTCTCCAGATATCTTAGAATTGAGGCTAAGTGTTGTGCTGTCGTAAACGCCGTCGCGTTTCACGGTGGCGTCAACATGCCCTCAGGAGCAGAGATTCTGACCCCTCCAGGGGCCAGCACGGCACTGGAGCGACCCAAGCCGCTCCAGCTGCTGATGCCGGCATCAGATGGGCACTGTGGGTCTGCGCATGCGCAGTGCGGCCGGCGCCAGTGCACGCATGCGCAGTGGCTCCCTTCTCTGCGCCGGCCCCAAAGCAACATAGCATAGGGCTACAGGGGCCGGCGCGGAGCAGAAGAGACCCCCAGCCCGAGAATCACCAGGGGGGGGGGCAATGGTGCCGATTCTCTGCTTTCTGTAGAATCAGCGGACCGGCGTTGGGGCGGCATCGCGCGATTCGCGCCCGGCCCGGCGATTCTGCGGCCCGGCGTGGGATGAGAGAATCCCGGCCATGATCTGTATCAACAATTGTCTCTGAATTGTTAGCAACATAAATGTCAAAATGTTGCAATGCCAATACCAACCTGAACATCTCCTTTTCAATGGTTGAATACTCCTTTTGATGAACATTTATTTTCATGAAAATATAACCAACAGGTCTTTCTGTACCTTGAGAGCACCAACGCCCACATCACTCGCATCAATAGCCACCTTAAATTGCATATCATACTTCTGTGTTGCCAAAATTGGTGTGATGGTTAACAGTTTTCAGATTGCCAAATGTTTCCTGACATCCTGAAGTCCACTGAAATTTCCTGTGCTTTTACAAAAGTTCAATCAGTGGAGTAACCACACTGCTAAAATTTGGCACAAATTTTCTGTAAAAACCACTCATGTCCAGAAATCTCAAAGCCTCTCTTCTTGTTGATGGCATTTGTAACTCCCCAATAGCTTATATTTTCATGTTCTATGGGGCCATCTGACCGTGTGCAATAGTACGGCGCAAGAATGTAACTTGGGATTTTGCAAACTCACTTTTATTCACGTTTACCACCAAGCCAGCCTTGTGTCATCAATTGAACAATTCCTTCAAATGTTCCAAATGCTCCTTCCATGTTTGACTGAACACAACCGAATCGTCAATGTATACTGCAGTTGTGACCTCGTTGGTTAATCTTTGGAATTTTTGCTGGCGCATTCTTTATTCCAAATGGCATAACTTTGAACTGGTACAGACCGTTTGCCATTACAAAAGCTGAAACTAGGGCAGCATGGTGGCCTAGTGGTTAGCACAGCCGCCTCACGGCGCTGAGGTCCCAGGTTCGATCCCGGCTCTGGGTCACTGTCCGTGTGGAGTTTGCACATTCTCCCCGCGTCTGCATGGGTTTCGCCCCCACAACCCAAAAATGTGCAGAGTAGGTAGATTGGCCACGCTAAATTGCCCCTTAATAGAAAAAATAATTGGGTAATCTAAATTTATTTTAAAAAAATAAAATAAAAACAAAAGCTGAAACTTCCTTTGCCCTTTCTGATAAAGGTACTTGTCTGTATCATTTTAGTATGTCATTTTCGGTAATGCAATTTGTTTGACTCACCTTTTCATACCGTCGTCCGAAGGCAGAAGACGATATGAATCTGACTTTGTAACTGCATTGACTTTCCTATAGTCCACACACCATTGTTGTCATCTGGTTTTGGTACCATCACAGGTGAGCTCCAAGCACTGCAACTCACTTCAATGATATAAGCATGCTTTCATTCTCCGTTTCATTGCCTTCTCAAGGGCAGTTAGGGATGGGGAACAAATGCTGGTTTTGCGCATGATTCTCACAATGAATAAGAATCTTAAAAAAGGACTGCCTACAAACTTAAGATGCATGTGATTATTATACAGTCCTTGTGTTTTGGACAGCTTTGATTTTGCCCAGTGAAGGCAACTAGATTGTAACCAAAGCTTCTTTGTGATTTTCTATGATGGTTAATCAGTGGGACGCACACCTATCTGTAAGTGATGGTGGCAGACAGGGGTTTGCTATTTGTACCATTGAATGAGCTTTTTACTCGCATCATACAAACAGTTCCACTGTGCAGGAACTGACAAGTTTCTTCACAGACATCAGCCTCCTTTGAACACTTGAAATTAGAACAGTATATTTATGAAGTATCTGCCAAGCATCAGTAGATTTGCTGTAACCAATTGAGAAAAGAATCCTGCAATGCACATTTGTATTGTGCAATATTAATTCAGTTCATTTGGAAGTTATATAGTGAAAATGTAGCATTTCTATTTGAAATATTAGTACTTTGTGACTTCAAATTATTGTGATTGAATGGTTGTTGGGATTATACTTGTCTTGCAGATAGCCTGTATTGTTATTGTTGCCTTGTAAGAAAAATGTTACTATCACCCTTGACAGTTTAAGCTTGTAGTATAGCCTCCTAGTATAGCCATCAGTCATGCCAGCTGCCCTGGAGAAGACACAAGAAAAAATACAGTGATATATCGCATAATTGAACCAAGCTGTTGCATAATCCATTGTATGACAGTGAAGAGTTTAAGATTTCTCGTACAGAAACCACATGGGAGCAGGGAGACTTTGGGTAACGTATTATGTTAGCATGAATTTCCTACTTGAGATCCAAAAACATTAATGTTAACAGCAAAGCTTAGACTTCTAAAATATATTCAGGAACACAAGGTGCAGTGGTGCATCGGTTTACTGGTCTTCTGGCTTAAAGTATGCTGACAGGATTGATATTGCATCAAAATAATCAAAATTGCATTAAAAAATGCAGTTTTCTACACCAGTAAGCCACCAAGTCAAAAAATAGAAACACAAAGCTTGTGATCCACTGACTGTTCCAACATCTATGCTTCATTTAAATCAATTCAGGGGCACGTTGAACTGATCAGTTGTCTACCTTGGCCTTTTCCAAGTGCGGGTCGCGATCTGAGGGTGGGTGTCAGGAGGGCCGCGGGATGATCACTCGCGGCGTTCCTGTGATGGTCCTGATCGCGGGAGAAGAGCCCAATGGCCACTATCAGCATTTAAATTGAGAATGGCGGCCAGTACAGGCTATTTAATGAGAATAAAATGAGGCTGGGTGCAGTCTCCTTATCAGAAGCTGCAGCAGTAAGCAAGTCATAAGTCCTTCACGTTCACTTGACGTCAAAAGCCCATGCTTTTGGTGCTAAATCGCGGAGGAGAGCTTCTTCAATTTTCAATCTACTAGCAAGCAAGACAAGAGGACTGCGAAGATGGATTGTTTTTTTTACAAGTAAGAGACAGCCAGAGACGCAAATAGGCAGTGTACCTAGTGGCCAGGATCTTGCATCTGAATCTGCTAGAGAGAGCTGCACAAGAGAATCCACGGCAGGACAGAGTAATGTTAGTGTTAGCTATGTACAGAACTCCAGGGCCTCTGGATAACAACCTACAAAGAAGAAACTTAACTCAAGAAGGAACCACTATGAAGATGATTTGTTGAGGTTTGGTTTTGTCGATTGTGTTAATGCAAATAAGGATGCAAAGCTCATGCTTGTTATATGCAGGGAAGTACTGTCAAATGAGAGGAGAAGTTTCAGATTTTGAAAAAGAAGTGGTGGGTAAAAAATTCCTTCTGAGGTTGAGAACCCAGAGTCCGTTCTTAACTTGCAGCTGATGAAAAGATTGCTGTAGCTGACCTGTGGCAGCACATTAAAAATACGCCAAACGTTCATGAGACCGTCAGCATTCTGGAGTAGCATCTCTCAGGAGTATCCAGTGCTGAGTAAAACAAGCATTTTGTTGTTCTGGCCCTTCACGATGACTTACACATGCAAGGTTAGATTTTCTGTTCTCACAAAGATGAAGATTACACCAAGGAACTGGCTGAAGTCTGTACCTGATATGCATATTGCCTTCTTTTTCTGTGAACCTGATTGGAGTGAGATCATGAGGGCCAAGCAAGCTTCCTTTCACATGAAAGGTAAGTAAACTTGGCGTGTGTTGCTAAGGCCCCCCGCCGTGGGTCTGAAGGTCGGCCGATTGGCAAAAGTGAGTCCAGGGAAAGGAAAGTCTGAATAACACTAGTCTAGCATGTCAATATCCTTAAAGCTGATTGCCTTTTCATTCCCTTATAGTAGGGGCTGCTTTGTTAACTTTGTTTTTTTTTAAACTGTGAGTAAAATAAGAGGCTTTCCAGGGAAGAGATCATGTGGATTCCCTTGCGAACTGTCAACTGAATCAGTCATGATAGGTTCCAGGGACAAAGTTACATATGCACTTTCAATCAAAACTTTGTTGAGGCAAATGAAAGTTGTCTGCTGTTTAGTATTTAATCCTTTGAGTACTACAAGACATTTTTGCTTTGCGTTTAAAATGTGTGCATCTTTACTTTAAAATAACATCTGGAAAACTGATTTTCTATGAATTTGCAAAGATCAATGTTTTTTGAACAGAGCTTCAAAGACAGCGGAGTACAAAATGGAATTTCTTCTTCCAATCTCCATTATTTTGTGTTTTTTTCCCTTATTCTCTCTTGATTGTAGCTCCCCTATTACAATCTATGGGGGCCATGAAGGGCTCTCCTTGTAGAAGGACGTAGCCAACCCAAAATGTCCATCTGCCAAGTAGAGATTACTGGATCTGGCTGAAGAGCAGTGTATGAGGAAGTTGTATTCCTGTAGGCAGGCTTTCGCTAATCTTGACAGCTAGAAAGATAGGTAGATAATTGGTTTATTGAAAAAATCATCATGTTGGCAAATACTGAATTGCGATGATGTTATAAATAAAACAAGTGACCGCAATTCATGACACAGTTATGAGTAATGGTTAAAATAAAGTATAATGATAATTTCAGCATACAAATAATTAAATACATTGTAAAATGCATATCTCTTTAATTACAGAATAGAAATGAAAGTCTACTGCACTCTGCATTTTGTGTTAAAGCCCATTAATCATGTTTTGTCAGGTTGAATTTTCTGAATTCTCAATCATTTATATACTACTGATGAATTTCATGAAGTAGGGGACAGGGCTGTCTGGCAGTATATTAATTCTAGTTGTCTAATTCCAGTTGTCTTTATGGAGACCTTTTGCTTTCCAGGACAGATGGCCGTGCTTTTGCACTTTCCCCATCCCTTCTGCCAAAATGAATCGCCTCACACTGATCTGCATTAGATTCCCTTTGCCGCTTGTCTGCATAATATACTAGCCTATCTAGGACCTCTTGCAGTTGATTGGTATTTTCCTTACTATTCACCAAATCCAGTTTGCTATCATTGGTAAATTTTGAAATTTTAGACTGTACTCCAAGATCCAAGTCATTTATAGATAGCAAAATAAGCAATGTTCCTTGCACTGAGCCTTGGAGAACACCACTATCTACCATCCTCAGTCCAAAAAACAGCCATCAATCACAACTTGCTACTCTCAGTCCTTAAGCCAATTTTTTTATCCAGTTGCACATTAGCTGTTCTGTAAATTTCAATGTTGTTAACCAGCCTTTTATAACCATCTTTTTCCAATAATAATCTTTTATTAATGTTACAAATAGGCTTACATTAACACTGCAATGAAGTTACTCTAGTAAAAATCCTCTGGTCGCCACATGATGGCACCTGTTCAGGTACACTGAGGGAGAATTCAGAATGCCCAATTCACCTGATAAGTACGTCTTTCAGGACTGTGGGAGGAAACCGGAGCACCTGGAGGAAATCCACGCAGACATGGAGAGAACCTGCAGACTCCGCACAGTGACCCAAGCCGGGAATTGAACCCAATTGAACCCTGGCGCTGTGAAGCAACAGTGCTAACCACTGTGCTACCGTGCCACCCATTTTTATATCATATTTGTCAAAAATCCATGTAGACAACATCCACTGCATTCCTTTCATCAGACTTCTCATACTTCATCTATCTCTGGCTTATCTGAATGTTTTATATCCTTTTATATTAAGCACACAGTCCTCACCATTGTGAAATCGCATTTCTATTATTGCCACTACATCACTCCCATACTTATTTGTGCTTGTGGTTCACCAAACCTATTCACTACACTTGTTGCGTATATGTCCATGCACTGTATCCTGTCTTTGTAATCCTTGTGGATCTTCTAAGTCTGCTCCAACCTAATGTTCGTCCTTCTCTAATACTGTCAACACATAATTCCTACCGTGTAAGAACTGAATGTTTTTTGGCAGAAATAAACAGATGAGTGTTTTTGTGGATAAGAATGATTGTTGATAAAGTGTGCGATATTGTGTGCCCTTGTGATTGGTGGTGTCAGGTGGATGTACCTTTAAGAAATGGGTGTTTATCAAATAGCTGCAGTGGTGTCAGTGTGTGGGTGGAGCTGGGCTTTCTGTCTTTCACTTTTGTTTTTAAGCTGACAGCTGCAGTGTGTTTAGTTTCGTTTTCAGAGGCAGATAGCTGCATTCAAAGCAAGCAGCTGTATAATGATCTCTCTCTCTATAAGCTAAAGAATGTCTCCAGATCATTGATGATTTCAAAGTAATACCTGTTTCTGTAGAGCATTTAAACCTGCAGTCTTTATTTTAAAAGGATTTAACGTATGGATGTTGTTTGGGAAGTTATTAAGTGTTACCTATAGAATATTGTATTTGGAAAAGTATCAGTGTTTGTAGTTGATAAGATGTTTACTGTGTGTTTATAAAATGTTAGCTGGATTCATAGAATAAACATTGTTTTGTTTTAAACATACTTTAGCTCACTGTTGCACCACACCTGTAAAGTGGGCCCTTGTGTTCCCCATAACCAAAATTTATTTAAAGTTGTGGGTCAGGTGAACTCCGTGATATACTTTGGGGTTCTCTAAATCCTGGCCCATAATAGTGGAGAAGGATGTAATGGAGTGGAGAGAAGTGTTCAGAATGCTAGGGGAGTGCTGACAGATGTTTTGCAGAGAGGTGAAGAAATTAAGAGCTGTGCTCGTCCTTGCTGCTCTTCTCAGGTCTTTGCAGCTTGGAGTGATGTTCTCAAGCTTAGCACTTCTCTCGGGGCTTTATATTTGTAGGACTTGGGAATATTCTTTCCTTCCAGGGAAATAGAACACTGCAACTCACCTCCCCTCTCCTACTCTGACATTAAATATCTTGCAAGCCTTGTGACTCCTTTGGAAGAATATGCTATTTACAGCAGTATTAGTCAGCATTCTGGAAAAGATGAAGGCAGTTTTCCTTTTCATAGGTGCATCAATCTTTATGCAAGTCTTTGGAAGCCCACAGGAAATCCACCCCACAAGTGAATGAATGACCCACTTCAGCAATGGTCAGGTGTGCCTTACGCTCCTGCCACGTGGGCTTGCTGACCACCGTCCAGCCAAATCCTGTTTCCAATTAAAATTCCCCCTTATGTCATATTTTAATTGAGACAGATGCTCTCAGCCCTCTCTCTTCTGTTAATATGCATGTAACTGCTCCTGATAGTTTGTATGAGTTCTGAAGATCTTCCTGAAATTTGGGAAAAGGAATAAAGATAAAATCACAAAATAGATTTTTTAGTATGCCAAAAGATAACTTTTGCAAAGTTCAAAAAGTCCTGTACTTAATTCTCTTATATGTTATCTTGACTCTACAAATTCTGGAAATCAATTTGAAGCATCAAGTAGATCTGTCAGAACTGATGTTGAGCAGTGCAAGGAAGGACTGGAACTTAGCTGGAAATATCATTACCTTGATGCATTCTGGAGAAGCTTTGTTTATGTTGTGGTCACTTCCAATGGGCAAGCAGTGGGCTGCCAACTGCATGGCGTTCTCCAGTGTCAATCAGTGGGCCCGTGGCTCTGCCTGCCCCTGAGAAGTTGACAGAATCTGCATAAGCACTGCACGTAAACATATTCCTCCCCCAACCCCGACATTTTGAGCGGAATTTTAAAACTGTTAATCGGCCTTCCGGTGACGGTTATTTGCCGAGAATGCGCACATCAGGTGGCTCTCCTATGAACCTGAAAATAGGTGCTTCTACCAAAATGGCCCGCTAAAACAGAAAAAAAGTATCCCCCCACCTTAGATGATATACTACAAGAAGGGATGCCAAACAATAGTAACTCCAGAGGTCATAAAGAGATAACAAACAGGAGAAACCAAGAGAAACAAGCGGCTTAGATGGCCGAGGCACTGGGCACACCAGAGCAAGAAGGGCTGGCAAGCCACACTCGGGGTTCATCCTCACCAGATGGCGGTTGGAAGGTGTTCCTCTCCAAGGAACTAAGAGAAGACAGGGAAGAGACAAAGACAGATATCCAAGCTGTGGTCAGGGTGGCAGTCACGGAGGCATGGCAACCATACGGTGGCCCTAGACAAGGCAGAGAGGCGACTGGAGGCCCGGGGGAACACTATAAAAGAATTAGAAAATGCCTCAACAGACCAGAGCGACCAGATCCTCGCCCTGGAGACTATTTGGCCCAGATGCTGGAAACCTGGTGAGAAGGGACAGTTTCCCTGACCCGCTTAAAGTAGACAGAGCCCATCGTTCAGTGTGGACAAACGTTGGAGAGCAGCTGAGGGTGATCGCCAAAATGTACCGGTACCAAGTCCAGGAAAGAATGTTATACTGGGCCAGGCAGACAAAGACCTGCAACTGGGAAGGACACCAGATCAGGATTTACCAGGACATTGGGGCAGACCTGGCCAAGCGACAGACAGAGTTCAACTGGGCGAAGGCAGCTCTGTATAAATCAAGTCCCCAAGTCAAATTTGGGATGCTGTCCCCGGCTAAACTCTGGGTCACATTCCAGGACAGCAAGTTTTTCTTCAGAACCCGTGCAGACAAATTTGGCCTGGGGAAAGGGCTGGGAAAACAGCAGCAGAGACAAGTGAAGAAGATCACCTGAAAGGATTTTTATCAACATGAGAGACACTTTGCGCAGGACTGCCTCGCTTTGAAGACGGGAACTAAAGCGTAAGAAGAAAGGGGTGAGGGCAGCAGGACACGAGAGGATGAGGAGGATGGCAGGCGGGGAAAACAGATAGCGGGTGAAGGGTGGACCCATAGCCAAGCCCAGGAGGGGCACCACCACACTAGCGGGAAAGGTAACACCAGGAGGTACGAGTGGAAGGGCGGCCGCTATGCATCTCCCACAGGGGAGAGAGCACCAGGCAACGGGGGGCGCAGGGGAGTGGTACTCAACACCAGTGTGGGGAACAGTCAGGGGAGTAAACAGGGGTAGCAGAGCCAGGAGGAGGTGGAGAAAGGGCTCCTGGAGGAAGATAAAAATGAAAAAAATGAAATGAAAATCGCTTATTGTCACGAGTAGGCTTCAATGAAGTTACTGTGAAAAGCCCCTAGTCACCACATTCCGGCGCCAGTTCGGGGAGGCTGGTATGGGAATCGAACCGTGCTGCTGGCCTGCTTGGTCTGCTTTAAAAGCCAGCGATTTAGCTCAGTGAGCTAAACCAGCCCCTACAGGGGGCCCTACCAGGACCTGCAGAGGTGGGACACCCTCCCACTCTCCCTGGCAGGGAGGGTGCAGACCATCATGATAAATGTACTCCTGAGGACCCTCTTCCTGTTCGGATCAATACCAATCTGCATTCCCAAGGCCTTTTTCAACTCAGTGGAAAAGTCGATCATGGCATTTGTGTGTGTATGTGTGTGTGTGTGCGCATGTGCATGCGGGGGAGGGGGGGGGGGGAGAGAGAGAGAGGAGAGAAAGGAATCCCAAAAATGTCCTGCAAAGAACGAAGAGCATGGGGGGCCTAACCCTCCAAAACCTGCAATATGACCACTGGGAAGCAACAGCGGAAAGAGTGAAGGGATGGATAAGGGAATCGGAGACCGAGTACGTACGAATGGAGGAGGACTCATGCATGGGGACATCCGTCCTAGCCCTGGCCACGGCAGCTCCCATCCCCACTGGCTGGACACTCAATGAGCCCAGTGATAGCCACACTTCGGTCGTGGAATCAGCTACAGCAACACTTCAACCTAACCGAGATGTCCATTAAGTCCCCCAACTGCAACAACCACAGGTTTGTGCAAGCTAAAATAAATGTCATCTTCAAAATGCGGAGACAGGACAGGGAGACGTTGACATTTAGGGACTTCTCCGCAGACAACAGACTGACAACACTAGAGGAAATGACAGAGAGGTTCCAACTGACCGGGGCAAACAAATTAAGGTATCTGCAAGTCAAAAAATTCTCACATAGGGAAACAAAGACACACCCACGGCCACCTCAACAATGGCTATTAGAGGACCTACTAGACCCGGACATTCTAGGGAGGAGAAACTGCAGAGACCTGTATGGGCGAAACCCAAGGAGAGAGTAAAGGAGAGTTGTATAAAAATTACATTTTTTCATTTTAATAAATGTTTTTTTTTCTTGTGAAACTAATTAGTGGTACTGTGATTCTGCTCCCCCACGTTTTATACTTTAAAAATTTAAAGTTGCAATCTCTTAGCCAGGGCTGCATTCTGGATCTTCCCGTCCTGTTGTAACTGGCATTGTAACAATAGCAGAGTTGTTACGATCTGTACTGCCTGAAAGGGTGGTGGAAGCAGATTCATTAATAACTTTGAAAAGGAAATTGCATGTCTCTTGAAAAATTAAACTTTGCTGGCTATGACAGAAGAGCAGAGTGGTGGGACCAACCTTTTAAAAGAGCTTGGACAGGTATGATAAGTCATATGGCCGCCTCCAGTGCTATCGAATTCCATGATGTTCCTAGTGAGCCTGCAAAAGGAGCATCTTCTCGAGCTGACTAGCTGCTTGGCTGCCGTGACATTTTGTCACTACTGGGGCGGGATTCTCTGACCCCCCCCCCCCCCCCCCCCCCCGCCGTATTCTCCGACGCCGGTTTTAGGGCGGGGCAGGGGTCACGCTGCAACGGTCGGGGGCCGTTGGCAGCACCTCCCCCAACAATTCTCCGGGCCCCCGATGGGCCGAACGGCCTCCCATTTCTGGCCAATCCCGCCGGCGTAAATTGGACATGGTCCCACATGGTAGGCCGGCTGGTGCAGTCCTCGGGGGGGGGGCCGACCGACCGACCGACCACTTTAGCCTGGCCTGCGTGGGGCCCACAGATCTGCGGGCGGGCCTGTGCTGAGGGGGCACTCCTTCCTTCCGTGCTGGCCTCTGTAGGGCTCCGCTATGGCCAGCGCAGAGAAGAGAGCCCCCGCGCTTGTGGCAGAACATGCCGGATGGTCTGTGCATGCGCGCGCGAACCACGCTGGCGGTTCTGCACATGTGCTAACTCGCGTCGGTGCTGGTTGGCGTGGCGCCAACCCCTCCGGTGCTGGCCTAGCCCCCGGAAGTGCAGAGGATTACGCAACCTCTGGTCGGCCTGACGCCGGAGTGGTTCACGCTGGTTTTTATGCCACCATCGGGCCAACAACCGTGTTCGGGAGATTCCCGCCTCTTGTTTTCAGAACCCTAAAATAGGTTTAAGGCGAGTGTGAACTGGAAACTTTTGTTGACTTTAATGAAAATGTATACTAACTCTCAACTCTTATGATGAGAATGAAATTAAATTTTGTGTGTTTGAGTTGCCTATGAATTGGAGCTAGACATTAACAATTTAGTTCCAGTTAAACAGGTGAACCAATGACATTCTTCATCCTTTATTCATGTAATCTTGAACTTTGAGTTTGGTCCACATCTTAATTGTTGCCACTCCACTTTCAGGCAATAGAGGGTGTACTTTTGTTGTGCTGAAATGCCCCCGTTTCCAGTGCTCTGCTGCAAGGAGTACACATGTTTTAATGTCTCATTTCTTCTCATTAAAACTTTTGTTACAGACAAATGAAGGAACAAAGCAAGAAGTTGGCCAACCTAAAGCACAAAGAGCAGGTGGAAAAGAAAAAAAATGCTCAGCTGTTGGAGGAGGCACGCAGAAGGGAAGATAATTTAGCTGACGATTCCCATCAGCTCCAGGTATGAAGTCCAGTTACACTAATTTGCGTTTCATTTCAACAGACTGGTATTTTTTCCCAGCAGATTCAGATGTATCATTATTCCTGTTCCCTGGAAACTCCTTGCCTATCACTGTTCAGGGAATGAATTTCCCTAGTTCTCAACTGGACTATGGAAAGAATCTACATGATTGTGGAAAATTTCATCTTTGGGATTGATAAAACTAATATATTGCTGTCAGCATACAGGGAAAACATATGTTACAGTTGAGGGATTTTTGCTAGAAATGGATTTATAATACTCCGGTTTTCAGAAAACTTTGTAATAAAGTTTAGAGAGGGTGAACTTGGATGATTATTGTTCTTAAGTGAAGTGTAATCCAAGCGCAAAACTGTTAGGGTGGAAATGAATTATAAACAATTCCAAGTCAGGTTATCTTGTTACTAATAATTTTGCAAGAATTTTTGAAGTGGTAAATTGAATGGAAAAATGTATGTCTTCATATTGTTTCAGGGAATATTGTTTACGTGTGTGATTTCTTTCAGTTACCTTCCTAACTCTGTGATCTACTGCTTCCATTAACCTGCGAACACTATCTTCCTCAGACTCTGTCCTCCTGAGTAACCCTGCTTCCTTTCACCCTATTGTTGTTGGCCATTATTTTTGTTATTTTCGACTCTATGCTCTTGAAATTCCCTCCCTAAACCTCTGTGAAATCTGCTTCTGACTTTAAAACTCTCATTAGAAGCAATCTCTTTGACCAAGATTTGGGTCACCCCTGCTAATATTTCTGTTGTGGATCATGCCACTTTTTGTCGGAAAAGCCTAGGGATGATTTTCTTTCTCAAAAATACTGTGTAAGGGCAAGTTGTAAATTATTGCAACAGCCATGAAAATGTTGCAGATGATGAGTGCCTTTGTGTTTCCAAAACATTAACATTGAAGGCTACATGAATCACGTTTTGCTGTAGAAGGACATCTGGTTAGATGTTAGCAGGATAGACCTGCCCTTGCATGTCCAGGCTTTAAAATATTTTTACAAGCCAAGTTGCTAAATATGCAAACTGATGTTGCAATGAGAGAAACGGAGAATAGGGACATAGAAATTAGGAGTAGAAGTAGGCAATTCAGCCTTTCGAGCCTGCTCCGCCATTTAATCAGATCATGGCTGATCTCTTCCTAGTCTCAAATCCACCTCCCTACCATATCCCTTTAACCTGTTTTCTATCAGAAATATATCTGTCTCCCTCTTGAAACCATTTCATAGAATTTACAGTGCAGAAGGAGGCCATTCGGCCCATCGAGTCTGCACCGGCTCCTGGAAAGAGCATCCTACCCGAGGTTAACACCTCCACCCTATCCCCATAACCCAGTAACCCCACCCAACACTAAGGGCAATTTTGGACACTAAGGGCAATTTATCATGTCCAATCCACATAACTTGCACATCTTTGGACTGTGGGAGGAAACCGGAGCACCTGGAGGAAACCCACGCACACACGGGGAGGATATACAGACTCCGCACAGACAGTGACCCAAGCCGGAATCGAACCTGGGACCCTGGAGCTGTGAAGCAATTGTGCTATCCACAATGATACCGTGACTCGAACTATAGAGCAGCGAGTTCCACAAATCCACCACCTTCTGCGGGAAGTAGCTCCTCCCCATCTCAGTTTAAAATTTACCGTCCCCCAACCTATATTTGTGATCTCTTGTTCCAGAGTGCCCACAATCATAAACCCCGCCGCGTTTTACAACGGCGTCAACAGGCTCCCAGGAGCAGCGATCCTGAGCCCTACAGCACAGCACTGGAGCGACTCGCGCAGCTCCAGCTGCCGATACCAGGGTCAAATGGGCGCGCGTGTATGCGCACACGCTCTGTGACTGGCGCAAATCCGCACATGCGCGCTGCGACCGGCGTGAAGTTTCCTTCTCCACGCTGGCCCCGATGCAACATGGTGTAGAGCTACAGGGGTCTGGCACGGAGTAAAAGAGACCCCCACCAGGAGAAGTCGGCCCACCGATTGGTAGGCCCCAATCGTGCCCCCCCCCCCGTGCCAATGGCAGCGATTCACCGGAGAATCAGCAGACCAGCGTCAGGACGGCATCGCGTGAATCACGCTCGGCCCGCCGATTCTCCGACCCGCCCCGGTGTCTGAGAATCCCGCCCACCATTCCGAGATGTGCTCTCACCAATACTCTCCAATACCCTATACAACTGCATGATCAAAGACAGCCAGATCTCTCTGCCCAGACACATTTTGAATTTGCTTATTATTTAGATAATAATTTGTCTGGCTAAAATGGATAACCCCACACATATCCACATTAGACTCCATCTATCAAATTTTGGCCCAATCTCCTCGCCTATCTATATCCATCTGTAAAATCTGTATCTCCTCTTCACTGCCTGCTTTCCTACCTATTTTAGTATCATCCGCAAATTTTGTTACGTTACACTCTGTCCCCCCTTGTGGATCATTTACATAGATTGTAAACAGTTAAGGTCCGAGGACTGAACCCTGTGGCACCCCACTAGTTACAGTTTGCCAGCCAGAGAAGGACCCGTTTAATCTGACCTTCTGCTTTCTGTCAGTCAGCCAATCCTCAATCAAATTTAGTATTCTACCCCCAACCCACTGCGATCTCACCTTCTGGATCAATCTTTTATGTGGCACTTTGCCAAATGCCTTCTGGAAGATATACCACATCCACAGGTTCCGCATTATCCACCTTGCTGGTTATGTCCTCAAAGAGCTCAACATGCTCTTTGGTTGTCAAGCATGACTTACCCTTCATAAAACCATGCTGACATTTCCAAATGTTCAGTCATCTCCTCCTTAATCATAGATTTCTGACAGTGCAGAAGGAGGCCATTCGGCCCATCAAGTCTGCACTGACAGTGAGCAGTCTACCCGAACCCACTTTGCCCCCTACTCCCATACCCTAACCTGCACATCAAGGGACAATTTTATCATGGCTAATCCACTTGACCTGCACATCTTTGGACTCGGGGAGGAAACCAGAGCACCCGGAGGAAACCCATGCAGACATGGGGCGAATGTGCAAACTCCACACAGACAGTGACCCAAGCCGGAATTGACCCGGATTCCTGGTGCTGTGAGGCAGCAGTGCTAACCATTGTGCCACCATGCCGCCTTGACTGATTCCAGTAACTTCCCAACCCACAGAGGCCATGCTAACCGGTCCATAGTTTCCTACAATTTGCCTCTCGCTGTTTTGAATTGGGGAGTTTCATTAGGGGCAGCACGGTAGCATGGCGGTTAGCATAAATGCTTCACAGCTCCAGGGTCCCAGGTTCGATTCCCGGCTGGGTCACTGTCTGTGCGGAGTCTGCACGTCCTCCCCGTGTGTGCATGGGTTTCCTCCGGGTGCTCCGGTTTCCTCCCACAGTCCAAAGATGTGCGGGTTAGGTGGATTGGCCAGGCTAAATTGCCCTTAGTGTCCGAAAAAATAAGGTTAATGGGGGTTGTTGGGTTACTGGTATAGGGTGGATACGTGGGACTGAGTAGGGTGATCAATGCTCGGCACAACATCGAGGGCCGAAGGGCCTGTTCTGTGCAGTACTGTTCTAAATTAGCATGTTTACAGTCCACCGGGACCTTTCCAGAATCCAAGGAATTTTGAAATATCATAACTAATGCAAATGCATCCACTATTTCTGCTGCCAAATCTTTTAATACCCTAGGGTGCCGACCATCAGGTCCCGGAGACTTATCTGCCTTCAGTCCCATTAGTTCATAATAATAATTTTTATTAGTGTCACAAGTAGGTTTATAATTATTCAATACCTTCTCCCTAGTGATAGTTATTGCACTAGGTTCCTCTGCATTAACTACAGTTCTTGGAAATTTTTTATTATCCTCTCCCATGAAGACAGATGTATCTTTGGCCTGAGTGAGCAGAGCAAGCAACTGTGTGTCTCCTTAAGTAAACACCTTGAAGGAGTGTGAAATGAATAGTACAAAGTCTGAAAAATATGTATAAATTAGAGTGGGTATTGAATGCCAAAGTAACTAAGAGAAATGAAGGGAGTGGAAAAAAATGGATAGATAGATAAAAAGAGACAGTAATTATTTTTGGAAAGAATTCAAATGTACTAAAATCTCCAACAATTAAAACTTCACTGTCAGAAAAGTTGTTTGGCAGTAATTAACATTTATCACTTTGTTAAAAGAGTATCTACACTGCAGTGGTCAAGTGTTAACTCAGTTCATATCTACTGCGAATACAGCAACTTCACACTATTCAATGCATTAACCAAACGGTGAAATGCTATTTTCATGAAACTTCATTTTCAAAAGCCCAGAATTAGATAAGTACAGATATCTAAGGGGATGTGGGACCAGATGAGATTGTAGAGATAAGGAGGGATGCCATGGAACGATTTGAAAACAAGGATGAGAATGTTAAACTAGAGGCATTGTTTGATGTGAAATGAAATGAAATGAAAATCGCTTATTTATTTTTTTAAAATAATTTTTATTGGAATTTTGTACAGAAAATATAAAATATAACAACAAACAATGAAATGCAACAAAATGCAACACCCCCCAGACATATCAACGCATGTATCACATCCCCCCCCACCCCCAACAAGAGAAGTTAAAAATAAATTAAAATTAAATAAACAAACATAGTCATCGTCCCCCCCCGGGTTGCTGCTGCTACTTTCCCAGTACCCTATAGTTGAGCAAGAAAGTCGAGGAAAGGTTGCCACCGCCTAAAGAACCCTTGTACCGATCCTCTCAGGGTGAATTTGACCTTCTCTAGCTTAATAAACCCCGCCATGTCATTGATCCAGGTCTCCACACTTGGGGCCTCGCATCCTTCCATTGTAGCAAGATCCTTCGCCGGGCTACTAGGGACGCAAAGGTCAGCACACCGGCCTCTTTCGCCTCCTGCACTCCCGGCTCCACCCCAACCCCAAAAATCGCGAGTCCCCAGCCTGCCTTGACCCTGGATCCCACCACCCTTGACACCGTCCTCGCCACCCCCTTCCAGAACTCCAGTGCCGGGCATGCCCAGAACACATGGGCATGGTTCGCTGGACTCCCCGAGCACCTGACACACCTGTCTTCACCCCCAAAGAACCTACTCATCCTCGTTCCAGTCATGTGGGCCCGGTGCAGCACCTTGAATTGGATGAGGCTAAGCCGCGCACACGAGGAGGAAGAATTAACCCTCTCTAGGGCATCAGCCCATGTCCCGTCTTCGATCTGTTCCCCCAGTTCCCCCTCCCACTTAGTTTTCAGCTCCTCTACTGACGCCTCCTCCACCTCCTGCATAACCTTGTAGATATCAGATATCTTCCCCTCTCCGACCCAGACCCCCGAAAGCACCCTGTCACTCACCCCCCTCGCGGGAAGCGAAGGGAATCCCTCCACCTGTCGTCTAGCAAATGCCTTTACCTGCAGATACCTGAACATGTTTCCCGGGGAAGCCCAAATTTCTCCTCCAACTCCCCCAGGCTCGCAACCCTCCCATCAATAAACAGGTCCCTCAGCTGTCTAATGCCCGCTCTGTACCAACCCTGAAATCCCCCATCAATGTTCCCCGGGACGTACCTATGGTTCCCCCTTAACGGAGCCTCCATCGAGTCCCCCACTTCTCCCCTATGTTGCCTCCACTGCCCCCAAATCTTGAGGGTAGACGCCACCACCGGACTCGTGGTATACCTCGTAGGAGGGAGCGATCACGGCGCCGTTACCAGGGCCCCCAGGCTTGTATCTCCACAGGACGCCCTCTCCATCCATTTCCATGCTGCCCCCTCCCCCTCTATCACTCACTTGCGCACCATCGACACATTGGCCGCCCAGTAGTACCCCGAGAGATTGGGTAGCGGCAGCACCCCCCCCATCTCTACCCCGCTCCA
This sequence comes from Scyliorhinus canicula, assembly GCF_902713615.1. Classification (NCBI taxonomy): domain Eukaryota; kingdom Metazoa; phylum Chordata; class Chondrichthyes; order Carcharhiniformes; family Scyliorhinidae; genus Scyliorhinus; species Scyliorhinus canicula. The sequence goes on along the minus strand of NC_052165.1, from coordinate 55,025,228 downwards.
AGAAGACCCTCTTCACCCTCGGGGTCCCATGCGCCCAGACAAAGCTCATGATGCTGCTAATCACCCTTCTAAAAAAGGCCCTAGGGATAAAGATGGGCAAACACTGGAAGAGGAACAAGAACCTCGGGAGAACCGTCATTTTGATGGACTGCACTTTACCCGCCAGCGATAGCGGCACCATGTCCCACCTTTTAAATTCCTCCTCCATCTGCTCCACCAGCCTGGTAAAATTAAGCTTATGGAGAGTCCCCCAACTCCTGGCCACCTGCACCCCCAGGTATCTGAAACTGTTCACTGCCCTCTTAAACGGGAGCCTCCCAATTCCCTCCTCCTGATCTCCCGGGTGTACTACAAATACCTCGCTCTTGCCTAAATTTATCTTATAGCCCGAGAAGCCCCCAAATTCCGCTAACAGCTCCATCACCCCCGGCATTCCCCCTTCTGGGTCCGCCACATACAACAGCAGGACGTCCGCATACAGCGATACCCGGTGCTCCTCCCCACCCCGCACCAGACCCCTCCATCTCCCTGACTCCCTCAACGCCATAGCCAGAGGTTCAATCGCCAGTGCAAAGAGCAAGGGGGACAGGGTGCACCCCTGCCTGGTCCCACGGTAGACCCTAAAGTACTCCGATCTCCTTCCATTTGTTACTACACTCGCCATCGGAGCCGCGTAGAGCAGCCTCACCCATTTGATGAATCCCTCCCCAAATCCAAACCGCTCCAGCACCTCCCACAGGTACCCCCACTCAACTCTATCAAACGCTTTCTCTGCGTCCAGCGCCACCACTATCTCCGCCTCCACTGCCGGCATCATGATAACATTTAGCAGTCTCCGCACATTCGTGTTGAGCTGCCGTCCCTTGACAAATCCTGTCTGATCTTCGTGTATCACCCCAGGCACACAATCCTCTATCCTGGTGGCCAGGATCTTCGCCAGCAACTTGGCGTCAACATTGAGGAGCAGATAGGCCTGTATGATCCACACTGCAAGGGGTCCTTTTCCCGCTTTAGGATCAGAGAGATCAGTGCCCACGACATTGTCGGGGGCAATGCCCCCCCCCCCCCCCCCCCCCCCTCCCATGCCTCATTAAAGGCTCGCACCAACAGGGGGCCCACCTGATCCGCATACTTTTTATAAAATTCCACCAGGAACCCGCCCGGCCCTGGGGCCTTACCTGCCTGCATTTGTCCAATCCCCCTGACTAGCTCCTCCATCTCTATTGGCGCCCCCAGCCCCTCTACCAGCTCCTCTTGAACCCTTGGGAAACATAGCCTGTTCATGAAGCTCTCCATCCCCCCTCTCCCCATCGGAGGTTCCGACCGGTACAGTTCCTCGTAGAAGTCCCTAAAGACCCCATTTACTTCTGTCCCCTTCTGCACTACATTCCCACCCCCATCCGTCACTCCACCAATTTCCCTAGCCGCATCTCGCCTACGGAGCTGATGCGCCAACATCCTGCTCGCCTTCTCCCCATACTCATATACCGCGCCCTGCGCCCTCCTCCACTGTGTCTCCGCCTTTCTGGTGGTCAACAAGTCAAATTTGGCCTGCAAACTATGCCGTTCCCACAGCAACCCCATCTCCGGTGCCTCTGCGTATCTCCTGTCCACATCCAGGAGCTCCCCCACCAGTCTCTCCCTCTCCCTCCTCTCCCTCCTTTCCCTATGGGCCCGGATGGAGATCAGCTCCCCCCGGATCACTGCTTTCAGAGCCTCCCAGACCATCCCCACCTGGACCTCCCCCGTGTCATTGGTATCAAGATACCCCTCAATGCTTCTCCGGACCCTCCTACACACCTCCTCATCAGCCAGCATCCCCACATCCAGGCGCCAGAGCGGGCGCTGGTCCCGCGCCTCCCCCATCTCCAGATCAACCCAGTGCGGAGCAAGGTCTGAAATCGCTATGGCCGAATACTCGGCATCCTGCACCCTCGGGATCAATCCCCTGCTCAGGACGAAAAAATCTATTCGGGAATAAACCCTATGGACATGAGAGAAAAAGGAATACTCCCGCGCTCTCGGTCTCCCAAACCTCCAGGGATCCACCCCTCCCATCTGGTCCATGAATCCCCTCAGTGCTTTGGCCGCCGCCGTTCTCCTACCCGTCCTTGAACTGGACCGGTCCAGTGGGGGATCCAGCACTGTGTTAAAGTCTCCCCCCATGATCAGGCCCCCTGCCTCCAGGTCCGGAATGCGGCCCAACAAGCGCCTCATAAAGCCAGCATCATCCCAATTCGGGGCATATACATTAACCAGCAGCACCTTCTCTCCCTGCAGCCTACCCTTCACCATAATATATCTGCCCTCCTTATCCGACACCACCTCAGCCGCCTCGAACGCCACCCTCTTCCCCACCAGAATCGCCACCCCCCGGTTCTTCACGTCCAATCCTGAGTGAAAAACCTGCCCCACCCACCCCTTCCTCAGGCGAACCTGGTCCGCCACCTTCAAGTGGGTCTCCTGGAGCATAGCCACGTCCGCCTTCAACCCCTTCAGATGAGAAAATACCCTAGTTCTCTTAACCGGCACATTCGGCCCCCTCACGTTCCAGGTAATCAGCCGGATCAGAGGGCAACCCGCCCCCCTCCCCCGCCGGCTAGCCATAGCTTATCGACTGCTCACCCCAGGCCAGCTCGCCCCACCCGACCCGTTCCCCATGGCGATAACGCCTCTCAACTACCCCCCCCCCCCCCCCCCCCCCCCCCTCCGGCCCACACCAGCTCCTTCCTGGCCATTCCAGCAGCAACCCGGTATCCCCCCCCAGGCTAGGACCCCTCCTAGCCGTGACGCACCCTCCATGGTACTTCCGTGAGTCAGCTGACTTCTGCTGACCCCGGCAGCTCCCGCCAAAACCCATCCCCTCCCGGCATGGGGTCATCCCCCTCTTGCCACACCTCCTTGGCACCGCTTCAGCGCGGGAAAAAAAACCAGTAGAGGCCACGCCCCCACCGCCAGCTCCACCCCCCGCCCCGCGGCGCGGGAAACCAGAGGAAAGCCCGCGCTTTCACACTGCCACACCCCACCCTTCTGACGCAGCTCCCCAAAACCAGTTTCACCCCAACCCCCAGCCCCGTACAGAAGAGAACATATTAAATACAAACCCCCAACATTCCCCACATACCCCACACCCATACCCAACAGACAGACCCACCCGGAAACAGAGCAAAAAGAAAACCAGCATAAAAAACACACATGTCAAAGTTGAAGAACAGCAACAGCGAAAACAGCAACGGCCATAGTGTGTCCCCAGACCCTAGTTCGAGTCCAGCTTCTCCGCCTGTACAAAGGCCCACGTCTCCTCCGGGGACTCAAAGTAGTGGTGCCGGTCCTTGTACAGGCGCGCAGGCTGCAGCATTCCAAATCTGACCTGCTTGGCATGCAGCACCGGCTTCGTCCGGTTGAACCCAGCCCGCCGCTTAGCCACCTCCGCACACCAGTCCTGGTAGATTCTCACTACCGAATTCTCCCACTTGCTGCTCCTCTCTTTCTTGGCCCAGCGCAGCACACACTCCCAGTCGCTGAATCGATGGAACCGCACCAGCACCGCCCGCGGGGGTTCATTTGCCTTGGGCCTCCCGGCCAGCACTCTGTGAGCTCCCTCAAGCTCCAGGGGCAAATGGAAGGACCCCGCCCCCATCAACGAGCTCAACATCGTGGTCACATACGCCGGGAGATCCGACCCCTCCAGCCCCTCCTCCAGGCCCAGGATCCTCAAATTCTTTCGCCTCGTGCGAACGTCCAGCTCCTACAAGCGGTCTTGCCACTTTTTGTGAAGTGCCTCGTGCAACTCCACTTTCCCCACGAGGACCACGGCCTCCTCCTCCCTCTCAGCGGCCTGCTGCTGCAACTCTCGAATGGACGCCTCCTGGGCCGCCTGGGTCCCAATCATCTTGTTGGTAGTCGCAGTCAGGGAGTCCAGCAGCTCAGCCTTCAGCTCCGCAAAACAGCGCAGAAGAGAGGCCTGCTGCTCCTGCGCCCACTTCCACGAGTCCTCGGGTGTTCCGCCGGCCGCCATTTTGTCCTTCTCCCACTTTTCTTGGGGAGCTGCTGCAGCTTTTTCCTTTGCCCCACTCCGGGTGAGCACCATAAATTATGGGGAATGCTCCTCTAAACATCTTCCCCCACTGGGATTCGTCGAAACAGCGCCGTTTGGGGCCCTCATATCGGCCCAAAAGTCCTTAAGTAGCGGGAGCTGCCGAACGTGCGGCTTAGCTCCGCATAGCCACAATCGGAAGTTCGAAAATCGCTTATTGTCACAAGTAGGCTTCAATGAAGTTACTGTGAAAAGCCCCTAGTCGCCACATTCTGGCACCTGTTCGGGGAGGCTGGTACGGGAATTGAACCATGCTGCTGGCCTGCCTTGGTCTGCTTTAAAAGCCAGCGATTTAACCCAATGTGCTAAACCAGGTCAGCGAGCATTGGTAATGGGAGAAACTGGACTTGGTGCAAGTAAGGACATGTACAGCAGAGTTTAGGATGACCTCAAGTCTTCAGAGTGTATATGGTGGAAGGTTGGTCAGGAGTGTATTTGAATAATCAAGTCTAGATTGGATTGGATTTGTTTATTGTCACGTATATCGAGCTATTGTGAAAAGTATTTTTCTGACCATCAGTGGCGACAATGGAGGGAAAGGTCGCACATTCAGCAGCTCTCGCCCTTAGTGGTTTTTTAAATGGTTTTTAAGCCGGATTTTTTCAGGAAATTTCTCAACATAAGTTGATCGAAGGGAGAGAAAAGGAGGTGACCCTCCTTTTAAAAAAGAAGAGACCAAAAGATGAATGAAAGCAAGGCTCAGAGGCCATCAAGCACAATGGTAACGAGACAAGGCGTGCCAACGCCAGCTCACTGGTCGATGGAGCAATGGGTCAAGTACCTGGATGAGAAGTTCGCCCGGCATCGTAAGGAGTGTGCAGAAGACATGACCCAGGCGATAGCCTTGATTAAGGAGGTGGTTGACCGCGCGGAGGAGAAAATGGCGACCTAGGGACAGGAGATTTAAAAGTTGCAGGAGCATGCGACTGAACGAGAGGAGGAGTCCACTGCAATGGACAGCTGGAAGCGACTGCTGGATAAGGTAGAAGACTTGGAGAACCGGTCTCGCAGGCAAAATAACCGAATCGTCAGGCTGCCAGAGGGAAAGGAGGGATCAGATGTAGGTACATATGTGGGGAAGATATTGCAGGAGATGGTCGGGGTCAATGTGTTTGACAAGCCGCTGGAGGTGGACCGGGCACATAGGGTGCTCGTACGTAAGCTCCAGGGTCGTGAGCCCCCGAGGGCCATGGTGGTGAGGCTACATGGATTCCTCAATAAGGTGTGTATCATGAAGTGGGCCAGGCAGACGAAACAGTACATGTGGGAAGAATCAGAGATCCAGGTGTACCAAGATTGGGGACCAGAACTCGCAAAGAGGAGTGCAAGTTTCAACAAAGTTAAGGCGGCACTGTTTGTGAAAGACATTGACTTTGGACTGCTATATCTGGCTCATCTGTGGGTGATCTACGAGAACCGGGAGTTGTACTTCAACTCTCCGGAAGAGGTGGCTACTTTTATGAAGGACAATAAGCTGGCTTAAGGACTTTTAAATTGGACTGAGTTTGGGGAAGGGATAAAGTGGCGGGGAAAGAAAAATAGTTCTATGTTTTGTTTTCTCTTGTTTTCAATTTCAGACTTTCTAATCAAGTCGCGATGTTCGGGAAGACATTTTTTTTCTTTCTTGTGTAATTTTATTTTGATTTATTGCTTTATCCACTGGGCTACAAAGGAAAAAAACTTTTTAAGTTGCGACGAGGGTTTTTGTTTTCTGTAAGAAAGATGGTTGATTCTTGCATGCATAATTTTGGTTAAGCTGCTCAAAGCTTCTTCTATTGTGTTTGATTTTGTTTGACGGTGATGGGACTGATAAGAATCGGTTAAAGTGGGAGGGGTGGGGTCCTGTTGCCTGCGCGATGGGGGATGGTGTGTTTGCTTTTGGGGATTGTTGTTACTGTATTGAGTGCTTGTGCTATGTCTAGAGGGGTTGGAATCTGGCAGATGGCAGTTTCTTTGATGCCAGAGGGTGGGAGCTGATGGGCTAGCTGCATAGCTAGTTCATGGGAGCAAAGTGAGTGGAGAGCTGAGGAAAGACGAAGGGGGGCGGTGGGAGAGTGGGAGAGAGAGTACCGCTGACTGGTAAGGGACAGCGAGGAGACTGGAGATGGAGATCAGATGGCGGTCGCCGCCAAGGGGCGGATCATGTGAGGTGTGGAACACTGGCTCGGAGCTAGCCTCGGAAAAGTCATGGCTGATTGACAGGGGAGGCGGGCAAGCCCCCCCCCCCCCCCCCCCCCCGACCAGACTGGTTATGTGGAATGTTCGTGGACTGGTTAAGAGAGCCCGTGTGTTCGCACACCTGAGACAGTTAAAAGCAGACATGACCATGTTACAGGAGACACACCTGTAGCTGGGAGACCAAATTAGATTAAAGAATGGATGGGTCGGGCAAGTGTTTCATTCAGGACTGGACTTTAAAACAAGAGGGGGTGGTTATCCTGATTAATAAAAGGGTGATATTCGAGGTGGGGAGGATAGAAGCAGACCCGGGAGGCAGATTTGTTATGGTTAGCGGGAAGCTAGAGAGAATGTTAGTGGTGCTGGTGAATATATATGCCCCAAACTGGGATGATGTCGCGTTTGTCAGGAAGGTGTTGGGAATGACCCCGAACCTTGACTCATACTGGCTGATCATGGGTGGTGACTTTAATACGGTCCTGGACCCGAGATTGCACCGGTCGAGTGCTAGGTCGGGGAAACTATCAGCAATGGCAAAGGAACTGCGGGGGTTCATGGAGCGCATGGGAGGGGTAGATCCGTGGAGTTTTGAGAGACCAAGGAGCAGGGAATATTCATTCTACTCCCATGTACATAAGGCATACTCCAGGATAGATTTCTTCATCCTAGATAAAACACTGTTAGCAGAGGTTGGGGACACTGATTACTCAGCAATTCTGATTTCAGATCACGCACCACAGTGGATAGACTTACGGGCAGACACGGGAATGCCTCAGCGCCCATAGTGGAGACTAGATACAGGGCTGTTAGCGGATGAGGGGATCTGTGAGCGAGTGAGAGGCACCATTCGGAGATAGAAAAAGATCAACGACACGGGAGGGATTGCAGCTGGGGTGGTCTGGGAGGCACTGAAAGCGGTTATTAGAGGGGAATGTATTTCGAGCCCATAGGGATGACACTAAGCAGTTGGAACTGGACAGGTTGGTAGCAGAAATCTTACAGGTGGACAGGAGATATTCGAAGTCTCCAAACGAGGAGCTCCTGAAGGAGCGTCAGAGACTTCAAGTAGAGTTTGGGCTCCTTTCCACACATAAGGCGGAGGGTCAGCTGAGGAGGGTAAAAGGGGCAATATATGAACATGGGGAGAAAGCTAGCAGGATGTTGGCGCATTAGCTGAGGAAACGGGAGGTGGCGAGAGAAAGAGGGAAAATAAAGGATATGAGGGGGAAGATGGTGACGAACCCGGGGGCAGTGAATGAAGTGTTCTTGGAATTTTATAGCTAGCTATATGTGTCGGAACCCCGCGTGTTGAGGAGGAGGGCCAGAATCAATTCCTGGGGAGGCTAGAGTTCCCGAAGGTAAATGAGGAGATGGTGGAGGCCCTGGGGGGGCCCGATTGGGCTTGAGGAAGTGATAGATGGCCTGGGGACTTTGCAATCGGGTAAAGTCCCAGGACCTGACGGATTCTCAGTGGAATTTATAAGAAGTTCTCTGGGTTACTGGGGCCACTCCTGGTTAAGGCTTTTAACGAGTCCAAGGACCCTCCGCCTTATGTGTGGAAAGGAGCCCAAACTCCACTTGAAGTCTCTGACGCTCCCTCTGGAGCTCCTCGTTTGGAGACTTCGAATATCTCCTGTCCACCTGTAACGAGTCCAAGGCATCAATTTATCTCAACCTGAAGCAAGACAAGGATCCAGAGAGCTGTCGATCGTACAGGCCAATTTCCCTCTTGAATGTAGATACCAAATTATTGGCAAAGATCCTGGCCACTCGAGTAGAGGATTGTGTCCCGGAGATAATTGAGGAGGATTAGACGGGATTTGTAAAGGGCAGGCACCTGACATTCGACATTAGACGGCTTCTTAATGTAATTATGATGCCAGCGGAGGGACGGGAGGCTGAGGTGGTAGTCTGCATGGACACGGAGAAGGCTTTCGACCAGGTGGAGTGGAAGTATCTATGGGATATTTTAAGCAGGTTTGGGTTTGGACAAGGATTTGTGGAGTGGGTCCGGTTATTGCACCGGGCCCCGGTGGCAAACGTAAAACTAACGGAGTTCGGTCGATATACTTTAGTCTATGTCAGGGGACAAGGCAGGGATGCTCACTCGTCCCATTACTGTTTGCCCTGGCCATAAAACCCTTAGCAATGGCCCTGAGAGCAGCGAATGCCTGGTGGTGTATAGTGGGGGGGGGGGGGGGTGGGGGGGGGGGGGGGGGGGGGGGGGGGGGGTGGGGGGGGGGGGGGGGGGTGGGTGGGGGGGGGGGGGGTGGGGGGGGGGGGGTGGGGGGGTGGGGGGGTGGGGGGGGGGGTGGAACACAGGGTCTCTCTCTTTGCGGACGATTTGCTGTTTTATGTCACTGACCCAGTGGGGGGATGACCGGAATCATGGAGGTATTAGGAGAATTTGGGTGATTTTCAGTTAAATATGAGAAAGAGTGAGATGTTCGTGATCCAGGCATGGGGGCAGGAAAGGAGACTGAAGGAGCTACCTTGTAAAGTAGTTGGGAGGAGTTTTAGGTATCTGGGGATTCAAGTGGCCAATGATTGGGGGCAACCTCACAAGTTCAATTTGGGCAAAGCAGTGGATCAAATGAGATGGGATTCCCACAGATGGGTCATGCTCCCACTGACGCTGGCAGGGTGGGTTCAGACAGTGAAGATGACGGTCCTTCCGAGACTTCTTTTCTTTTTTCAATGTCTCCCGATTTTCATCCCAAAGGCTTTTTTCAGACGTATGAATTCGGCGATATCGAGGTTTATATGGGCGGGTAAAACCCCGAGAGTATGGACGGCACTCCTGGAACGGACCCGCGGAGAAGCTTTATTAACTATTACTCCCGAGCTTTATTACTATTACTGGTCTGCCAACATATCGATGGTCAGGAAGTGGGTTGTGGCGGAGGGTTTTTCTTTTTAGGAGCGGATGGAGGCAGCATCCTACAAAGGTACGTGTTTGAAGGCTTTACTGACCATGTCCTGCCGTTCTCACCGGCTCGGTACTCTACAAGTCCGGTTGTGGTGGCAGCCCTATGGGTGTGGGGGCAATGGAGGCAGCATATGAGACGGGAGGGGGGGGTCAGTGGGGTCACCGATCTGTGACAATCGCCGGTTTGTCCTGGGGGGGGGGGGGGGGCCTGGATGGGGGCTTTAAGGTATGGCAGCGGGCAGGGTGTGGTCGTATGATTAGCATAGCTGCCTGCCATTGGTGCAGGTCATGTGCCACTCGACCGGTTGGTTGAGACCAGTCATGTGATGGCTCCCCGATTGGTCGAGAGGCTGAGTTAACCCCGCCTCCAGGGCGGGGTATAAATACCCAGTACTCCCGGCGGTCGTCCTTCTTCTGTAATCGACCGCAGGGCTAACATCTAGCAGATTAAAGCCATACTTTTGTCCAGCAACTCGTCTCGCGTTCAATTGATGGTACATCACAGGGATTGAGAGATTTGGCGATCTATTCATCCAGGAGGGCTTTCTGACCTTGGAGCCATTAGAAGAGGAGTTTGATTTGCCGGGTGGGAACGGGTTTCAGTACTTTCAAGTGTGGGACTTTGTACGGAGGCAGGTCCCAAGCTTTCCACTCCTCCCCCTGAGGGGACTAAAGGATAAAGTGCTGTCAAAAACAGGGTTTAGAGGTGGGAAGGTTTCGGACATATGCAGGGAATTGTTAGAGTGGGAAGGGGCCCCTATCAGAGAGCTGAAGTGGGAAGAGGAGTTAGGAGGGGAGCTGGAAACTGAACTGTGGGAAAAAGCCTTGAAAAGGGTAAATGCATCATCCTCCTGTGCTAGACTCAGCTTAATTCAGTTCACGGTAGTCCACAGGGCCCACATAACGGTAGCCCAGATGAGTAGGTTCTTCGAGGAGGTGGAGAACAGATGTGGACGGTGGGGGGTAGCCCGGCCAACCATGTTCATTTGTTTTGGGCATGTCCGAAACTGAGGGAATTCTGGCAGGGATTTGCGGATGTTATGCCAGAAGTCCTGGAAGGTAGCGTAACTCCGAGTCCAGAATTGGCAATATTGAGGGTGTCGAGGCTCTGGGGCAAAGGGGGGTGAGGGAGGCCGATATCCAGGCCTTCTCCTCCCTGGTGGCCCGGAGACAGATCTTGTTGAATGGAGGGACCCAGAGCCCCCAAAGTCAGGGGTGTGGGTCAGTGATGTGGTAGGGTTTCTCAGTCTGGAGAAAATCAAGTTCGCTCTGAGAGGATCAATACAGGGATTCACCCGGAGTTGGCAGCCATTGATCGATTTCTTTTTAAAAAATTGAACTTCAGCAGTAAGGGGAAGGGGAAAATGTGTGGGGGAGGAAAACAGGAGGCAGGGTAATGTTAAATAGGGACAGGGACCTTAGTATACGGGTAACTGGGGACAGGGCGGGAGAAGTAGGGGACGTGGTTTATTGTTTGTTGTTCTTTTAGGGGGTATTTTGTGCATCGACCCGCGCAGTTGTTTTAGAAATGTCAACATGTTAAATTGTGAAAATTACAAATGCTTCAATAAAATATTTTCTAAAAAAAAAGAAAAGTATTTTTCTGCATGCAGCTCAAGTAGATCATTGAGTACATGAAAAGAAAAGATGTAATAGGGCAACACAAGGTACACAATGTAAATACATTGGGTGTAGCATACAGGAATGTAGTATTAATCAAGTCAGTCCATAGGAGGGTTGTTTAGGAGTCTGGGTAACAGTGGGAAGAAGCTGTTTTTGGATCTGTTCATGCGTGTTCTCAGACCTTTGTACCTCCTGCCCGATGAAAGAAGTTGGAAGAGTGAGTAAGCCGGGTGGGAGTGGTCTTTGATTATGCTGCCCGTTTTCCGTGGCAGCGGGAGGTGTAGATAGAATCAATGGATGGGAGACTGGGAGGTTTTCACGACTTTCTGAAGATGTCAAAAAGGCATGGAGGAGGGTTTGAGCTGTAACTGAACTGAGGCGGGGCAGAGTAAGGAATAGTTACGCAAGTGGAAAAGAAGTCTGTCTCTGGATCAGATATGACAACAAAGTCTTGTTCAGGTTCAATCAGTGGATAGAAGAATGGAGGCAACAGCTGCAAAACTGAGTTTGTAGTGGGTGCCTAAGGCAATGGTTTTGGTCTTCCCAACATTTAATTGGAGGATATTTCTGCTCATCCAGTACTAGATGTTGGGTAAGTACCTTACTGACACTGGAGGAATCAAAAGAGGTAGTGATGGATGAGGTACAATACAGCTGGATTTTCTCATAGCACATCTGGGAACCGATGTTGCTGAGGGGCAGTATGTTGATGAGGAATAGGATGTGGCCAAGGATAGATCCTTGGAGTACACCAGAGGCAACAATGTCAAAGTGGAAAGAGAAGCGACTGCAGGTCATTCTCTCGTTATGATTAAATAGATGAGAAGTGAACCAGGTGATTGCAGTCCCATTCAACTGGACGGCATGAAGTGATGTAGAAAACATTCTGGTGCGTTTCACTGTACCACAGGCTGAAGACTGGTCGAGAAGGACCAGGAGGGATCGTTTACATTTGCCACAGTCACATTGGATGTCACTTGTGACTTTGAGCATTTTAGTGTTGTGGCAGAGGCGGATTACTGACTGGAGGGATTCAGGTATGCAGTTATGGGAAATATAGCCATTTTGGGCAGGTGACTACACATGGAAGGACTTTGGAGAGGAAAGGGAGGTTGGGGTGGCAATGTGCATGAATGGTGAGGGGTGTGCCATTTAAAAGGGTTTTTAAATAATGGAAACCTTGAAGCATTAAGCTCTAGTTTCTGACCACATTGCTGTCATTACCATTAGTTTTATAGGTTGTTGCTGCAGGGGACTACAAATTTAATAGAAAAAGAAAGTTGAGTTTAAATTTAAGACCATTTCAATTCCCAGGATAGTGTAAATAAAACTTGTACAATTTTACTGTATCATTCGGTATCCCAGGCCAGGCCACTATTAACCCTGTTTTTCCACAGTTGCCAATTTCAATCCCAGCAATACAAGTCTTTTTTGTACCAAAAATGAAAAGTTTGTTACTTGTTTTCATTATAGTTTTCAATCATTTAACATGCCATTGCTGATGCAGTTTTAATAGAAATGCAGGCATAACATAATGATGTAGTAATAGATCTAGAAAGAATGATATAAAGCTATACTAACATGACAACAGTGCTTTGAAAGTTGATCTTAAAGTTCTTTTAGCATAGAGCAGCTCCTGAAAGATAAGGAAAATACCAGTAAAAAGTTTGATGTTAAATTGACAGAGAGATTGATGACAGATTGCTGCAAATGTCACACATACTTAGGTATGAACTTACTTCTGTAAACAGCATATTAGATGTCACCAGATGAAGCAATAAAACCAAATGTAAATGTAAGCTGTTATAACAACTAAGCAGAAAGTGACATTGATTTAAAGGTCAGGAATTTGCAACAAGCATTTAACACCACTAAGCTTATGATAAAACCAGGGCTGGATTCTCTGTCGACCGACGGTGGTATCGGGTTCCATGATGTGGTGGAGAATCACAAAATTGGGATCGGCGCCAGGTGTCGGTGGGCGCCGATCCAAACGCGATGCACTGATCCCCGCTGGTGGCGGAATCGAGAACCACGACCCCGCGCCAGCGGGAGGATGCAAATGAATGCAAATGGTTTTAATGATCCATATACATCCATTTAGCAGGCCCCGCAACCTATGCACCGCCCCCCTCCCCCGCCTTTACTATTAGGCGGCAACTAAAGTATTGCTTCCAGTTTTGCTTGTCACGCTTGGGGAAGGGGAATTGGCTACAATGGTGTCAGAGATGAAGGTATTTCGTGACCATGTTAGATTGGAGAAGCTGAATTTGTTGTCCTTGGAGCAGAGGTGGTTGAAGGCAGAATATTGTACAAGATTATGTCAGGTTTAGATAAGGGAGAGAAAAAAAAGGTGCTCCCAATTTAGTAATGGTACAATGTTTAGGGGGCACACATTTATGGTTTTGACAAGAAAGGCAGGAGTGAGTTAATGACCTGGAAATTGCTGTTAATGAGGGTATTGAAAGCAGAGATGATCAATGGTTTCAAAAGGAAATTGGCTTGAGGGAATTTGTATAGGGTGAGGGAATGGAGCTGACTGGATTGCTTTACTGAGAACTGGCATGGACCCGATTGGCCCCCTTACGAGCTTGGATGATCATGTGGTCATAGCTCTGCATAGCTATTAAAATTTTCAAGACCATTTTAAATCAATTTTTAAAATTTGTTTATTGGATGTGGACGTCAGTGGCTGGGACTGCTTTTGTTGCCAATCCTTAATTGCTTTTGATCTGAGCGGCTTGCCTGGCTATTTCTGTGGGCATTTTAAGAGCCAACCACATTACTGTGAGTTTGACACATAGACCAGACCAGGTAAATATGGCAGATTTCCTTCCCTGAAGGACATTAATGAACCAGATGGGATTTTTACAACAATCGAAAATGGTTTCATGGTCACCATTAGATTTTAAAAAATTGAATCCAAATTTATGCAAAGCTGGGATTCGAACCCCTGTCCCCAGAGCATTACCCTTGTTCTATGGATACTAGTCCAGTGACAATACTACTACGCCATTGCCTCGCTTGAGCTATTGGTCAGTCATTTGGTCGGTTGGACTAAAAACAGGTAAATGGAGCTGAGACACAGGAATGATGCAGCAAGTTCAAGGGACTGAACAGTCCAGTCCTGTTGCTACGTTCCAAAGTTTTCCATTCCATGACTCTTAACTGAGTTTTCTGCAGCACTCTTTATTTACAGCTGCCATTTAGATTGCTCTGAAGTGCTGACACTGGGAATTCCTGTGAAGGTTTATGTAACATATATGATTTTGATGAAGAAAATTAGATTTTGAAGGGAGATCCACAGAGGCTGAAAAGTAGGATCCAGAAGAGAGCCAGTTTCTAAAATTGGAGAAAATGTATTAAAGAAGTGTGGACTAACATTTCTTGGGTATCCTTTGCCTTGCCTTGCTACCTGTTGCTTCAGGCCCTTTGACTTGAGGGGGCTCAGGTGCAGGATTTCAGATTAGCTTCTTTGTGCATTCCTGAAAAGCAGCACCTGGGGCTAGGTCTGCCTCTTTGGAGATGCCCTAGAAGATTCAAATAACATAAAGAAGACTGTGATGCAATGTTATGAACCTTTTCCTTCTATAGCACCTGGAAACTAAACATTCTTGGGCATTATGAAAAGGAATATTGAGACCACAGTGTCTCTGTGTTATTTGTCCAGAGAGCTGGAGTGTACAAAGCATTTAATGAACTTATCAGCAGCATTTGGTGCTTCTTGTTCACATTGACCCGAGATTGCTATATCATAGATTATTTTCTGTATAATACCATATTTCAGCTCATAAAAGGTATGGACTTGCCCAGGGAAGTCTTTACACTTGGTGAGAAAAAGATATATGGAAAGACAATTTGAATAATGGCATCTTTTATGAATACATCTTTTGTGTGTGGATAATAATGATGAAACTTAACCTACTTGCAATACTGCCCAGTATCTCCATGACTGAGGACAGTCATGTATGATGAAAAAGCATCATGGTATTAAATGTGGTCGCTCATGCAGGCTTTCAGCCGTATGCCATATGGATTGCACTCTTTCCACACTCCCCCTACCCACATCATCATTATGTAACTCCAGCAGAGCCTGCCCAGTTCTTATCTATTTAGATAAAATATATGCCACTTTTAAAGCTCTGTTGGAGTCCTTAAGAGAAAGATTATTCTTTGTAGCTGATGCCTATTTGTAGTGTAAAAGAACAATACTCTTGGCGTGCATACTCAATACGCAACAATACTCAAGCAGGAGATGGCAGTGAAAATTTTGATTTTATTCAACAAAATATTTTTACATTTTTTGTTTCATAAATCTTTGTTCCTTCATGCACCACTTTGAAAACTTAGAAAATAGGCTGACTGGTTCCTCTCCCATTTCCCAACCAACTATATCTCTTGCAATACATCACGTTGCAGGTGTTGAGCGCATTTTGCGATGGATGCTAGGTCTACTTTTCCTTTCAAATTGCCTATCATACACACCTCTATGATACTGCAGCTAAAATCAAATTAACACATGCAGAACTGCAGTCATTATTGCTCCAAGATTTTACCACCTAGTAAGCTCAATTTATATTCATATTTGGTTGGTGCATGTGTGAAAGGCTTCAGTTAAAGGAATAGAAAAGTAGAATGGCAAATTGTCAGGTTTAACACTCCCCAATCTGGATTTTAGTTTAGTTACCGTGTGTCGAATTAATGCCTCCGCAAACTATGATGCCGTTCTCATATAAAAACAAAGTGCTGGAAATATTCAATAGGCCTGGCAACATCTGCAGAGAAAAACAGAGTTAACATTTTGCAACGAATATAACTTCTTCAGAACTGCAAGTCAACCTGATATTCCTTTTTCTTTACACACTGAATTTTGCTTATTGGAATTAATATGCAGGAATGTTGGATGTAATCAGACACTGAGCTTTTTACTTTTTGAAAGTAACATTATGAACTGATTTAATACATGCTGTGATCTTTTCCTCAGAACTTGTTATTATATGGTGATCTAAATCTTCAAATTACAATCCACACCATGAGGCCTCCTATCTGAATGTCTTTGTCAAAACTAATTATGCTAGAGGTTGTTCAGTTTGATATATATGAGGGAAGGAGTGTTTCGATTTATAGTTGTTAAAAAGTTTAGGATTTAATTGAAGCTGAGAAAATTGACATTTTTGATATTTCAAAAGATTGGATTGGATTCTTGGGTTCATCTGAAGCACTTTTGGAATGGCTTATTCATTCTTTGCAGCCTCAACCATACTGTTCCTGTAAAGTAGAAAAATAACTCTGGTCTGTCCCTTTGTATGTTGGGGCTGTAATGGATGGGTGCTATGCATCTGAGCTCTGGCATCGCATCGTGGCTGTCAGGTGTTTATGGGAGATATGGGGCTGGATTCTCCGTTTCAGGGACTATGTCCCCACACCGTTGTGAAAACTGTGGTCTTTTACGTCAGAAAAACTGGCATCGAAAGGCCACAGATACACAGCCTTTCAGGGGGCTTAGCAGGCAGCTATTGCGGAGCTCGCAGCTCCAGCTGCCAATACTGCCCCCCGCACTTCCGGGTCAGAGACCGTGCATGCACACAGCGGCGGCCTCCAGTGGCCGCGCCGTGCTCCATGGCGGACTCACAATGCGGATCTGGACCGCGGAAACAGTGCCCCCAATCGGCCGCAGTTGCCTCGCGAGTACCCGAATGCCAGGACCAGATTAGATCCACGCCGTCGGGAATTCGGCCGGTCGGGGGTGGAGAATATCGGAGCGGGCCTCTGGCAATGTCTTCAGGTGGTGGATACTCTGCGTGGTTTTCTCCCCTCGTACGCTGCTTATTGGGGTCGGAGAATCACCGGACCGGCGCGATTCCGATTTCATGCAGGAAACTGGATTCTCCGCCCTGTCACCGAACGCGATTTCACCATCGAGGTGCGAAGAATCCAGCCCATGAATTTTGATACCACTCTGCTTTTGAGCATCAACTTAACTATTTGTGTTGAAAACTGAATTGGAGCTTTGAGTAATGAACATGGATGGATGGATTGGTTTATTGTCACATGTACCGAGGTACAGGGAATAGTATGGTTCGCGTGCAGCTCAAACAGATCATTCCGTACATGAAAAGAAAATACATAATAGGGCAAACATAAAATAAATAATTTAAATACATAGAACAGGCATCGGGTGGGGAAGATGCTGTTTTTGAATGTGTTCTCAGACTTTTGTATCTCTTGCCCGATGGAAAGTTGAAAGAGTGAGTAAGCCGGGTGGGAGGGGTCTTTGATTATGCTGCCCGTTTTCCCAAGGCAGCAGGCGGTATAGACAGAGTTAATGGATAGGAGGCGGGTCCGTGTGATGGACTGGGCAATGTTCATGACTCTCTGTATTTTCCTCCGGTCTTGGGCCGAGCAGTTGCCATACCAGGCTGTGATGCAACCAGATAGGATGCTTTCTCTGGTGCACCTGTAAAAGTTGATAAGAGTCAATGTGGACATGCTGAGTTCCTTAGTTTCCTGAGGAAGTATAGGGCTGTTGTGCTTTCTTGGTCGTAGCGTCGACATGGGTGGATCAGGACAGATTTTTGGTGATGTGCACACCTAGGAATTTTAAGCTATCAACCATCTTCACCTCAGCCCCGTTGATGCTGACAGTGTTTTTCTTCCTGAAGTCAATGACAAGCTCTTTAGTTTTGCTGACATTGAGGGAGAGATTGTTATTGT
This sequence comes from Scyliorhinus canicula, assembly GCF_902713615.1. Taxonomy (NCBI): domain Eukaryota; kingdom Metazoa; phylum Chordata; class Chondrichthyes; order Carcharhiniformes; family Scyliorhinidae; genus Scyliorhinus; species Scyliorhinus canicula. The sequence continues at coordinate 55,007,688 of NC_052165.1, read as the reverse complement.
TACACCACTCCACTAGGTTCTCGATCTCCTTCCTGATTCTGACTCATCGTTGTTCGTGATCCGACCCATTGCAGTCGTGTAAGAGCAAACTTGAAGATGGAGTTGGAGCCAAATTTTGCCATGCAGTCGTGTGTGTGTATAGGGAGTATAGTAGGGGTCTAAGTACACAGCCTTGCGGGGCTCCTTCAATAACCCTGCCTCTGGGGCCTCCGAATATCTCCTGTCTACTTGGAGTATTTCCCCAACCAACCTATCTACCTTTGCTCGCTCCACCTTCTCCCTATGGACCCGTATCGATATTAGCTCTCCCCTAACCACTGACTTCAGCACTTCCCAAACCGTTGCTGCCGAAACTTCCCCCGTGTCATTTATTTCCAGATAGTTCTGGATGGACTCCCTCACACCCCCTCGCCCGCTAACAGTCCTACGTCCAATGTGGGGCATGGTCCGACACAGCAATCGCTGAATACTCGGTATCAACCACCCCCGCCTGTAAAGCCCTGTACAAGATAAAAAAATAGATCCGGGAGTATACTTTGTGCACATGGAAAAAGAAAGAAAACGCCTTTGCTCTCGGCTGTCCGAACCTCCAGGGGTCTGCCCCCACCCCATCTGATCCATGAACCCCTTTAGTTCCTTCGCCACTGTTGGCACCCTCTCTGTTTTGACCTCGACCCGTCCAACCTTGGATCAATGACCATATTAAAGTTCCCCCCCATGTTCAGCTTATGCTTATGGGATCTTCCCTAACACCCGTCTCATTAACTCTGCATCGTCCCAGTTTGGTGCGTAAATATTCACGAACACCACCGACATCCCCTCCAGCTTCCTGCTTCTCTTGAAGCACTTCATGACGATCGTGACAGGGCCATCGGATGATAGTCATTGAGGCACTGGTTATTCTTTGGCCCTGGTATGATGGTGGTCTTCTTGAAACAGGTGGGGACCTCAGAATGGAGAAGGGAGAGGTTGAAGATGTCTGCGAACATATTTGCCAGAATCTGAGTGCACGACCAGGGATCCCGTCCGGGTCCAGCGCCTTCCAAGAGTTCACTTTCAAGAAGGCCGATCTGACTTCGGAAGTAGTAATGGTGGATGTATATGGGGCTTCTGGGGCAGTCGACAATGGTCTGATGGTTTCCTGCTCGAACCGAGCACAGAATGCATTGAATTCATCAGGGAGGGGTGCGCTGCTGTAGGAGATTCTGCTTGGCTTCGCTTGTAGCTCGCTAGGTTGTTTAAGTGTCACAACCGACGAGAGATCTGTAACGCTAGTCTGCGACTCTAGGCTTTGTTTGATATTGTCTCTTGGCATCCCTGATGACTTTGCGGAGGTCATACCTGGATTTCTTGTATAGGTCAGGATCGCCTGACTTGAACGTCTCAGACCTGGCCTTCAGTAGGGCATCAATTTACCGATTAAATCATGGTTTCTGGTTGGGGAACGTATGTACTGCTTTCTTTGGCATGCAGTCTACATATTTGCAGATCAATTTTGTGACGGTGGTGGCATGCTCGTTTAGGTTAGTCTCCGAGTTCTTAAATATAGACCAGTCCACTGACTCAAAGCAGTCATGTAGAAGCTCTTCGGTTTCTTCGGATTAGCACTGCGCGACCTTCTTAACCGGATTCCCCCGCTTCAGATTCTGCTTGTATGCCGGGAGAAAGAGCACCGTCTTGTGGTCCGATTTTCCGAAGTGTGG